>NC_060274.1:86943345-87256840 GCF_021613505.1 Equus quagga | reverse complement strand
GGAGGTTCATGATACATCTTAGCGTGTTAAAGCTCTCAAATGTCCTCCAATATAGATCCCGCTTCATACTTTGTAACCCAGCATTTCTGTAATTTATTTGACCAAAGGCCATTTTTATGATGCCAATTAATAATTCCATGCAACATAATATTATGAGAAATGTTGGCCCAGGCATGGGGTAGATGTTTGCACTTGATACCTGTTGAGGCTGGAGAGGGGCCACTTGTGAGGGACATTGTATTGTGCTGTTCTGTAGGCAGTTTACTTACAGCCTAGTTTGTTTAGGTCTTATCTGGGGTGAAGGCCTGGAAGGTATATCCACATTTGCGTAAGGATAGTCAACCTCCTATGCACCCAGTTTCTAAAGTTCAAGAAGCAGAAAGAGATGCTTCCCCAGAAGCAGCCTTCTGATTCTGCATACTGAGTTGATGAACATCCATGGTAGAAGTAACACACTGGGTATATTAGAAAGATGAAGCAAAGTGATAGCTATATTTGAGGTGTGAAATGGGCTATAGAACGATGATAATAAGCACTTGTGTCCTGCTTGGTGTTCCCTGACCTAGGTCAAGGCCAGCGTGATTCTGGCCAAGCGGCATCGCCTCTGCAGCTGTGCACTGTAACACAGCAGCAAAGGGCAGGCCAGTCCCGGCAGAGGAAGCTGCTGGGAGTGACATAGCTCAGATGCTGTTGTCTGGAGGGAAGAAACTGAAGATGAAGGTGGGATTTAATCGTTGGGGGGGCCCTCTGGATCTGTCCATCCTGGAACATAGTCTTTGATTGTTGTAAGACTTCAGCCTCATCAGAAACGCCATCTCTGTTTGGTTTCTTTCCTGAGATGACTAACAGTCTTTGGGCAATCTGAGCACGCAAAAGTCTTTTGGAGCAGCAGGACTGTTTTTCTTAATGAAATAACAAGATGATTTAGCAAGCATTTATTCAACCTTCCCTATATGTTCTGGAGGATAAATTAGCCCAGCTGTTGCCTTCAAAGAATTTATTTAGTATAGAGGGGCAGACTGTCTTTTAAATAAATAAGGACAATAAATTAATAGAACAATATGCAGATCTTAGCTTGGGATGGGAGATGGGCAGAGAGGAGGCATGTCCCGAGTAGTGGTGAGGGGGAAGCTGTGACTCAAGACCAGAGCTGGGAAAGAGCCAGTCATTTCAAGGAAACTCCAAGCAGTGAGGCTGGAGTTTAGACAAGGTTGCAGGTCCAGTGAAGAGAGGTGAACAACGAGAGAGAAAGCTGGAGAGGACGTGGGGGCAGGGCAAAGGTGGCCTCTGTGCCATACTGCATATCTGAGAATTTATCCTGTGAGTAATAGGGAGCCACTGAAAGACTGAATCTGGGGAGCCCCATTATCATACCTACACTGTAGACAGAACCCTTGGGCTCCTCTGTGGAGAGATGTGAACAAAAGAATAAATAATAAATAGGGCTCAGAACTCGGATTTAGTTGTTGGATTGGCAGTCTTACCCACTCTGAGGTGGTCTCCTTATCTCTTTAATAATAACTGCTTCCCTTCTTTCATAGCAGTTTTTTAAGTTGCACTAAAATAATACATGTGAACTTGTTCAGCACTCAAGAAAGAAATTACTTGACTTTTTAAGTAGTAAAAATGCACACGCCCTCTACTACAGTCAAGCAAAATGTCATGCGCTTCCTCCATCTGCTTTGTTGTTTGGTTATTCTTACAACAACACAGTTCCCCCACTCCTTCATTCAAGAATTGCAAGAACGTGGAACTGAAGAAGAAGAAGGGGTTGAGTTCTTGGTGTGGGGATTTGAGTGGTGGTGTGCTTGAGGTGGCTCATGAGAGGTGACTGTTAGCATCTCTTCCTAACTCTGTGTTCAGTGACTTCATGTTGGTACCTTGAAATTGGCCATGATGGGAGTATTTACACCATGGAAATCCGCAAATGCTACAAATAAGGGCTCCCTCGCCACCACCAGAGAGCTGGTTGTTAAACACTTACCAGCACACCATTGCAATGGGGGACACTTGCCTGAGCAAGAGAGAGATAGGCAGGGGGCCCACACCCTCCTGCTAGAGAGGGAGGAGTCCCTTTCCATCTATTTCTGCGCCAGAGTGACATGCTCAACCTTCCTGTCCATTTGGGCATTATCCCCGAGATTAAGAGGCGGGCCAGAAGATTGTACCTTCCCGTACTTTCAGCCTGTGGAGAGAGGTGTAGAGGACTTGTCTGCCCCTTGGGTCCACCCTGCCAGCAGTGTCCAAAGCACACAAGCTTGTGTCAAGGCCTCTCACCCCAGGCCCAGCTGGGCTGGCTGCACAAAGACATAGGACCCAGAGCAACAATTCAACTGTTTTGGCTTATTTTTGCCCTTGAGTTTCTTTGAAGTCACTGGATGATAAAGAGAAGGATAATGTCTTCTGTGTCATCTGTCACAGTCTAGGTCCCAGGATATCATATCAGTGAGACTCCTTGAAGAGAGAGCCCTTTGCCAATTGACAAGTCATGTGAAGACAACAACCCTGGGCCTGGCACAAAGTTGGCATTAACGTTTGTGGAATGAATGAGTGAGCAGTACTAGCTAACGGTGCATCCCAGCCTCTGGAGAAGTAACACCGCCTTTCTGAGCAGCTGAATCTTATCCCAAGCAGCTGAATTCATTGATGTCCCCTCAGCAAGATATTGGGCCAGAGACCTGGAGTAAATTAGTCAGGGGTATAAATTATAATGACCAAAGCAAGAGACACAGTTGACATTTTGCAGCAAACAGATGCAAAAGGGAACTGGAGTTTGGAACACACACAACTGGCAAGCTTGCTTTGGGAGTCAGCCGGTGGAAGCAGTCCTGGTGTGGGGTTGATGGGTAGGAAATTGGGGATTAATGTTCTGCAGCAAATTCTCACCAAAGACTCCACTCTTGTGATTGCAGAAGATGACTGGCTATAAACCTGATCTTCTTAAAGGTGAACCCCCAGGAGCCCATATTTACCTTAAATAAGGGTGTACACTTGTAATTTTCTCAACGATGTTTTAAAGACTTCAGTGGTTCTACCGAATTTTCTAGGTATTCTTGAAATGATTGCATTTTATATGTGCATATTTTTGTTTCAAGAAGCAGCTAGAATGACTGTCTTGTCCTGGTTTGCCCGAGACTTTCCTGCATTTAAAATGGAAAGTCCCTCATCCCTGGAACCTTCCAGCCCCAGGCACACGGGGACGGTCGGTCATCGTAGAGGCAGCTGTGCTGAAAGCTGTACTTTGAAGTCGGACATCTGTACTTACTAGCTAGATCACTTTAGGAAGTTGCTTAACCTCCCTAAACTTTCCTTCTCAGAAAAATAGAGAAAATAGTATTGATTTCCTGGGGTGTTGTGTAGATTGAGCAGGACACTAGTGCCATGCACATAGTAGAGGTACAACAATACATTTTTCCTTACAAAAATGTAGTTTTTTCTGTCATCTTGGTTTTTCCATTTTAGCATTTTTAAATTTTTTTGTGTTTGTTTTTTTTTTGAGGAAGATTAGCCCTGAGCTAACTACTGCCAGTCCTCCTCTATTTTGCTGAGGAAGACTGGCCCTGAGCTAACATCCATGCCCATCTTTCTCTACTTTCTATGTGGGATGCCTACCACAGCATGGTGTGCCAAGTGGTGCCATGTCTGCATCTGGGATCCGAACCGGCAAACCCCGGGCCGCCGAGAAGCAGAGCGTGCGAACTTAACTGCTGCGCCACTGGGCCGGCCCCTAAAAGGAAACCCTCAAAGGAAGTAGGTGGGAGACTCCTCCTCCCCAAACCCTTCAGCGCTTCCTGCTTTAACCTCCTGTAGATTACCCTCTGCTGTCTCCTTGCCTGAGCAGTGTGATCTGCAGGGGAGCTCCAGATTCACTCTTGATTGTTTCCAGAACCGATGGCTGGACCTTTGCCCAGCAGCCTAGGCTGACCTGGAACGCCTGTCTTCTTCACGGGGGAGAGGGGACAGCTCTGGCTTCTTACTCTTGGTGTCAGATTTGGGTCACCCGGAAGTCAGCAGCTCTCTAGAGCTCCCAATTTCAGAAAGCTGCTTGAAAGCACCAGTGTTTGGTGGCCAGCAGGGGTGTGTTCAGGTCCTGACCTGGTATCCAGCAGAGCAGCAGAGAAGAGCATGCAGCCATAGACGTAAAGGCACGGTGTACAACAGAGGAAACGCTTTCCAAAGCTTGCTTTCCAAGACTCAAATCAAGTGAAAACCATGCACTTTTAGGAACCTCTTTCCGTCCTCTTTTCTCGTAAGGCTACATGGAGTAACGTCTCTCTCATGAAAAAAGAAACATCTCTGGAAGTTGTAACCATATCATTTCTCTCAGGCTGGTTTTGAGGCCTTGAGAATAAGACAGCAGGCATTCAAGGCTTGTCTTCTTAGAATGCAGGGATGAGTTAAAACAGATGTCACTTTCGTTCCTCGGGCCAAAAACCTTGGAGACATCCGTAACTCCTCTCTTCGCTCACATATCCAGAATACACTTCTCTTCATTGTCGCTTCTACCACCCTCGCCAAGCCACCATTATCTTTTGCCTGAATAACTAGATGTGGCCTCCCACCTGGTCCCCATCCTGGCCTTCATTCCTGCCACGCTCTGTCCTCATGCCAGCAGCTAAAGTGGTCTTTGTAAGATGGGAGTCAGATCATTTCCCTGCCCGGCTCCAAATCTTGCACTGGGTTCCCATCTCACTCAGAGTAAAAGCCAAAGTCCTTGCAATGACTGACACGCGGTCTTTCGCAGCCACCATTACCTCTCCAACCTCACCTCCCTGGCTCTCCCAGCTCCGGCCGCACGAGCTCCTTGTTCCTTGAGCCTCCAGGCGTGCTTCTGCCTCAGAGCCGGGCTGTAGCTGCTGCCCGGCCTCGCATACTCTTTGGCACAGCTTACCCCCTCACTTCCTCTGAGGTTTTGCTCAAAGCTCACCTTCTGATGCCGCCTGCCCTCCCCCTCCACGTACTCCCAGTTCCCTGCTCTTCTCCTGTTTCTCATGCTCTTGCCACCAACATAGCATAGTTTATTTATGTTTATGTCTTTGCTTTCGTCTCGGAGAAGATCAGTCAAATGTCCATCAAGGTGCATGGGAAAGGGCAGAATTTGCATTCAGATTCCTCCTCCACCATCTATTCCCTGTCTGCTTTGTGTAAGTTAGTTACCTAACCTCTGAGAGGCTCAGTTTCCTCATCTACACAATAGTAATAATTAACTCGTGTGGCAAGTATTGAATGAGCACCAGCACTGTGAAAGGCACTGGGGATAGAGAGGTGAATGCAGAAGTCACAGTCCTTTTTGTTGTACGATTACAAAGAGGGTTAAGTGCAAGAAGGCGTATCACGTGCCTGGTGGAGGACTTGGCATGTATTTGGTGCCCATTAAATACAGTTCCCTTTTTGAAGAACTTGAACCTCCTTTTTATTAGTTACCATTTCCTTTTAGTTCACATTATTTTATTTCAGTGCTAAGAAGAGCAAACTAGATTAAAACACGTCCACACATACCCGTCACTGAGCCACAGAAGGATTTGGGGCAAGGAGGCTGGATGAGGTCCAGGAGGGTCCGAGAGCCTCCTAAAAATTTATGCAAATCATAGTCTACACATTTTATTTAAATAGATAGAGACAAAGTCGGTAACTTTACAGATTCTCAAAGGGTGCCCTTGATCCATAAAAGTTTAAAACCTTTCCAAAACCCCATGATTGGTCTGCTGTTCCAGGCTTCTCTAAACAAAGATTTGTAATGGAAACTCTGAAATGCTGATTAATTCCAGGGTGGAAGGTGGCTTCTGTCTGGTATTGGTGCTGAGCCCCTGCTTCCTGGGTAGTGAGAGGAAAGCCTGTGTATGTCAAGGTCACTGTCTTTTGAGTCCCTGGTACCACTGGAATTTAGAAGCTTGCTCCCACGCAGATGAAGCCACCCCTGAGATGGCTGGGATGACAGTGCAAGAAGTGTAAGCACAGGTGTTGTGAATGCTTCATTAATCTGGGTTGAGTACAGATCACAGAGGGTAGAGCCCATCGGGCCTTCTGTGTAATTCTGTGTTCTGATTTGGGAAGCCTGAGAAAAAGACTGTTCCAATGGGAGATAAATGCAGAAGTGTTGTAATTCTATTATTATTATTATTATGTTGCTGACAATAAGGCTGCTGACTCATTTAGCTCCATGCATTATTTTCAGCTCTGTAGCATTTCTTCTCAGCTCCTATCTTTCTAGCCAGCCCTGGTGGTCTAGTGGTTAAGATTCATTGCTCTCACCACTGCCTCCCAGGTTTGTTTCCTGGTCAGGGAACCACACCACTTGCCTGTCAGTTGTAATATCGTAGTGGTTGCTGTGATGCTGGAAGCTGTGCCACTGATATTTCAAATACCACCTGGGTCACCCATGGTGGACAGGTTTCAGTGGAGCTTCCAGACTAAGACAGACTAGGAAGAGGGTCCTTCTTTCTAGGAAGAACTGGCCACCCACTTCCGAAAAAAATGGCCATGGATTGCCTGATAAAGCACTGAAAGCGGAGAGGATGGTGCGAAAATATGGCGCAGGGCTCTGCTCTGCTGTACACAGGTCATTAGGAGTCAGCCTTGACCCAACAGCACTAACAACAACCTATTGTTCTGTCTTCATTTTCATTTATCGTTCTGGGAAAACATTTTCTTGCAAGAGAAAAATTAGACAAAAGGAATGAAAGAAGTTTTAAAGGCAAGAAAATGGTACGAAGAAACTACTTGTCCTGCCTTAATGAAGCAAGCAAGTAAAATTTTTACCGTAGTGTCCTCGCCTCTTGGAGAGAAGGAAAAATGCTGCCGGCGGGGGGAAAAGCAAGAAAATGGAGGGAGCGAAAGAGGAGTTTCCTGGGTATGTGATACGCAGGGCTTCCCATCTGGAGCCCCTAACTCTGCTTCCATTCCAGGCATTGCTCAGCATGCTTGCGTATTCCCTTCATGTTATTTGAAACCCTTGGGAAGACAGCATGCCTCCCTGTGAACCCTGCGTGTACACACCCCCTGAGGTCTTGAGTACCAGCATGGCCCTGCTGTGGCTTTCTGAGGCTGTGGGTTGATTTGTAGACCCTCAAATGAATGATTGAAGCAGTTCCTATAGTGAAAATTTCAGTCTCCTTTTTTCCCCCAGCCTTGTTGAGGTATAATTGACAAATAAGAGGATGAAAAGACAAGCTACAAAATGGAAGAAAATATTTGCAAACCATGTATCCAACAAACAACTGGTATCTAGAATATATAACAAACCCTCAAAACTCAACGGTAGAAAGACAAACACTCTAATTAGAAAATGGGAAAAAGAAATGAAAAGACATTTCACAGAATAGGAAATACAGATGGCAAATACATGAGAAGGTGTTCAACAAAAGCAATTAGGTAAATGCAGATGAAAACAACAAGGAGATATCACCACACGCCTATTAGAATGGCTAAAATAAAAACTAGTGACAATAGCAAATGCTGATGAGGATGTGGAACAACTGATCACTCATTGCTAGTACAGCCACTCTGGAGAAGAGTTCGGTAGTTTCTTTAAAAAAACTAGACGTGCAACTGTTATACAATTCAGTAATTTATACTACTGGGCATTTATCCCAGAGAAATGAAGAGTTACATTCACAGGAAAACCTGTACATAAATGTTTATAGCAGCTTTATACATATCAGCTAAAAACTGGAAACAGCCCAGCTGCCCTTCAACCAACTGTGCTCTGTCCGTATCATAGAATACAACTCAGCAATGAGAAAGTGTTGATATATGCAACAGCCTTGTGAAATTTCCAGAGAAATAAGCTGAGAGAAAAAAAAGCCAGTCCCAAAAGGCTATATACTGTATGTTCCCATTTGTAAAACCTTCTTGAAATGACAAAATGATAGAAATGGAGAGCAGATTAGCCATTGCCAGGGGCTGAGGAGAGTGTGTGGGGAATAGGAAATGAGTGTGGCTATAAAAGGGCAGGGTGAAGGATCCTTGTGATGATGGAAATGTTCTGTATTTTGTCTGTCAGTGTATCCTGGTTGCGGTATTGCACCATGGTTTCGCAAGACATCACCATCAGGAGAAACTGGGTAAAGGATACATCAGATCTGTTTGTACCGTTTCTTACAACTGCACGTGAATATGAATCTACAATTATCTCAAGTAAAAAGTTTAATTAAAAAAATGTATATATTTAAGGTGTACGAGGCGATGTTTTGATATATGTATACATTGTGAAATGATTATTCATGATCAAGCTAATTAACGTATCCATCACCTCACATAGTTACCATATTTTTTTGTGGTGTGGACACTTATGATTTACTCTCTTAGCAGTTTGATTCATAAAAGCAGGGAGTAGAATAGTGGTTGTGGGGGGGTGGGGGGTGGAGCGAGACGGGAAAATGAAGAGATGCTGGTCAAAGGGTCCCAAGTTTCAGTTATGCAGGATGAATAAGTCTGCAGCTCTGACGTATGGCATGGTGACCCTGGTTAATGATGTTGTATCGTGTTGAGATTTGCTGAGAGAGTAAGTCTGGTGCTGTCACTGCAGCATTGCCACGGTCTGCAAGCGTGGCCTTGGGCTGGTGGTCTCTTCTGTATTCTCCTCGTTCTTATTTTTACAGCTGTTTAAGGATGGCTTGAAGTGGTCGGTCCCTGCGAAGTCATAGCACTGTCATCAGAAAGCTTTGGGTCAGAGGGCCGTTTGTTGATTAGACACGTAGAGTTAGCATCCCAACTTACACAAAACATACCTACATCGGGGAGACATCATAGTGGGGGTAGGGCAGTGACAGGCTTCAGTTCAAATCCAGTTCTGCCACTTACTGCATGACCTTGGGCAAGTTAAGTTTCAGTGTGAGGGTTTCATGGGATCTCATGTTTGTCAAGAGGGTAGTATATACATACATTTAATAAATAGGAACTATCATCATCATCATCGTCATCATCACTATACTACTCATTACTATTACTACTCATGTTGGTAGCAATATTTATGTTTGGGGAAAGGAGAGAGACTGGATATGTCCTCTGGATACCATCCAGGGTTAAACCTGCCCTTTCAGTAACAGTGACGGCTCTGTCCACACGTGGCCTTTTCGAGCTATATTTTGACAACTGCTCAATTACCCAGATAGCTGAAAAATATGTCAGCCACGGGTCCTGATGCGTTATTGATGTTGGCCCTTTTCTTCCAGCTGCATTTCACGGTCCTTGTCTGCTGAGAACAGGAAGGGTATTCTCTCTCTTGTGTCCCTTGGAGTCAGGCCAGTGTGGAATCCTGCTCCAAAATGTTACTTCTCTTCAAAGGTGAAAAGCATGAGTCACATCTGGTCGTCCCCGTGGGTTATTTCCGAGCAGCCTCTCCTCCGCACCGATTCTCTCCTCCATTTCACGGGTGATTAGAGACAGGCAAGCGCTCTGCTGGAGTGAGGTCAGAGCCGGAGGTGCAAAGAGGGATTTTCCTCCGCTTTGCAAACACGCGGCGACGTCACCGAGCCTCGGGGGCGCTATCAGTTGCTGCCGCGAATGCACCGACTGACTGACGGGATATTAGTTGGACGCGATGGTTAGCAGCAGCTGGGACAAATGGGGCCTCCTCTTCGCTGCGGGGCTCCGGCTGCCTTGGCAGACCCGCCCCGACAAGAAAAGCATGGCCCGAATGTTTGCAAATGCCAGGCGAGATGGGCTCAGCCAGCGCCGCGAAGGGACGCAGCGCCAGGCGGCTGCCAGGATGCCCAGAATAATGCGATCACGTGCACTTTTGAAGAGCAAACTCTGATAAGCTCTCAAATTTAAGCACCTGCTTAATTGGTTCAAAAACAGAGAGAGAAAGAGAAAGAAAAGTCCAATCACTACATTTTCAGAAGTCTATCTGCCTTGAAGTATTCAGCAGCTTTTTTCGGAGTGGTTTTCTTTCCTTCCTCTTTTTCCTCCTTTCTTTTCTGTTTTAAATGGTTTATGATGATGCGTTTATTAGTCGTGGTTTCCAGAGCTGCATAGTAACCGTGGGAGGTAGGTTATCACTGAAATTCTAATCAAATTTATAATCAAATTGAATGATGTAAGTCTGCCTGCCAATATTCTGACAAAAACGCATTTTCATTTTGATGAGAATGTTGTTTCTGAAAGCCACAGTTATCAAATAAATCTCCCCAGGTCACCAATAGTCAATGACCAGCCCTCTGTCAATAAATCCTGAACCCAGTTTGACTTTGCTACAGGAGGTGGAGAGGTTTTGAAAGGTCATACGTTAAAATTTTCTCTCTGACCAGCTGGTTCCAGCACAGAGTTAGAGACACAAAAATTCTGCAATAAATGAATAGGGAAAGTAGTCACAAGTCCCAGGCAATAGTGGCATCTTTAGGAATTGCTTGGAATTGATCTGGCAGAAATGGTTGGCTTGTGGTAAATTGAATCATATGTAGAAGTGTATGTAAAATGATTACTCTGATCATTTAAATTGGAACCTCCATGCAGATGAGACTGATCTGCACTGAGGCTGCAGTGGGTACTTCTGCTATGTTGTATGGATGGATGAGGTGGGGACTGATTTTCACAAATGCTCTTGGTACCCGGGTCGGGGAGGGGAAGTATTAAATGAAATCTTTCTTATTTAGAGACTAATTGATTCAGAAGGCTCTGTTTGGTTTGCCCATAGGGAAAGCAGAATGGCTTCTAACAGGACCTTCACTGACTTGATTGGAGCTATTTTCAAGGACTTAGCACTCTTTCCTTTCAAAGCTTTGGTTAAAATTCTCAAGTGCTTCCTAAATCCCACTGAGGAGAATAATATTCATTTTTCCATTTGCATTTGGCCCAGGCAGTGGGGAAGCCATGTAGCTGTATGTGTGAGAGTCCACCTGGGTTCCACGGGGGTCCTGGCAGCACGTAGTGCTTTTAGAGTCTCTTGCTGAGATTTGCTTTGCCTGCTAATTACTTTAAATTGTGTCCATAAGTTTCCATTCCTCTCCATAAATCAAGTTCCACTTCCTGCTTATGGGAGTCTGTTTATATCTCCGAAGTAGAGATATAAGCGTATATCAACCTCAGATGGGGCTGTCAGTCTGGACGTGTGAAGGATTATGGGCCAAATCGAGGTGCCTTCAGGGTCTTTTTTATTAGCACGAATCTGTCAAAAGCATGTGAGTGGAATGCACTCATGGAGACGTTATTCTTTTGTTCTCCTGGGTTTTAAAAATCCTTTCACTTCTGAGAACCACAGGGACTTGAATGGACCATTTAGATGTCCCCAAGGACAATTTTGAAAATACTGTCAGGAGTTGTGCCTGTCCCTCATCCCTCTTGTGTGCTGAATCAAGCAAAAAGTAACGTTTCACTTATCTGGAGGCACAGCTGCTAGCTTACTGAAAGTTAATCCTTTATGTACCAAACTGTAACCTGGGCAGGACCTTATTGCCTTTCCCTCAACAACCTCGCATTAACTTATGGTCTAGCTGAAGATTCATTTGTTTCCATGTCAGGTTTGCTCATGAATATAGTTTGTATTGCAGCAATCATCTTGGACCATAAAACAAATAAATTTCATAGTCCTTCTCTGAGAAACTCAGTTGGTCATCAGTCAGTTGGTCTGTTGTGCACTCAGGAGACAGTTAGGGACAAGACATTTATGATCTCTGCCCTCCAGGACACTAGTCTAGTGAATCCTGTGATAATACTACCAACAGGGAAGTTAGTGCATCATCACTGATGAATTTGTTCAGTATGGTCACTGTTGATTTTGGATGCTGGAGCTCATGGGTCTAGAGTCTCTTTTCAGTTCAGGTCACTTCTTGAGATCATTTAGCATCTCTGATTAAGCCAGGGAACATTCTTGCTCCTTTCTAACCATTCTTCGCATAGCAACCAGAACCATCCTTTACAGATATACATCTCTTGAAATCCCTAAACGATTTCCTGTTGCACTTCAAATGAAAGCCCTTAAATCTGCCCTCAGCACTCTTCTATTGCCCCACCCGCCTGCCTCCTCCATCTCATCCCAGGCCTCCATCTCTTCCGTTTGCCTGATCACTCCAGCCACAACTTACCTCCTTCTAATTCCTTGACTATATCAAGCTCCTTCCTGCCTCAGAGTCTTTGCACATGCTATTCCATCTTTTCAGAAATGTTTTCCTCATTCTTGTTACCTGATAACTCCTTTTCCTCCTTTAGGTCTTGGCTCAGATGTCACCTGCTCACAGAGGCCATCCCTGACTACCTAGGTGGATTCAAGATGGCTATAGATCTGTGATACTGCCCCCTCCCTGCCCAACCCTCCCCTCTACCCAATCCTCATCTTGGGAAATGGAGTTTATTTCTCTTGCCCTTGCATCAGAGCTTCAGTGATTGCTTCAACCAACCCAATGCAGTGGAAGTGATGCTGTGCCAGTTCTGGGCTGGCCTTCAGAGGACTGGCAGCTTCCACCTCCTCCCTCTTGGAGCTCTTGGTCTTGCAATCTAGCTGCCTTCTAAAGAAGTCTAAGCCAGCCCTCATATTGAGAGGCCACATGGAGAGATCATGTGGAGAGAGAGAGGTCCCGGCCTTCCAGCCGTCCCTGCCAAGGCCCCAGACACGAGTGAAACCATATTGGTTATTCTAGTCCCTGCTGCCATCTGACTACAGCTGCATGAGAGGCCCCAAACAAGACCTGCAGAAGAGCTGCCTGGTTAACCTACAGAGTCATGAGAGACAAAAGGTTGTTGCTGTGTTCTGAGCCACTCAATTTCAGAGAGTGGTTTATTACACAGCAATAGTTGGTGGAAATGCCAACCTACTTATAAATTGGCCCCACTTTCATTGTTCTCTGTACTGGACTTTATTTTCTTTTCAGAACTTTCCACGATTACAATGACACATTTAGTGTTTTACAATCTGTTTAGTATCTGTTTCCTCAATTAGACTGATGCTCCTTGATGCAGGCCCTGAATTTTTTTTATTGACCACTGCAGACCTACTACCACAGAGTGCCTGGCATGTAGTCAGCGGTCAGCAAATGCTTGTTGAGTGAATGAATGAATGAATGAATGAATTTAATAGTTTCTAGTACTTATTTATTTGTGAGAGCCCCCCCACCAATACAGACAAGAATCTGAAAATCTTCTCTGGTTGCAGTTCAAATACCATTTTTGAAAGATTTTTTTTATAAATAAGTCATACTTATTACATCACAATTTTACTTTGTATCTCCTACACACCTGCTCTGTGGATTTTAATGATTCCTTATTGGAAGGAGCATTAAAAGACTAAGCTTCCGTACGGTAGTCCAGGCCCCCCTCAGTCTGCATATGCAACCTGTGCCCATTGTCCCTCTCTTGACCCCCTCAGACCCATCACATCAGGTTCCTTGCTGTTACCTGGGCCACCATGCACATTTCCACTTTCTTGGAGTCTCTCTTCTCTAGTCCTTCCCATTTCCCAAGAGAGCCTTCTCCTGCAGGGAGCTTTGCCAATGGCCTGTGCTTTTAGTGGGCATTTCTTCTTATCTATGACCAAACCATTGAGCCAAATCCTTGGGTGGAAGTGGGAGCCATTCTTGAGAACTGAGAAGGAAGTTAACAGATAATAGAGCCCTGGGCTGGGAGTTTGGGGACAGGGCTTCTGGTCCCAGCTCTGCCACCATTAAGCATTAGGCTTGGGCCCAGTTATCTAACCTGCTTGGGCTGCTCGTTCGTGTCAGTGTAACCAGGCACCTGGGTGAAGGGATTGCTGAGGTCCCTGTCCGCGCTGAGGTTTTTCCACATTCAAATGTGCTTTACAGCAGCGGGAAGAACAACCCACTGATTTATGTGCATTTGGGTCAGAATTTGGCTGACTGTAGCATCAGCAGTTTTACATGAACAAAAATTTCAATTTCATTAGTACAGCCAAGTTAATTTTGCTGGATTGGCAGTGCGTTCTGAGAAGCAGAGTGGCCACTGGGGCCAGGAGTCAGGAATCTCGTGCTGTCGTGCTGCCTGGCTACTAGCTGGAGGGGGAACTAGCCCGAGGGAAGCCCACGGACTCTCGGACACCATCCACTTCATTTCTAAAATGAGGATGATGATAATACGTATTTCAATCACTTCAGGGTCTTTTGGAGGGGCTAATGTGTATAATATAGTAAGGCTTTGCTAGGTCATTATCAAAAGGTTATTGAAACATTATTGATGTATCTATTTATCAAGGTAATAAAGGCTCCTTATATTTACCTTGGATGCTTTGCCCACTCCAAGGTTCCTGTACCATTTTCTAATTTCCTTCCCTTCGTCTCCTGCTGGATGGATGAGTTGAACGAGGACCTGCTATTTTATGAGAGCCTCCAATATTTAAGGCACTGGCCATACGTTGTTTTTCTAACTCCTTATAACAGTCCTCTAAGAGAAGAGTTGAATTAGCCAGTATTATTTTAGTTGTCAATGACAGAAATCTTATTCAAGCTCGTTTAAGTGAAAAAAAAAACATGATGGGGGGCATTTATTTGGTTCATGTCACTTAAAAGTCCATGGGTAGCTCTAGCTTCAGGCACAGCAGGATCAAGGTGCTTGAAAGATCCTTTCACATTTTTTCTTTGTCTCTCTAGTTCTTTTCTCTGTGTTGGTGTCATTTTTCTGGTATACTCTCTCCACATGGTAAAAGGATAACCCTAGGGCCAAGACAACCTCAAGCTTTATAGCTTCTTATCTCAAAGAAAAGAGAAATAGACCCCCTCTCCCTCTACCAGTGGCCACATCAAGTCTCCCATAAGGAACTAGGATAAGATCTGCTTTAGTCACATGTCACCCTCGGACCAATCACTTTGTTCAGAGATATGGGCTCTGATTGGCCAATCTAGTTAAGTTTATTACAGTTAAGTCTAGCCAGGGTCCAGACTCAGGTTTTGCTACAGCTGTTTTTTTTTGGCCCACAAAAAGCTTGATTAGCTCAGGCCAGGCTGTGGGTTTCAAATCAGGGTATGTGAGGGCTGGAAAGGGATCCAGAAGTCACTGAGCCCAACCCAGCCATGACCAGGGAAGAGAAGTGTCTTGCTCTAGGTCACGTGTAATTCAGTGCTACTCCAAGTCCTTTCCTTTGCCTGCGCCACCTCCACTGGCAGGATTACATGAGGTTCTCCCATCAGAGCAACTGAAGGTTCTTGCCAGAGAGAGGGGCAAAAACTCTGGGTCACATGCAGGTTACGACGGACCTCTCCTGAGCTGGAACTGCATCCTGTCTCTTCTCCCATCTCCTCTCTCCGCCTCTCTGGGCCACTCTTGGGATAGTTGAGATGTTGGCTACTTGGAACTCCATTTCGTAAGGAGCTGAGAATGGGGGAACTCTGGGCTTAGCCAGTCCACTGCCTCTTCCTGCACCTCTTCTTTCTAGGGGACGTGGTTCCCAGGGCAGAGTCTGCCCCAAAGCGTAAAACCAAACAGAGGAGACATCAAAGAGAAAAGCAGTGTGACTGTCACCAAAAAGGCCCCCTGATGGAAAGGGGAGCCAGTGGGAGAGGAGAGCCTCTGCTGATAATGTGTTATGGGGGCTGGCTCACGTCTAGTGTGGGCAGGAAGGAGGGGCTGCTGTGCCCAGTGGCGCTACTTCAAATATCCTAAATGCTTCTCCAGAACTTCCCTCTCAACAGACTCTCTTGATGATGCCGCTGCCAAGTTGTGAAAAATGTGTCAAGGGCACTGGCTTGCTTCATGGGGGTTGAACCAAGCAGCCATAATCTTGTGGCTGGGAGGTGGGTACTCATGGGAGACAATGCTGTGCTTTTTCTGATTTTGTCTCTTTTCTTTGTCTGATTCTTCCCTCTTTGTAACCTGAGGAGCTTGTTTGCATTCGGTAGCTGGATTCCTCTTATAAGCCCCATAGTTGTTATGTGCCCCTGTGGCAGGTTCCTGGGGAACTGACCTCAGTGTATGATGCATATTCAGGGCAGCAAGTACCCTCCACATGTGACCATGCCTTCCTCTGCCTGGAGCCACCCATGGCTGTCTATCTTCTGCAGGAGAGAGCCCACGCTTCTTCCATGACCACAAGGATTTGGCGGGCCCTTCTAGCATTTTCTCCTGCTCTTCTTAGTCATATGTTTCTGTTTGTGGATTGCTGGATACCCCACCCCTTCTCATATTTCTGTGCCTCTTTTCATACAGTGCCCTCTTTCCGGAACCACCTGCCTCCACTCACCTTCCATGTAAGCAACTTCTATTCATCCACCTTTAAGATCCAGTTCAAATGTCACCTCCAGTGTGTAGCCTTCCTAATTTCCCCACAGTCTTAGTGACCCTTCCTCTGAGCTCCTGCAGTCCCCTTTCCCTGTCATTTACCTTTTTACTTGTGTTTTTATATGTCTGTAGGGAGGTGGTATAAGAAAGGGATAAGAAGACGAGCTTTGCACTCTGGTCTGGGTTTAAAACCTGGCTCTGCCCCTTATTAGCTGTGTGTCTGCAAAAGTGATCTGACCTTCGGGACCCTCTTCTGTCTTTACCTGTAAATGGGCATAATGAACTCTTCAGAAGTATTCTGTTAAGGATGAAATGAACCAACCTATGATGTGCTTAGTGTGGTGCTTGGCACGTGGTGTTTCTCCATACCTGGTGAGGGGAGTGGTTGTGGTTATTGTGATTATCACTGAACCGTGAAATCTTAGAGAAGAAAGGGAACTGAGGGGTCATTCTCATGTCCACAAAGCTTGATTCCTTCTCCCTTGTCAGATAGTCATCCAGCTTCTCCTTGAACTCGGCCAGGGACAGGGAACGATACCTAATGCTGGTGCTGCAGAGGTTTGCTAGTACTTAGGCTAAGTTACTATATGTCTATTTGGGGGACTGTTTTAAATTGGCAGTTATCTGTATGTATGTGTGTGTGTATATGCATGTCTCTATATATTTAGTGATGTTTCGCCATAGAAGATTTCCTAAAATGTCTTACTAAAAAAGCTGGATTAGCAAGTCACAATGGAAATTCACCTTCAAAGCAAAGTTGTGAATGGCTTTGCATTTTCTTAGATCTTTTGTTTCTGAGTGAGTTTGCATGGTTTTTTGCTTGCTTCTGAGTGGAAGGCCAGTAGAAATTGTGGCATGTAATGTTGCTACAACTCTCAAGCATACCCTTGTCTATGATAGATAAAGACAGAACAAAGCCTGAGCGACACCATAACATGGTCACATGCATTATAACATGCATCTGGAAGTAGTAATGTTTTGTTGGCAGAGAGAAGACACACTTTTCCCACAGTGGTTTGGAAAGAACACTGGATTAGGAGTAAGGAATCCTAAGAATTATATGGTACTTTGGCCTCAATTTTCCCATCTGTGAAGTGGGAGCATTGGTCCCTCGGAGATGGGATATGGAGAAGGCAGAGGTGGACTTTGTCCCTGAGAACTAACTGCCCCCCTTCCCCACTGAACCAGAGCAGCTCCTTCTTTACTTTTTAAATCTGAGGTGTGCGTTGGAGTCCCTTGTAGGATGTTATTTGAAATAAAATATTCTGTTGCTTAAAAAGTTTGGAGACTTCTAAACTAGATTATCTTTAAGGTCCTTCTACCTCCAAAAACGATTATAGCTCTAAAATAAAGCAAAGTCATATCTTTATCAATTTTCTAATACATGTTTAGTTTTGAAAATTTTTGTGAAATGTGACAAAATCATGTTTCAGAAACTTTTTTAAAGACTTTTTTTTCTCCTCCTTCTCTAGTTAGCTTAATTGCAGTGAAAGGCTAGTCCTTTCCTTTTCCTCCAAAATTTGCTTTTCTCTGACTTAATCAAATCCCACTAACACTAGGAGAAAGTCTTAGGGATGGTGTAGGGCAGGAAGGCAGATATCATCGTCTTTATTAATCTCTTCTCTTCTTTCATCCCAGGCTGGCCGTTGGAGAAACCATGACGTAGTTAAAGTCTGTATTCGGCAATATCCATCTCTCTTTTCATCAATTCCTTTCCCCAATTCTGTCTACATGACCTCACAGAATCATAAAGGTGGAACAGATGTAAAAAATCTTTTTGCCTAAATTCTTTCCTTTAAAGATATGGACAGTGGGACCCTGTGAGGGGGACAAATTTGTCCTGGGTAAGGTAATGAGTCATAACTCAACTGGTCTTTTCCAGTTCATTTCTCTTTCAAGTAGGTCTAGATACCCTCCTATTGCTTCAGTTTTCTTACTGTAATATGGAGATGATAATAGTAGTATTTGCTTCATAGAGTGGCTAATATTATGTGAGCGTAGAACCCTTCGAACAGTGAACAGCACAGCGCCTGGAGCATAGAAAGTTTCCGATATGTTTGCAATTACTATCATTACTACGCTTCATATACTGATAGTAGGCTGCCCAAGGTGTACACACTGATGGAAACCCTATTTGAGGACCATCCTCCTGTCTTGCATCCCCAAAGCACGTTGTTAAAATAATCTCTTCTTTTAACATCCCATTCCCCCAGGTGACCATTCCCTGCTGGATGACAGTGGGTGGGTAATTGGTTTTATTCAGATAAATGAATTTCATGTTAGTGTGTTGGCTGCTTAATGCTGGATTTGCCTGGTAGTAATGCCTTAACTCACTGAAAATGTGTGTGCTTCCAGAAAACCCTTGAGGACTGACTTTAATGGGGCAATTTCAGATTGTGTGCCAGGTCAGTGTGTAAGTCCGTGTCAATCAAACAGGTCTGCCATCTCACCTTGAGGCAGGTGCCTTCTCCACTGGAATGTAAGGGGCTAGTCATGCCATCCTCATCACTCTCACCTCTAATTTCTGGAAAGTAAATGCCAGCTACCAAATGGGTGAGCGTTTAGAATTTAGATACTATCATTTTAACCCTTTATGAGGGTTGTATGAATGGAACTTTACTGGAGCAATGCAGAAAAACTAGTTCTTACCTTTGAGTTTATCTTACTTTTGAGAAGCAGGCAAATATCTGATGGATAGAAAAAGAATACTGGGAGCATGACTGAAAGAATCATTACCTGGTAGCGAGGAAAAATATGGTTATAGGGCAAGCTGCATCCTGAATGTCAGGAGCCCTGAGTACCAGGTTTGCAATGGACCCTGGGAAGTGGTGGTGGCTTCGTGTAGAGGGAGTTTGACTACCAGTTCTGTGAGGTCAGGGCTGCGGTCGGTCAACCGGAGCACTTCTCTTTTTCTCTTTATGGTCCCTCTCTTAATGCTGCCTCCCTCCCCCATACCGGGTCCCAGTCTTCCAGAGCATTCTATTTTATTGACATTGTGAATGACCTAGGGGGACAGTGACAGCGAGTTGCAGCTTTGTGGAATAAAAGCTCTTTGCCAGTCTTAACATTCACTCAGCCACCACCATACGGGGACCCCTTGAGGAGTATGTGGCGTTAATCAGTGGAAACTAGCACCTTCTCACTGTTGGTTTATATTTTCCTTTTTTCCAACCATTGAAAAAGAGAGAGAGAGGAGCGAGAGGAAGGAGAGGAGAGGGAGAGAGGGAGAGAGGGAGAGGAGGAGAGAGAGAGAGAGAGAGAGGGAGGGAGAGAGAGAGAGAGAAAGACTCCTATTCCCATTAGCAAGAAGATACCAGGACTTTCTAAGTGTGATGTGTGGTTACTTCAGTGCCTATCAATTGCTTTAATATTTCAAAATGGAACCGGCTCTCTGGCGGGAGTGTAAGTGAGCGCTGTAAATGAAAGCTCAAAGCACCAACTCCGGGAACCTCGCGCTGCTCTTTGCCCCACCAGCCCCCTGGGAGGACACAGACCTCGCTTCCCTCGGATTTCCGTGCCCTGTTATTTATTTTGTGCGGGCTTCGGGAGCCACCGACACACCCGGGCTGGGGGCCCTTCGTGGCGGCAGGCTGCCCTGAAGCGCGGGACGCCCGGGTCGGAGGCTGGAGCCCGGCGAGCGTGTGCCCTGCAGACGGAGGTGCCCGGCGCGCCCCTCCCTCCGCGCCCGCGGGTGCCAGACCAGACGCCAGCCCTGGCGCGCTGACAGACGACTTTTCTCAGTTGTCAGTTTTCTCGCTTGTCAGCAGAGCTGCTGGTAAGTGAAAGAAAACAGAGAGGGGGCTCGAAAGCAGCGAGGCACGGGAGAGAGAGCGCGGGGATGGAGGAGCCGCGAGGCGTTCCAGGGCAGGGGGCGCAGGGCGGACCGGCTCGGGGGCCTCTGGGTCAGACCACCCCGCCTCGCGCCAGCCCCACCTAGGCTCATCTCTCATCCCCCTCTGGACTCCCCCTTCTCACTTTCTCCCTGCTCGCTTCCTCTCCTCCCCACTGGGTCTTTCCTTTCTCTCCCAAATCGTTTAGCTGCCACACTGATCGCTTCTGCGGCTTTGTCTAAAAAAAAAAAAAAAAAAAAAAAAAGACTCTGAATAGATCCGAGGTGCTTTCTTCTTGAGCAGAAGCACAATCTCTATTCCTGGGCATTAGCCCGGGACCATGGCTGGTTACCACAACTACCTCCAGGGGGCACCCGGGCCCGGGGTCGCCCGAAATCCGAGCCCACTTTAAGTCCGGATTTGGGGGGCGCAGGCTGGAGAGCGCACGGAGAAAGTGACAGACTGGCTGGGGGCTCATGCTGGGCCAGGAGGCAGGGAGGGGACAGCCCAAACTCTTTCAGCCTCACTCCCAGTGATAACTTGCAGCTATGGAGTCGCCCACCAAGGAGATTGAAGAATTTGAAAGCAACTCTCTGAAATACCTGCAACCCGAACAGATCGAGAAAATCTGGCTTCGGCTCCGAGGGCTGTAAGTAAATCTATTTACTTCTCTTGCCCCATTTCCCTCTCCCGTCAACATTTTACTACACATCCACACTCACGGCTGCTCACCCCGTTCCTGCACGGCCCTTTAAATACAGCCCTGGAAGTTCCACAACTCCTTCTCTGTTAATTACAGTCACTGCTACCTTCCTTTCAACAGAGATTTGTCTTTCTGACTTAAATTGCCTTGCTATTTCCGAGCTGTGCTTTCTTTGCGGGGAAGGAGAGATGTCTTCAGATTTCAGTTCTAGTAGGTCAATAGCCACAGAGATGTTTCTGGACCTTTTTCCCCCGTGAGAAAAGTTTGGGAGCTCAGGTCACAGACTTTTAATCAAAGGAAGGGTTTTTCTCTGCAAAGTGCTTGCAAACACCTTGGCAGGTGGTCCAAGAACTTACCAATGGCTCAAATTCAACATGCATTCTGGCTGCTAGATTTGTCTCTCCCTTTCCCCAGCCCAGTTCAACTTCTGATATTTTCTTAGGATTCTTTCTAGCAGGAAAATAATTACTGGAAAGAAGGGCTATTTTTGGAGAAAGTGGGGATCAGAACCAATATTGGAATTTCCTAGCAATATTTGAACAGTGAAATAGGGCGCTTGCTTTCAATACAGTGGCCTGAATTCTAGTTGGACTGATGCACAGAGATCTCTGAATTTCATTCAGCTCGTTGGGTTCTGTCTGTCTGGGTATAGAGGAGAGGTGACCTGAAAATACAGGGTCTTTTCTGTGAAATGATTTTGTAAACCCCAGTCGGGAAGCTGTAGTGATCGCTGTAGATTTACAGCTTCTCTTCAGTTGACCAGGCAGGTCCCAGATATTTGGCATCAAATATCCAGTACCGTTTAAAAAATAGTTTTTCTCCAAGTATGTTCTTCAGACACTTTGTTTCTACTGAGGACGGTGATGGGGAAACCAGCTCCCTGGCAGTTTGTTTTGCTGAATTTATTGTTTTTGAAAGCACACACACACATACACACAGCACCCAAAAGAAACCAAATCAAAAAGGCACTGATCTAAGTTAGCTTAATCTTAGCTAAGGGAGACCACATCCCAAGCAGGATAGTCAGAGTTTCTAAGGGGAAGCAATAAGGTAGTATGTGTTTCTTTAAGGGGTCCCTATTTAAATTGCAATTTGTAGAAGCCCTTCCATCAGTAATCTAAGTGAGCTTCACTGCCATTGATCGCAATGGGAAATCATACCAAAAATATGGTCTTTGAATTGTCTGGGTGCTGCAAGCAGAGGCTGTAAGATTATTTGGAAATTTTGTCTTTCTGGCTGGCAGGTGGTCCTGACGGTGGAGATGTGTGCAACACAACACCTCTCTCAGAGCAGTGTTTCCAGTAAGCCCTTGTCATATGTAATGAACATTGTATCTGATTATATGGTGGCCCATACAGAAAGTTTGTTGCGTCCACAAAGTCTGGGTCCGAGATATACAATGTGAGAGTGTTGTCAGGCTGGTCTCCTTGCCATCCCGGCTAGAGGGACTCCTGTGCACACTCGGGAACTGCTTTTCTCTGGCTGTGCTACAATTCCAACCGGCTCTATAGAGCTGCTCAGGCTAGAGAGAGCGTTTGGGCACTTCAGCAGGGCTGAGGTGGGAGCTTGGGTGAAAAAGCATTTAGCGCTTGCAATACACCGTCTTGTAGCTTTCTCGGCTTCGAATCTGTTAGGCTTCTCTCCCTAAGGTGTTGTGTGTGATGCATCCACGTTTTCGTTTTCCAGTCTGTCGTATCTACCCAGCACCTGGTGCCTTTGAACATAAAAGGTGTGGGTTGATTCTTCTCCAAATGTGTGTTTTGAATTTCTCTCTTTACCCTTCCTACTGAAATACCCCGCTCAACAGCAGTCCCAGGAGATATGTGGCTTCACTTTCTAATTTGAAGAGGACATGCTACTATTGTTATTATGACTTTTTTTTAGTAGTGTTATGGTTTTTACTACCACTTTTTTTTTTACGCAAGACAGTAGTGCTATAATAAGTTGCTAAAGACTCCAGAAACCAAAGCACATGCTTATTTCTACAACTTGGATAACATTTTGCAGTTCACAAAATAGAAACCCGTGGGAGATGGAAGGTTGTGTGTCTATTTATCCACACAACAGACTGTCAGTAGGAGAAATGAAGTTGTTCTTTCAACATTTTGGAAAGACCCAATAGCCACAACTGGATTTTCATATCAATTTATTACCATGACACCCTTAGAGAAAAGGCTTTGTAGATGACCACGGATAGTCAGGAATTCAGTTCAGCTTGTTTGAGAGCCATCTAAGTTCAGGACTTGATCATCTCGTGCCTGGGCTATTCAATGGTATCTGTTGTCTTCTTGTCGGTATCTCCCCTGTTTTATCTATTGTTGAATTTTTCGTCTCCTCCATTGGAATGTATGTTCCTCTAGGACAGACACATGTGTGTCTTGCTTACTGCTGTACCTCCAGTGCCTAGAACAGAGTTTGGCATAAAGTAGACGCTTAATCAGTAGGTGATGAAAGAAGCTTAAAGAACCAAATGTGAACTTTCCAATGTTCAAAATGAAGATAAATATATATTTGGGTCAGCTTATAGGCCACGTGACTCATCAACAGGGTGTTCCCTGAGCTGGAGGGGAGGCAGGTTTTATTGACAGGATTACCCAGGTTGGGACACAGAAATCTACACCAAGGTGGGAACTGGACAAAGCCATGACCCAGGGCTGAATCCCACTCTTGTGTTTACCCAGGTGCTCTCTTTCCCTCTCCTTATCTCTCCCCTCTCCTGTGCTGGCCGGGAGTGGTCTTCACCAGCAGGTGATGAGGATTGCTGCGGTGCTCATCTGCCGAGAATCTACAGTGGAGAGAATGCAGAACATGAGCCTCTGTCTATTATAACTCCCGCCCAGCCCCCTGCCATGCTTTCTTTTTTTCTCTTTCTTTTCTTCTTACTGTCTGGATACTATATGTTTTATTTATTATGTTTATTGTCTGACTCCTCCAACTAGAGTATAAGCTCCCTGAGGACAGAGTTTTTTGTTTCTTTTGGTCACTGGTGTCTCCCTGGTGCCTACAATACTACCTGGAATACAGTACATTATCAATATGTATTTGAAACCTAGGGCTGTTTCACATGTTTCTCTGGGGAAGAATTAGGAAAAATTCTTAACCTGGCCTTGCAGCATCATCAACATACTAATAGTGCATCGAGTATTGGAAATGTGAATTTTAAACACTATCTCCCCTAGCTGAGATTACAAAACCCTGCAAGCCTAGGTGGATGCTGTTATGACGACTCCGTTTCCCTTGAGCTAGGTGCTGCACACCGAGGCAGAGAGGCCCGCTGTGATTCGAGGGGTGTGGTGTCCTCAGCCTCCCTCTGCAGCCCTGCCCCCTGCTCAGACACATGTTCACATTCCTGTAAGCCGGAAGGGAACAAATACCACACACTTGAGCTTCCTTAATTCTCTCTCTCAGAGGGATGCTGTCCTCTTACGTTTCTGGGAGGGGCCTTTTCTTTTTCTCATTTCAGTTTCTATAAATCTCCGTTGTCCCCAACGAGCCGAGCCGTCATCATACCTCTTTCCTCTGTAGGAGTGGGTGGAATTTTCAGGAGCCTCTCCCAATGGCTGTTTTGTTGGGGAATCTTCCAATCAGAGAAAATACGTCAATGGCTGTGCTTTATCCCTCTGATGATGTGCGGAGCCTCACGGCTGCATGGCTTTGAGTCATGACTTGTACCTTGGGTCCTAACCAAGAGTTTTTCTATTGCCATCCTGCTCTATGATGACGAAAAGGTACTTTTATGCTTTTTTAAAATTGAAAGTGAGAGAACACTTATTCCTTGGCATTGTCACAATTGTAATTAAGCTGTCATGTGTTTATTTTGGTCACTGGTATATCTCCAGTGAGGTAATCAGTATAATAAATGTTATGCTTATACAACACTGTCTATGAAGATGATGATGCTTTTTTTTTGCATTATCTAAAATAATATTATGAATGTAAAGGGAGGTCAGTGGCTATTAAGGTAACAGACTGGGACTCTTGTTTTTGTCTATCCAGCAAGCTTTCTCATTTTCCTTATTATGTGACAGACCCTGCCCCATTCCCCACCCCCCCCCCCCCGCCATAGAGATGGGCTTATGATCTAGGACTGGCCAGTCATACAGTTTCACCTTTCTGGCAACAGTGGTGGGTCTCAAGCACGTCAAAGAACCCAACCAGGAGCATTAGGGTCCTTCACTGAGCTTTCTCTCTTGGCCATGGGAGAGTGCTACTTTCCCTTTTTCTGGATTTTCCTGGTGGTGGCCAGTGGCTCTATTTCCCACTTTTGGGGGAAGACCTTTTTATGATGGGACACACTGAGGCCAAAGCTCAAGGAGAAGCAGAGGTGAGAAGATGGAGTGGAAATCCCTGGGTCTGCTCCCAGAGGCCCCAGCTCCTGCAGATGTTTCTCTGATTCTGTCTGCTCTTCTGGTCAGGCTCTGTTTCTGCTTAGGCTGCTTTGAGTTTGGTTTCTCTGAAAAAGTCTTCACTAATACCCCACAAAAACACACAGAATGTAAGGGACCCTTCCAAACTACTCAGCCAAGATGGGAGGAAGAAGCCATAGGCGAAGAAGCGTGGATCTTTGGTTTCATATTTCTTATTTAATAAAGCCCTCTCACTCTGTTTTCTTTCTGTTCATCTAAAATTTTTAATGGTATCATTAATGTCGGATCACATGAGTTTACTCAGTTAACGTTTACTGAGTGTCTATTATGTGCCGGGCACTTTGATGAGCTCTGGGTATGCAAAAGTCCGTAAGATGCTTACCTGACCTTCAGCAATTCCCAGGCTAGTGAGAGAGACTGACACGAATAGCCGGAAGTGATGGCTATAGTTAAAGAGGGATGCAAAGGGAGCTACTTCTGCCTGGGAGGGCCAGAGAAGGTGTTGCGGACGAGCAGTGAGCTGAGTATTTATTCTGGGCAGACTCCTTAGAGTCACAGGGAAGAAACTTGCATAGATTCCTTTCACTCATATCAGCCTTTTGCAAAGATGCAAAGAAACCTTTTGCAAAGATGCGAAGAAAACGAGGAGTCACCCAGTCGGCCCAGAATAAATCAGCCCAGAATTCTGAGCTGTTTTTATGGACAACTGGAAAAGCTGCTTATACTTACTAGGGATACAGCCTGAATCCTAGTGTCCTTCTCTGTGCTCACCCCTCATTGTTAATTTCCAAAAGAGAGGGTGTGGTTGAATCTGTTTGCTGTTATTCAACATGGAGCTGTTGGTCAGAAATCTCCCAGATCACCTCAGAAGCAGCTGACCCCCAAATTAGCCCCTGGTCCATCAGCTGTCCGGGTAACAGGGTTACCTTATCCCCTACACATCAATCTCCAAGAGCTCTGGTTACTTTCCTTAAAAGGTCTCTGTGTGTTTTTTGTTTTTTTTTTTTTGGAGGAAGATTAGCCCTCAGCTAACTACTGCCAGTCCTCCTCTTTTTGCTGAGGAAGCCTGGCTCTGAGCTAACATCCGTGCCCATCTTCCTCTAGTTTATACGTGGGACGCCTACCCCAGCATGGCTGCCAAGCAGTGCCATGTCTGCACCCGGGATCCGAACCAGCGAACCCCGGGCCGCCGAGAAGCGGAACGTGCGAACTTAACCGCTGCGCCACCGGGCCGGCCCCACATCTAGTGCAATATTGAGGGATAGATAGAAGGTAATGAATGGGGGTAGCAGAGTGTGCAAGGGTACAGAGGCGCGGGAGGCCTTGGCACTTCGAGGAGAAGTGAGAGGTAATGTCGGAAAGGAGGGCAAGGGCCAGGTATGACACATGAAATCAAAAAAAATTTTCTTTTACTCAAAATTATACACATTCATGATTTAAAGAGTCAAGTATTTGAACACATTTTACTACATTGCACACAAAAATATGTTTGAGGTGTTGCCCTTCATATCTTCCAGAGATCCTTTTTTTTTGATACATAAAATTGTAAAGAGTTTGCATTTTATCCTTTAAGTTGTAAGGAATTGTTAAAAGGCTTTAAACTGGAGAGTAACAAAATGAGATTTGAATTTTAGGATGGCTATTCTGGAAGAATTGTGGAGGACGATTGGAGATGACACTTAAGGCCTAGAGACCAGTTGGAGAAGATGCCTAAGTTGGGGTAGTGCCACTGAAGGTGAGAGAAGAGGGGGCGTATTTGACATAAAAATTGACAGAACTTAGTTTTGGAGCAGAAAGAGAGAAGGAGAAGTTGTCTTCCATGTTTGTTTGGCTTGGATGTCTTAGTAAGTTTGGTGTCATTTGCCTTGTTAGGGACCATGGAGAGAAGAGCAGGCTTGGATAGAGCAGAATGATAAACTTGGGTTTGGACATGTTGAAGTGGAGTAAACTCTGGAATGTCCAAGTAGCCGTTGGCAATAGCAGTCAGGAACTGTGGAGAGACCTCTGGCCTGGAGTGGTGAGTCTGAGAGTCATAGTTCTGAGTTAAAGCCGTGGGAACAGATGACCTATGGAAGAGGAGCTGGACCTGAATCTCAACTAATAAGGCAATTCCAAAAGAATAATTTAAATAATTGTTGATTTCCCCCAGATTACACATTTTAGTGTTATTAATTGGTCTTTTCACTCTCCCATTTAATTGGAAATGTCAGATGGTTCAACATATTTTTATTGGACTCCTATTCTGTGCCAGCTACTGGGAGCTTCAGAAGAGATATGAAAACCTCAGAAGAAAAGCCCTACTCTCAGAAAACTTGGAGCCTAGTTAGGGAGACAGAGAACTCTGTATACGTGTGAAAAGTTAAAAAACAGCAATAAAAGGCTGGGCAATAATTAATTGCTAAATAAGTGATTTTGACACTATGTCCTAGGGATCAGAGAAGGAAGACATTTGCGTATGAGGGATTATTTTTGTCTTTCTTTTCCTGATAAAGATCAATTAAGTCTCGCTGAAGTATGTTCTTAATGTATATTAAAGGGGAGAAAGAGGTGAATGTCAAAAAGTATAAGTAGGTTTGGAATGAAATTTTCTTTACTTGAATACTAATGCAGTCTGTTAGTACATCATCACTTGCTTATCATAATTTGGTTGCGTTTATTAGCTAATTACAACTCAATATTTAGCAGTGAAGTGTTTGTTATTTTGACTAAACTTTACAGCCTCTGTCGGTTGGGAAGCAGCCCCAAGCAGAGAGATTTGTGCATTTCTAGCCCTGATTTTCTGTCTTTAATTTTCTTTGGCTCATAAAAAACTACTTTCCCTGGTTCAGGTTTCCCCATATGGAGAGAAAGTGCTTGTATGACCTGCCTCATGGCTTTTTGAGAATTGACTAAGAAAAATAATTGTTAAATATGAGGCACATAAAATAGTCTATAACAGCTTTGGGAATGACCATCACAATTTCCCCTTAGTAATAAAAAATGAATTCCAGAACAAATGAAACGCTCTATTTTTGGAGAAAGTATACTGAATCCATGTAAAGCGTTGGTATTCTTCAGGCTTATTGGAGTGTCTTCTTTATTTAAAGACCTCTTGACAGCTGTTACTAAACAAAATAAGTGAGTCTTCATGAGTGTAAGAAAAACCTGTATGTTCCTAGGTTGTGAAATTCTGAAAAAGCTTAAGAGAATAATTTAATCAACAAGACATAATTTATGATTATAGGTAATGACTTTTATTTACATATTTGAATGAATACACACGCACATCTGTATGCAGGAAACTCATCCATGACTCGTTCACTCAGCAAACATTTTTCTAACACTTACCCTGTGTCAGGCGCTATGTTAGGCACCAGGACACAGCGGGAAACAAAACAAAGGCTCCCTCCCTTAGGGGGCATTCAGTCTAGAGGCAGAGGCTCTAATATTAAATATATAATCCCACAAGAAATTATTTACTGTGATGAGTGCTGCAAAGAGGTACAGGGTGCTGTGAAAACATTTAAGAGGGGCCCAAGCCTGGGCCAAAAATCAAGGAAGGCTTCTCTGAAAAAGTGAGATTTAGGCTGAGATCTGAAGAATAAGTAGGTATTAATTACATAAAGAGTTGAAGCAAAGATTCTAGGGTATTCAAGGCCTGGGAAAACACCATGCGAAAAGAGCCAAAGGAACACCTCAGAAAACAAAAGAAGGCCATGTGGGCGCAGCATAGATGCTGTGGAGACAGGAGGCTGAGGGCACTGCTGGAGAGGGGTTAGGTATTGCCTTCTTTTAGACCAGTGTGCCTTAGCAATGGGAAGCCATGGTAGGTCTGTAGGGGTGGATTTGAGAGCTTTTCAGGAGGTCGACTCAACAGGACTTGGACATGGGGGATGAGGAAGAGAGTGGAGTCTAGGATAACTCCCAGGTTTGTAGCTTGAGTCTCCAGGTGCTATTCACTGAGATTAAGAACAGTGAGGAGGGAACAAGTTTGCAGGTTTGGTGGTGGGTGGGAGCAGAATGAATGATGTAAGGATCATGAATTCAGTTTTGGACGTATTGAATATGAGGGGCCTATAAGATATCCCTGAGGAGATGTGGTGAATTCATGAGCAGTTGGATAAATGAGATTGGGAGAAAGGTCTGGGTTAGAGATAAAATGTACAGCCCAGCAAAGTAAGAAGAAAAAATATTGTATATTTATATGTGTGTGTGTGTGTGCCTGCATGCATGTTTGTGTCTGAATGATGCTAAATTAATATTCCTATGACTATTACAAGTAGAGAGAACCAAGTTTAGCGTGATCCCCTAAAAAGTCTGACAGAAGGTGCCAGGAAACTATAAGTTTATATTTATTTTCTCATTGGCATTTACTTGTTCATAAATGGGGAAGACCAGCTAGCAGTCAATGCACATAGCTTTGCGTGGAACCCTTGTATTGATTACTTGGTGTCATGCCCACCACAACATGGATTTAGAACAGAGACAGAGGGTGGGTAGGCAGGATGATTCTCAGTATTCCATGGGCAGAAAGAAACCATGACGCAAAAAGTCAAATGGACTGAGGCCCTCATCAGGGACCTTCTGAGAACTATAGGGCATGTGGCCAGGCAGCAAGACCCTAAGCCTAGAGCCCAGCCCACCGCAGATGGGGCCTGGTGAAGCTTGGCTGGGTGGAGGCTCCCTAGACCTTGCAGGAGGCCATGCTATTGTCTAGGCTCCTTCATTGGGCGCAGCCTCCCACTGCTGCTCCAGAGGTGCCCTCCAGTGGACACACCTGGCCTCTGTCTCTTGGGGCAGTGCACAGCCCTGCCATAGTGCTCACTCTCCACACCTCTGCCTCATTCATAGCCCTTTTCCTGCTCTTTAAGGTCTTTCTAAAAAGAGCCTTCCCTCTCTCCACTTCCACTCTTGTCCAAGGCCCTATTGCAGAGACCCAATATTCAATATTCTACTGAAATACAGCTTTCCTTTCTTTTAAGGCCACCAGAAGAGTGAATATTTAGACAATCAACATGAGAGTGCATTGAGTGTTTTGGCTGAAAGTCACTATTGGACATCCAAAGAACATTAAATTCTGTTTGCCCAGATTCCAAACAACCAAAATGCTTAAATAACCAAGTCTTTTCTTACACTCCAGAGACATGCTGAGTAAATCCAGTAGTGAAAGATTAATTTTTGAAAGCTACTTCCAGGTGTTTTAGGAATAGTTCAAATTCAGACTAATCTCTCACTCCTGTTTTCCTCTAGCTCTCTGACTTTACTCTAAGGATGGCTCTGAGGGGTCTTACACTACCTTTAAATTAACCCCCCCCCAAAGTATATTACATTTAGTATACTATTCCAGGGGGTTGTTACTTGGAAAGCCTGTCTGCTAAGGATGAGGAATGTAAACACTGTTGTGAATAGGGTCTTGTGTAGCTCATTTTTGAAATATAAGGATTATGTTGCTGAGAACTGCCATTCTGTCTATAAAACCACTGACCGAAATTAGTCATTCTTAAAAAAATGAAAGAGTTGTTCAAAGCACCTGTTTCTGGCAGTCTTGTCATGGTTTCAGTGAAGGTAACTATAACTGAGGAGAATTTGGCTGGAATGCTCAACTGATTTCACTTGACAGTAGAGCTCAAAATGGTCCCAAGGAATGCGTCTGCTACTTGGGTTTTGTTGTTGTTGTTGTTCTGTACTTTGGATATTGGCCCCATTTTTGCCATATTTAAACTGTTGAAATTTACGGAATCTGTGTCCAGAGAAGAGCCTTATACAGATGATGCTACTGTGAGAGAAAGCTTTAGAGGAAATAAGAAGGACTTCTCTTCCCCACAAGCTCTTGTGTTGACTTAAATTCTCCTGGAATTGGAAATGACCAAGAGCTACTTTCCACCAGTAGTAGATTTTGATAAGAGTTGTGAGGAAGGGAGTGAGAGAGGAGAGAGGGAAAGAATGCTGCTGGAGTAGACAGGAAAGGATTGAAAAAATTAGGCTGGTCACTAAAGTTAAACTTGGCAGAAGATGCAGTTTTGGTTCTGGCTAAATCTGCATGGGGAAAAAATGAAGAAGAGAATTGAAGCAACTCTCTGAGTAATTCAATTCAAAAAAACCTACCCCTCCCCTGATTACAGAGATCTATCTGTGAAGAGTGAGATTTTGTCTTAATCCTTTGGATATATCTCCAGTTGGGCAGTGTTGTCACAGATGTTAAGAAATATTTGTTTTCAGCCTTTCTCATTGATGTTTATCTAAATAGGAGCCAGGATCCCAAGAAGGAGCTCACAAAAATCTCTTCCATTCCCACCCACACAGTTTTGCTGTACTTATAACACAGCAAGTGGTTTTAGTAAATATGTGAATAGATGAATAAATCATTTATGCAAATACATACTGCTTGGATTTCTACAAGCGTGACATTTACTTTCTATTTTCTTTCTCTAAAAACCTCTCCATATTTTTTCGTTGGTGCCACTGATTAGCTTATTGCCCAGCTTTTAAGCAGTAGATTTTTAGCTAGAGGGAAATAGTGCTTGGTCTGCTCAAAAACCTTGCTTTCCAGAGGAAGATTTCAGCTTTCTTTGGGGAGGGGTCCCATTTGGGGGCCTGTCCGACAGTAATCTGAGTGCTGGAATTTTTAATCCAGGCCCAGAAGAGAAGCAGGCAGGAACAGGAGATTGGGATCCCTGTGTCTGGCCAGCTGTCTGCAGGGCTGGGGAGAACAATGAAGAGACAGGCCTGGGGAATGTGGGAGCAGCGGGCGAGGTGTGGATTGGCTGTGTGTGAGTTGGGGCCATTCCAGATGGGAGTTGTTTAGTTTGGGTTAAACCTCCTCGAAGATTTCTCTTCTTTCCACTGCCCAGCCAGCACTAGATAGAACCACATTCATTTGCTTCCAGGAGTGAGTTAAAAATTGATCGTCTTATTTACAGCTCTGTTTCAGATTAGCATTCTTTCATTTTTCGAATTCACTCTCCCCAGCCCCAAACTGCACTGTGAAAAGCTTCTTTCATTTGACTTTGATCTTATCATTTTGGGTTAAACATACTGGAATTTTATACTTTGGGAGTTGCTGTCCCTGAATATGACTTTCCTTTTCTAAGAGGGCTGAATGAAAGGGCGTGAGTCTTTAGGATGATTTTCCCCAATAGAAAACCTAGGAGAAAAATTCTCTAGAAAATTTAAAAAAAAAAGCTCTTTCCTGATTATTGAGTTATTCCAGGTAAAAGTGAGTTTATGTCATTTCATTATTTTTTATTTTTTGTCTTGCCTTGGATCTTTAGCCAAGCAGGAGAATAGAATAATTGCCCCCATGGATTTTTCTTCTGTAGCTAATCAGCTAAAAACCTTTGAGCTGGTAAGAGAAGAGAGTCACTTTCTCTGGTATCTCCCACCCGCTCCCGATAGTCTGCCAGAAGGTGCCAGGAGACTGCAACTTATATATATTTTCTCATTGACATTTACTTGTTCAAAATATGGGAAAAGCCACCAAGCAATAATATACATAGCTCTGCAAATCTAGGTTTTAACGTACACATCATGGAAGTGAAATCACTGGTAGGAATGAGAAGAAATGTATAAGGACCCTCGAATCTCAGTAACACATCCAGTAGTTCATACAAATGATTTAAGACAGATTTAGTGGATGTTTCTAGAGATAGCCAGTTCTTTTCAGTCTGCACCCCATGTGCCAATGAAAAATAAAACCAGAGGCTCAGATGACTGTTCAGAGCCTCCCTCATTTCATGGGTATTTGTGGTATTTTATCTCGGTCTTCTTTCCCATGAGTGAGCCGCATGTGACCTGAACTCGTGAGAACTTGTAGTTAACTCCATGAGTCTTGCTGCTAACTTTGTTTTTCTGAGTCTGTCCCCCCATCTCCTCTCCCTTGAGGGAACTGAGAACGGAGGTTTCCACAGCTATCTGTACACTGGCAGTGATGGTGACCTCGGTAGGGAAGGCCAGAGATGGGATCTGATGGGATCTGGAGCAGAGTGAGTCCTCGTTGGCCAGGAACCCCGGAGGACACTGAAGGCAGAAGTGGGATTCTCGTTGTGCCTCTGCAGTTGTTGTCTACTCACCTTTCTTTACCAGAAAACCTTCTTGTGCCCTACTGGGAGGCATCTTGCTGTCAACTTTGAAACTGAGCACAAATTTTGGTTTTTCGAAGCCAGCTTGTTTGAATATTAAGCCTATTTATAAACCTCATTATTCCAGCACCCATATGGCTCTTACTCAAAGACACTCACTTTAAAGAAGTGAAAGCCTGCCAGGCACTTCATAATTTAACATTAGTGCTGAATGGACTCTCGCTGATCCAGGCTATCAGGAATGATTCCCAAATCGTCTGTTTGACTTTGGAGTTTGTGAAACTTACGTTTGATTGCAGGTGTGCTCAGTCTCCGGGAACTCCTAGCCCTCAGAAGGCAAATAAAGCCCCTCACAACCATCCTTGCTCCTGCTTCACTGTTGTCTCTTGCTGTTTCCTAGCTGTCTCTACTCTGCCCCTAGGCAGGTCCATGTTTATTGTGGACAGAATCACCCCTTATGCTTTCTTAGTTTCATCCTTTCTCTCCCTGATTGGGACCAGGAGAGGTAAAATGAAGTTCAGGGTCTAGCAGCTTCTTCTAGATGACACAACTATGAAGAGCTTTGAGGAACCTTTTTAAATATTGGGGGTCAGTGCTCTCTGCTCTTTGATGATGCTCCTGTCTCTGTATCCTCCTGTCAGAATGTGATCAGCTGGATGTAAATGGACTGAAGCCTTCGGGGGGGGGGGCGGATTTTCCAGCTCCTCACTCCCCCTGTTGTGTACGTGTGCACACATGCACACGCACACAACATTTGCTACTTCATGGGCAATCCACAGTTCCATAGAAACATTCCAGACTTAAACAGACATTGATTTTCAGTGAAGACCAACGATCTTTTAATTTGCTGAAGAGATAAGTGGATCCGGGTCAATCAGTCATGCCAGTTATAGCACATGGTATCTCTGCATTGAGTTACATCTTCTGGGGATGCTTAGGGATTCTGTGTAAACAACTCACTGGGCTTCAGTTTTTAGGGAATTATTAATAAAAAAAATCTTCAGTAAAAGATAATTTCAGATATTTCTGAGAATTATAATGGTCTCTCTCTCTTATATACCTAGTTTTACTTTCTTTTTACCTGCCATCTGAGAGATGGCCCAGGTTTGAAGAGGAGGGAAGTGTGTGGTTCTGCTAGGCTAGCTGGGACCCCTGCCGGGTGGGTGTCAGAGAGCACAGCCTGCAGAGCCCTTTGGGTGTGGCGGGGAGGGAACGCTGGGCAGGGTTTCAGCACCCCTTGCTCTTGTCAGGACTGAGATTAGCACCTGCTTTCTTTGTGGTTGAGTCTTCTAAGATAAGGAGAATTGGGAATATTCGATTTTTCTACTTTAGAAAGCAATCTTCAACCTTTTTTCTTTACTTTTTTAATCAATGAAAGGCTTTTTTTTTCCAAACAAAATTTGGAAACCTATTGAATTATAATACCATTATCATTTATGCAGTGCTATTCTTATTCATACAGTAGCTGACTCTTTCTTGAGCATTTACGGGGTGCCCAGCACTGTGCAAAGTGCGGTACATTCAGCATTACATTGAACTCTTACATCACCTTGTGAGGTGGATATTGTTGTTACCTACGTTTCACAGATGAGGAGTCAGGCTGTTGGGAAGGTGATGGAAGTTACTAAAGGTTGCACAGCTTATTAGACACAGTAAGTTAGAGAAGGGATTTGGGCTCAGTCAAGTGATCTGAAGCATTATGCTGTAATTGCTCTCTGTAGAAAAACAAAAACAGACAAACACAGAATATGCTGTGTGTGTGTGTGTGTGTGTGTGTGTGAAGGGCAGACCCTGTTCTGGGGAACAGTTTGAAAAACACTGCTCAAGACCTTCATTGAGGTGGCTGCCTTAGCCCCGCCTCGTGAAGAAGACCTGCCTTCTGCCTGAGCATGAAGCCGTGCTCTCTCCATCTCCCATCCTGCCAGCACTGCCAGAGCCCAGAGCACAACAGCTCCCTACTTTCTACATCAGCTCAGTCTAGCTACATGGATCTTGAGATTTGTGATATATTGTTTCAAGTTTGAAAAAATTGTAAATGTTTTGGAAAAAATTTGCAAAAACAAAACAGAACATTTAAAAACATTCCCTTTGTCTTTCAGGTTATGAATCAGGGATAAATTCTGTTGAAGTTCTTAAAAACAAAAGGCCAAGAATAAACTAGATTCTTTTCCAGCTCATTTCCTGGGTTTGGCTGGAAAGAACCTAGTATGTATTACTGTTGGTTTTGTTTGTTTTGTCTAGTGTCTAAGTTTCCTCCTGGCATCTTTTGACTTCTTTGCATAATTTCCTCACTTTTCTTTGAAGGCTTCAGAGTTTGCTTTCTGTCTCAATCACTTTAAGATTCTGTATCCTTAGACAACTTACTTAGCCTCTCTGAGCCTCACTTCCATCAAGTAAAAAGTGAGGTTAGCCTCCCAGGGTTTGTAGGCAGTCACAGTGAATTAATTTATGTAACAGGCATGAAACAGAGGAGATGCTCAGCAATTGTGAGCCCCGCATCTTCTCTCATTATGTCCCTCCTGTGTGTAGAAAACCATGCCTGTGATTGAAGTCCTCACTGCTTATAGTAAATCATTGCTAAACACAAGGAAAATTACAAAGCAGTGAGCAATTTTTAGATCAGTTTCTTGATAAAAAAAGTTTCATTCATTCATTTCACAAAAATATATCGAACAGCTGCCATTTGCCAAGCACTGTGTTAGGTAAGGGAGAAACACAAGCAGGTAGTGGACAAGCCATCCATCTTGCCATTAGCGTAACAGATCCTACCACTTGGAGTGATAAGTGCAATGATTTGTGTGAACCCTGGCCACCATGGGACACACAAAAGGGACATTTTCCAGTTTGGGAGGCGCTGGAAGGTTTTCAGGAGGAAGTGATGTCTCAGCTGAAGGATGAGTAGGGCTCAGTCAGGTCTCACCGATCTTACCCGTCAAGATGATCTGTGAGTAGGCTCTTGAGGAGGATAATTTCCATGGATCTGCATTTTCTCTTGTGCTTTTAAGTGCAGACTTCCAACTCCATGGTAAGATGACACAATTTGGATTGGGTCTGCCTTGATTTGGGAACTGTCTGTGTCTAAATGGGGTGAGATGGGAAGAGAGAACTTTAGGACTTTGGAAGCCAAAAACCACGTTTATGAAGGTGGGAAGTGAGAGTCAGGAAGGTGAGTTGGACTGAAAGTCAGGTTTTTGGTCTCTGTTTCTTTGGGTCGACCAAACCTATAATCCGTATTTTGATAGGTGTGAGTGGCAGCCTCAAATGATTTATTTATTTTGCCAACAGACATTTGTAATGTGCCAACCATGTGCCAGTCAATGTGCAAGCCCTTGGGAAAGGTGCAAAGATCCATATGACATCTCTGACCTCAAAAAACTTAAAACAATGGACAAAGGCACTTAAAATTTTTAGAATGCCCTTTACACGGCATGCACAGTACCTGGAAAATTCAATAAATTATGTGCTCTGAGATCATTCCTTTCATTTTATAGATGTGGAATCTAAAGCTTGATTTGGTATAGAGCTTGCCTGAGGTCTCACAGCTAGAGATGGGGGAAGTTGGGTTTTGAACCAGGTCTATCACGTTCCAGAGCTCTGTTGTCTTTCACATAATCAGAGATGACACAAAGCAATGCAAGAGGTGAGCCTTTCCTTCAGGTACCATCTTTTTCAAAAAAGTATAAATTTCATTACTTTTCTTGATTAACTCTGTATTGCCTGCTATCTCCCTCCACATCTGGCTGGACTGGGCTTGGCTGGGCTGGTTTGAGGCCACTAGGCATGCCTACCTTACCTACTTGCCTCATACTTACACATTTCTCCTTGTTGAAATCCCACCCATCAATCAAGACTACCTCTTGAGGTCACAAAGCTTCCTGAGCCACCCTTTGTATTGCTTGTTAAAACAAAACAACACTTTAGGTACATGTCTTAACTTCTTTTTTAGAGTTCAAATTCTTTCAGAGAGTGGATCTTACAGTTATTATGAGGATTAGTGGTGTATGTTAAATGTTTGTTACTAGTAGGTGCTGAAAATGGAAGCTATTCTTATTTTTGTTCTTCTTTGATCTTTTTGGTTCTCCCAGCGGTGCCTTTGTGTGGTCCTTGGCAGAAAGCTGGGAGAATTCTATGGAAGCCAATACCAAAGATTTTCTTCTTCTGGCCTCCAAAGACATCCTCTGCTGACAGAACTAGTTGGGCTTCTGGATAGAAGCCAGGGGCACCCATCTGTCCCGCCTACCCCATTGCCTTTGGTCTTCACACACTCTCAGTGGGTTATTTTCCAGTCTTGCCAGAGTTTCCTTAATCTAGCTTATTAGAGTGTGGTGCTAACAAGGGCCAAGGGCATGGGTCCCACCCACAGCTCACTGCGCTCTGTGCCTATAGATGAGACTTATTCCCTTGGCTACTGCCTGGAGAGGGTGAGTTGTCACTGATGATGGGGTCTAGTGAGAGACAGTGGATTGTCAGTGTGCATCCATAACAGCTTTTGAAGGGAGTGAAAGTCAGTGTTTCAGGCACTGGGTTATAGTAGAGAACCACAAGAAGAACCTGCCTGTGGGGAACTGACATTCAGGTGGGTTATCTCATTTATTTCTCACCACGAGGTCTTGAGAGAGGTTCTTTGATTATTCCCACTTTATAGTTGAAGACACTGAGGCTCAGAGGGGTCGAATGACTGGCCCAACACTGTAGAGCTAAGTTCCAGAGCCAAGACTGGAACAAAGGTAGTTTGCTTTAAAGCTCAAGCCTTAACCCACAGTGTTAGTTGACCTTTCTCCCTATATATATGATACATTTCAAGCATGTAGATACCTCTGTATATTCACATGGCCCTATGTATGTGTCTATCTGTAGATGTGACTATGTCCTATATATTGTATATCTATGGATGTGACTATGTATGTATAGGTATATACATATTTTTATACATTTTTTTCTAATTATAATCATAATGCTTATTTTTAAAAGCAAAATTCATAAAAGTAAACATAAAAGAAGTGATCCATTGACCCACCAGCCCGAGACCATGGTTATCATTCTGGTGCATTCCTTTCAGATAAGTAGATATCAGTATGTATCTCATCAAGATCACAGTGTAGGTTCTGTGTGCATGCTCCTTTCTTCACTTGACATCTACCACTGCCGTGTATGTTTTCATCCAAACAGAGATGGGTAACAGGTTGTGGTGATTCTGAATTTGAAACATCTGTGGCTTTTTTTTTCAAACATGTGACATACAGCTCTATTAGCAAATTGGTGGCTTGGCTTCCTGGGTGCAGTGACTGTAATGGGAATGGAAGTGTGGAACTAAGGACACCTGGGAGGCATTGCCCTTCCTGAAGATGCTACCGAGAGATGTAGCTTCCTCTCGCAGCACATCCTTTCCTCTAGGCCCCTCCACTGAAGAGCCTATTAAAACTCTTTTGAGGGTCTTCAAAGTCTATGAAAACTGATACCAACATGAAAAACATTGGGATACTGGGAAAATAAACTTTTATAGCCATTTTCTCCTTGAATGCCACTATGACCTAGGTGAGATAGCTAGGGCAGATGTGATCTCTGTTTGATAGATTAAGAAGCCCTATGCTGGAGGCTAAATGAGGACTGTAAATAGCAGAGATAGACTGGAACTCCAGCCACTTCTCCTTCCTTGGGAAGAGTTCTTTCAGGAGACTGAACCCACAGCTGAGCCATTAGCGAGTTCCTAATGCAGCTCTCGCCACTTTTGCTTCTAGACTCATTGTCTCCTTCCTCACTTTTTCCTTCTCTGGATACCTTATATCTGAGCTTTTGCTTTAGCTGCCTGACTACACATTTACATTTTAAAAGGCACATCTGTAAAGGGACTTCAGAGCTAGATGATGGGGATAATAGTGGCAATAGTGACAGTACAAATAGCTATGAGTTATTGAACATTTAATATATGCCAAACAAAAGAAATGCTTTATAAGCTTCTGCCCATTTACTCCTCCACAATCCCATGAACCTGGTAAATGGAAGGGCTGAGATTTGAAGCTGGATCTTGCTGTCTTTAAAACCTGACCTCAACCAAGAGGCTACAGTGCCCTAAGAGGGGAAAGGGAAGAATGTAGAGGGCAGAACTGTTGAGCTCTTGGGATGCTATTTGTAACTGTTAAGACTATGGTTATACACATCTGACCACAATCTAACACAATAATCCAAAACTTTTAATTGAGCTTTGAGACCCACAAGCTTCACAGAAAGAACCTTCTACGAAGTGTCCATCCCTACTGAAGCTATCTTTTTCTAACCCGCTGCCTGCCACAAACCTTTTCTGATATGTGTTTGTGCTTCTTTTCCTACAGGAGGAAATATAAGAAAACGTCCCAGAGGTAAGAGTGTTTTTCCGAGAAAGGGGAGCTCATTGGTTGAGTTATTTGTGGCACAACTCTTCACATGACTGGCTCATGGTGGACGTTCATTGTAATAAACAGTCTCTTGCTTCCTTCCTAGTGAGTTGTCTGCTTTATCTTACGATTGCTGTTGCTGCTGTAATTAAAAATTAGTTGCAGACATTTAGTGTGGTATTAAGTGTATACTTTCACATGAGAGTGGATCTGGTGGATTAAAAAGCTTGTTACCGCTGAGCTTTCTAGTGATTTTACTAAAACATTGACCAGAGAGGACCTGAGCTAGGGGTGGGGGGGGGGGGGGTGGGAGGGTTGTTGAAACTTTATGGATGGGAACACAAAAGGGTCTTTAAATACACTTTTAGTGTTTGAATTCTCCTTTGCCTGAAATTTTCCTCCGCCTGATTCACTGACCCAGTACTGTTGAGCTCAAAGCATAGTTACAAATTCTTTTAAGGGCACTGATGTTTTTTCTGATTTATCTGTGGAAAGGGTAATTTAAAGTAGAATATCCTCCGTCATCACCCTCCATTACTCTGTTTTATTGAGAAGAGTTTGGAAAGCACGTTCCAAAGAAATAGAGTTGCTTGGACATTTTGTTTGCCAAGCATTAGAAGCCCACAGTAAGTCTAAAAGGCTAGTGTCTGCTTTTCATTGATTGTATTTGACTGGTATTATAGCTTTAAACAGATTATATTCAGATAAAAAATCACTAATGCAATTAAAATCTGCCACTAGGTTTCAACAATGGTACTTTCAGATGACCACTTTAGTCTTACCTTTTCTAATGAGCATCATCTCATAGCAGAGATTCCTGTGTCCTATGGTTTCCAAATAAAGTCAATAATTCAAAGTTGTGGTGTTGTAATTTGATATGCAATGTAGAGGTGCACAAATCATTGAGAGAAAATGAACTGAAACTTTAAAGCTTCCTGAGGTTGCTATACTTTTCTAAATATGGTGAGCTTATACAGTTGGGTAAATGATTCTGTCTTGTTCAGGTTCATCGGGTTCATGGTAGTAATTGCATGTGAACCATTGAGCAGAGTGTAAATTATCATTCAGATTAGAGGGTATAGTAGTTATCAGTAATGAAAGGTAATTTATCATTTTCACATGTCGTTAACCTGGGGTATGAGATGTTTCAAAGTTGCTTCAATTTTATTTTAAGGGGAGATAAATAAATAGGTAAGAGGGAGTGAGAGCTGCTCAAACCTGTCAAGTTTCACATTACTCTGTTGATTATTTTTGAAAGCATGTTTTTGCATATCTGACATGAATGCTGTTGCATTTTTTATTACGTTGATGTAATAAAGAAAGACTGTCTTGTACCAGCTTCATTAAAATCATATGAAATGAAAATTAATAGAGCATTGGTTTGACCTCTTCTATTTTTAATCACATACATATTTTCATATGAAATAGATCCACGTCTACTAATCTATCATTCAGTAATAAACCATCCCTAAACTTAGAGCTTGAAACAACCATTTTGTTTTGCTCACAGTTTTATGGGTCAGGAATTCAGGGAGGACTTGGCTGGGGGATTTGTATCTGGCCCACTGCTGTGAGCTGGGGCTGCTGGAGATGGAAGATCCACTTCTGAGATCGCTTCCTCTTTCACATATGGGGAGTGTTGGTACTCCTTGTTTCTTTCTCTCTCTCTCCACATGGCTTTCATCCTCCAGGGTGTCTCTATGGAGCTTGGGCTTCTTAGTGCATGGTGGTCTCAGAGTAGTTGCACTCTCAGCTGGCTTCCTAGCCCGTATCTTCCAAGACAAAAGGCATGGAAGCTTCTAGTCTCTTAATTATGGCCTGGGCCCAGAAACTGGCACAGTGTCACTTCTGCTGTATCATATTAGTTAAGGTATCACAGAACCCACCCAGAGTCAAGAGAAGGGGACATAGATTACATCTCTTGATGGAAGGGTGTTAAAGAATTTGAGGTCTTCTTAATATACCAAATTTCAACATTTTTCAGAATGATTTTGCTTGAGACCTTTACCAGGGATCTGTAAATTTGGATTATGTGATACCTCATTTGATGAATAGTAGATGCTTTTAACTATATCTTGATACTCCTGTCAGATGCTGGTCCGTTTGAATGTATTCTTGTCATTTGGTGATTAATTCGGGCTGGGAGCAGCTGTGATTCCTTTTTCACATTAGGGACAAGCATACTGTGTGGACGCAACTGGTTCGTTGAATTCTATGTGTAGTAGTATGGCTTCAGTTAATAATTAGTCAAACAAAGCTGGTGGCTTCATGTAGGAAAACTAAATGACATAAATGTTCTGTTGAAAAGCTTTAGATCAGATAGGTTTGCTTTGGACATCAGGGAAGAGACATCCAGGATACAAAAATAATCTACCTTTGTTTAAACGTTTTTTTGCTAAGGTCTCATTTCATTTCATTTATGTATTTATTAATCTTTCAAAGCCATGTTAAAGAAAAAAAAATCCGCAAACTTTCAAAGTCATCATCATCCTGCTCTAACTCAACTGAGGCAGATATCTTCCTTTAAATTTTTTATGAAGTGCTGGGCAGACCGGAGTAGTCCGGGAGAATGTTTTGATGTTTGTGGTTCTACTGAGTCTCACTTTTAGCGTTAAGGGAAATGTACTCATCTCTTCCAAGACCAGAATTACAACCCAAAGAGTGATGTTATAAGTACTCTTTACTGGGTTGGCAAGGGCACCAATAGATAGGAGGTACGCTCTCCCTGCACAGAAAACCTTATCGGATTGGGCTTTAAATCAACTCGATTTAGAGGGAGCATCCTTTTGCCTTGTGAATGGTCTTGTTCACGAGGGCCAGTCATTCCAAGAGATTTACTGAAGTAGTGAAATGGTAATTTGACAGCTAGCGAGGATTATACCGGAAACCTGCTTCCCCATAAAATTCCCATCAGGTTGTTTTTAATACAGCTGCAGCTTCAAGTTATCAGGTTTGGCTTTGAAAAGTTTATATCCTTGAGAAAGCAGGCCAGACCATGTACAAAATAATCACAAATGCCTAGAAATAATCTTATACTTCTGGGCTGCCACTGAAGGAAGGAATTGCTGTCAGAAATAATGTTATAAGCTGACTGTGTTAGGAGTGTGTCTGACACACACACACATACATCCCTATTTCAGTATGCTAGGGAATGCTGTGATTGATCAGCACAATCAGAGGCAGAGGTACAAATAAAGACATACGCACAAACCCGAGGGACCTCTGCAGACATACGTCCAGTTTTCATGTCTGGATTGTGGAAATACTTTGGTCAGGATGACCAGGAGTTGGAGTTTTGAGCAAAACCCTCATTAGTATGAAGGTTTTTGTTGATTTATTTGTTGTTAATTCTAGCTCTGTTTAGATAGTTTAAATAGAAGTTCTCATTGTGACTATATCTGATTTACCCATTTTATAAATCTAGACATTTCTTGAGCAATTACTTTAGCCAAAGGCATCTCTCATGTTTTTGATAATCATATTATTTTGGTAGTCATGTGCATAGTACTTTAAAGAAATCTCCCAATTTACCAAAAATTTACTTAATACTATTGCCGTACACTTAAGTAAATACTGGAAATAAGAAGATCTGTAAGAAATAGCCTCTGTGAAGAGGTGCACAGGCTTCTAGGTGAGACACATGAACAAAATAATTATAATAGAAGGTGGTAAGGGCTACAACAGATACAAACATTGAAGGTCGTTGGGAACAATTAGGTATTTTGGGAGGAACTTACATTATCATACACTCTTCTCTCACTAGATCACAAAGATAGCTTAAAATATTGCTTATTATTCATGGCGTTTGAAAGTTTGGGTTTATTAAAGTCTAATAGGATGGTCCAGAATCTTTTCTCTTAGTTTTCTTTGTCAGATGTATGTTTTGCCAGTTCTTTAGGAATATGGATAATAGATTGGTCTCTGTCTGTTGCAAGGCAAAACAAGGAGTTATTTTTCCCTTAAGTGTCTAATGCCTTCTTTCACTTGGATTTTTATGTGGCTCAGTAATCAGGTTTGATGAGGCCAAAAATTGATTAAATCCAGCAAATGATTTCCTTAGTCAAGTCTGCCCATGTTCCGCCTTCATGAATCAGCATACTTAATGAGTCATCAACAGAACTGCCACCTTTGCTGTTAATAATAGATTGTCGTGTGTAGGGGGTGGGAAGGTGAGTGTATATCACCCTGTGGGAAAGTTGCCTTCTAAGAAGTTGTATCGTCGTGTTAGCAGGTGCATCTTTTGCTTAACTGTGCTCCCTTTTCATTCCCAGAACACACTAAGTCTCATTGGTGGATTTTGAAACTCTTTCAGCATCATTGACGTAGGATCAGTGGACTGTTGTTCTCTACCTTTGCAATGGAAAATGACAGCTAAATAACTTGCTGGGAAAGTTAAAGGGATAATGGGATAAATCAAGGCACATATTTTTGCATACTTATGGATAACCAATCCTGTGTATTACTACTTACTTAGTAGTACTGATATTTAGAGCCTGAGGATTAGTGATGACATTAGGGACAAGAGGATCTTCTAAGAGATAAAATCCTTTAAAAAGTATTTTCCTATTGTGATGACTGATAAATTCCTAAAATGCATCAGCTATGAGAATATGTCCAGTTTACATTCCAAGATTTGCAACTGAATCAGGGCAACTTTACAGTGAATGGTGGCAGGTCCGGGTAGACCAGAAAGAGCAGCAGAGTGGTCTGGTTAGAGCACAGATCACAAATGGACATGAGACTTAGCCCACAAAGGATAATGCCCAAGGCAATGAACATGGGAAAAGCCCTACAAGTACTATAAATTGCAGGTGAAACATAAGGGAGAAAGGAGGATGATGGAGAGTCTACATAGATAGTTTGGTCAGAGTTCAGAGTGGCAGGCAACTGCCACTCACTTATTCCTTACTCACTCAGTCACCCTCCTACTATATCAGCAGGAGTCAGAGGAGCACAGGTGCAAGGATGTAGACCCAGAAAGACCGAGGCAGGAGTTAGGAACTAGGTTTAGTGAGAGAGGGTGCTGAGATATGTAAGTAACTCAAGCACTGAGTCGGGGTAGTATGTCTAGACTTTAGTAGAAGGAATGACCTTGGCATTGAACTTTCATTTTCTGAGTCAAGAGAATCATCTAGACACAATTGAATCTTCTTTTCTTTTCCATCTTCATGTCTGCTAATTACTACCATTCTCCCACTCACTCAGGATCCAAACCTTTGAGTCACTTTATATGTTCTTCTGTTGTATGTGTTTCTTCAACTTTAACTTTTTGTTCTCTCCCTTCACCCATGATAAATGGGTGTCTTACAGGTTGTGGGCTTTTCCTTCTCACTATTTTCATTCCCGTGATCTTGATCCAGTCTCATTACCCATCTCTTAGAGTATTGAATAGCCTGCTAACCTCTCTCTTTATTGTGCTGTCTTTGTCTTTTCCATTCTGCCCACCCATGACTGGTTACTTTTTCTACAGTGTCTCTGATTGTGCCGTATCTGCTTAGAAAATAACAACAGCAACAACAAGCCTCCGCTGGCTTCCTTTTGGCTAATAAAGGCCTATCTTGTCTAAGATTTTAAGGGTTTCTACGTCTGTCTCTACCTCAACGTCCCTGCCTTTTTTCTGTTACTCCCTTCTATTCACCCTGATTTCCAGTCACGTTGAGCTCCTCGCTGACTGTCATATTTGCCTTGTATTTTATATCACCCCTTCTTCATTCATAATCTTTCTAGTATTTTGAGTGTTCTCATTTTTACCTGCTGAAATCCTGTCTTTTCTTCAAAGATCAAATTCAAATGCCATTTCTTTCCCTGGAGCCTTCTTAGATCTTTCCACCTAAAAGAGATCTTGCTCTCCCAGTTACTAATTCCATGTACTACTTCCATGTACAAGAAGGAGTTGGGTGCCTGTCATTCTTCTTGGCATCACTGTGATTTTATTGAGTAGGGAATATGTTCTCCAAAAGTATGGTGCCTTGGACATAATTGTTAAGTGTAGGTTGAATTTATGCGTGAATCAGATTGGGATCCTCCATGTATTTCTACCATGGGCCAGAAATAAAGTTAGAATTACCAGGTGGAACTGTGGGTAAATAAGCTCAGATTGATAAATGACTCATAGTTACAAATGTCTTCCACATTTAGGTCTCTTTGGCCCTCACACTGGCCAGAGTGGAGGCCTATGAGGTCAGCAAGCCAGATGGCATGCATGAGCAAGAACCAGAAAGTACATAATTGCTTGGATCATTGACTCTGCTTTTCTTTTCGATTTAAGTTCTTTCAACATGAACCTCTAGCTTTGGGTGGCAACTCTGAGAGTATTTTTGCTGTACGTCAGTGCTTCAATCTCCATCTTTCCTCCATTCAAATAATTAATCCTGGAGATGTTCAGAGTAGTGCCACATATATTGGTTTGGGGTGTATTATTCTGAATATTTAATAACTGCATGGTGTGCATCATTTGGCTGTTCTGTGGGGTTTTAGCAAAATGTTTTTGATAATCATTTTCTTAGATTGCCTAATAAGGCCTAAGTACATCTTTAAGACTTTAGCATCACTCATGCTGGGCATATAAAGTTAAACCCAGACTTTAAGTTGCCTGGGTAGGCAAGTCTCTAAATCCCTCCTAATCCCAGTACTCTTAATACTGAAGAGGCAGAATTGACTTGATTGATTCACTCATTGGTGAGAGCTCCCAAATTTGGGCCAAGTCCAACTACCAACAACAGCAGCTTAAGAGGCAGATTTTGGAGGCACTGGGTCCAATAGTGTAGATTAGAGTTTCTTACCCTTGGCACTATCGATGGTTTCATTGTGGGGCTGTCCTTTGCATTGTAGGATGTTTACTAATATTCCTGGCCTCTACTCACTAGATGCCAGCAGCAACCCCACATCCCCTAGTTGTGATGACCAAAAATGTCCGCTGGAGGGTTAAATCACCTCTGTTGGAGAACCACTGGTGCAGGTGAAAGATTAAGAATCATATGTGGATTCTGTCACTAAGTTAGCTGTGCCAACTGACTCCTCTGTGGTCTCAGTGTCCTCGTCTATAAAGAGAGGAGGTTGAACATGAGGATTTCTCTGGTTTTTTTTTTTGGCTCAAAAATGATAGTCTCTGATTCTGATTACTGGGGTCCTCCCACAAGAAAGTCCAGACCACTAAACAACGTTTATTGTGAGGGCAAGCACTCTGTGTCCTGTGGCTGAATCACCGGAGAGGACTGAATCATTGCCGGTTAGCACGGAGGTCCCTGGGCAGGTAACATAATCTGGCCCCATAGTGATGGTCCTTTGGCTACAAGCCAGATCACTCTTGGTTTGGATACTTCTAATTTCACTGAAATAATGTGAACTAATCAGGAGAAGGGTATTTAAAGGACAATTGCCAAAACACACACTTTGGCAGAAACATAGGTATGCCTAAAGGGCACCCTGTTGATTAAACTTATTGTCTGTCCGCTGGGGGCCAGGTGCTTCACACACATTATCTTATTTAATCTTCACAATGATTGTGTTTTACAGATGAGGAACTCAGGGAAAATAAGTAGCTTGACTGAGGTCACAAAGCAGAGAAATGGTTGGGCTAGTGTTTAAAGGGAGGTCTTTGAGATGCTAGAAGCTTCTTGGTTCTTTCCATTTCAGTGGTTTCATAATTTTTTACAGCTGTTGAACCTCCTCCCCTACCCCCCCAACCAGTGCAGCAGCTTAAAGCTGAATAAAATCAAAAGGTCAGAAAGATACGCCTTTTAGAGTTCGTCTCCCCACTCTGCCAATTGCTCTTTTCTCATCAGGACATTTTATATTTGAAAATTTTATGTTTGGCCTCAAACCAAAAGTTGAAGCTCTTAAGAAAGTTTAATGAAGACTTAAAAAAACCCCTACAAGCTATATTTAAATAATGTCATTGAAGGGGGAAAATCCTTCACCTCTACCACCAGGTTTTTTTCCAAAATCTTCTATTTTAGTACTTAACATCTTAAAGCGCTTTGAAGGGATGTAATCAGTCATACATGAATATATAACTTTTTATGCATAAAAAGTAAATAACAAAAATAGAATCAGGTAAAAGAAAACCTGTTCTGTACTTTTCTATCCTCTGATTTAATAGATAATACCTTTTTGAAGTTCATGAGGTCGCTGCCTGAATTTTTCCCTTTGCCTCTCTACAAGTGGAATCACTCTCAGCTTTGGATTGTTTATTCTCGTAATTTTGGGATGTCAAGGAGAGGGAACCTGGATGAAAATTTCTAAGCAAGCTGGAGGCGGTAGACTAAGCCCAGAGTGTGTATTGGAAGAGACGTGTCTGTAGTCTCTGCTCATTCACGAAATGAGAAGGGCGTAGGGTTGGGTCAAGAGCAGGGGTTTGGAGTCACCCATCCTTAGGTTGAAATCTGAGTCCTGTCTTGGTCAAATGGAAATAATACTTGCTTCCTAGGGTTCTCGGAACCCAGAAGGAAATAGTCTACGTGACGCACATAGGAAGTCTTTGGAACCCAGAAGGAAATAGTCTATGTGATGCACATAGGAAGTCTTTGGAACCCAGAAGGAAATAGTCTATGTGATGCACATAGGAAGTCTTTGGAACCCAGAAGGAAATAGTCTATGTGATGCACATAGGAAGTTTTTGGAACCCAGAAGGAAATAGTCTATGTGATGCACATAGGAAGTCTTTGGCACATGGAGAGTGCTCAGTCAGTGAGGGCTTGGGGGATCTTGCAGAGAGAAACCAGAATTCCCTGGCCACCGTGCAAAGGGCTTTGACCTTGAGATGGCGCAGGGTGGAAGTCTTGGGCCCTCTAAGAGAACTGGTCGGAGGCAGATAGGCCCTGCTCTTTAGGTGCTCTGTGAGGGCGGGGCTGTGTGTTATTTACTGAAGAGTAGAATCAGCCTTAACAAGAGATTGGTGACTGTCTTTTGGGGCCTATGTAAAAGGATGGGAAGAAGATTCGGGTAGGTGGGGCAGGAGAGCTAGCTATGCGAGGGCAGTAGTTAGTGGGACATGGGCCTTAACTAAGAAACAGAAGTTTGGAAGGGCCCAGTCTGGTGTGGTTATAGAAGGTCTTTCCACAGAAAGGCACTCACAGTTCATCTTCATTTTTAGTTTTCTGTTTTGTTTTATGTTCTATGTTCTTTAACCTATCACAGGGTGAATAGCGCTATATTTTGTTGGTTGGTAGCATGCATTCTAGAGTCAGAAGGCCTAGCTTCTAATCCCTGTTCTCCTACTTCCTGTGTGTGTGACCTTTCGTAAATTAATTTCTCTAAGCCACTAGTTCTCAAGTGAAGGCAGTTTTGCCCCTAGAGGACATTTGGCAGTGTCTGGAGACATTTTTGGTTATCACATCTGGGAGTGGGGTATACTACTGGCATCTAGTATATAGTGGCCAAGGATCCTGCTAAACGTTCTACGATGCACAGAACATCACCACCATAGCAAAGAATTATCTGGTCCAAACTGTCAGTAGTGTTGAGGTTGAGAAACTTTGCTCTAAGCCTCACTTTCTTCATCTGTGTAAAAGAGAATAATAATAGTACTTACCTCATAGGGTTGTTATAAGGGTTAAATGAGATAAGGATTGAAAGCATTAAGGACACTTCCTGGCTTTTAGTAAGTGTAAAAAGAATTTTAGCTATTATTATTAATGTTACTCTTTTGACCTATGATTCATTGTTTATGTAGTGGATTTATGAATTCTGTTTCATGGTTTATGTAGCTGACATATACGATTTTACAGGTGAATTAGATGCACTTAAATTTTATAAGGAAAAGATTTTAAAGTACTTTATATCATGCATTGAAAGAGATTTTGAAGTTGTCTTGAAGGGATAATATTGTTTGGTTTATGTAAATACAGTGTTCTCTATACTGAAACAAATCAGAAATCATAAGTTCTACATGCTGTTATAGTCTGTTAGCCCTGAAAAAGCGTAAAATCACAGATCTCAGAAGAAATTCTTTGATATTATTGCATATTGTTACATAGGAGGCAATAAAACTAAACAAATTTGCTGGGAAATGAAGTCCCATCCCTTGCATGCAGGGAGTGCAGAAAGTAAATTATCATAATAATTTTAGCGAAAACTAGTAGCTACAATGTAAGTCCCAATATAAATTGGAATGGATTCCTATGTAGTAGATCAGACAACAAAAATATTCCTTGAAAGTGATACTTTCACTCCAGTAACAAGTACAGTACCTCTGAAAACATGGCTCTGTCTGGAATCACCAGACAAGCTCCTCTCTGCTGTTGAGTTTGTGAATTGAGGTGCTCTGCCACTAGGGGATAGACTTGTCCTGGCTGTCTGTTGCCCTCTGGTAGAAATACAAATGGAGGACTTGTGGGTTGACTTTTCTATAATCAGTTCCTTAATCTTTAAGATATGTTTTATTATTTAGATCATAATCAAGAGTTTATTTTATCATTAGCACAGCAATTAGATAGCTTAAGAAAAGAGCCTGATGTGTGCCATATGGATGGTGAGGTGTGTATCATCCTTCTGCTGTTATGTCAAATTTGTAATTCCAAAAAATTTAGCCATGATTTTGTGATAATTTTACTAGTTCTAGTGTACTATGTTGTTAGTAATAGTAATACATTTAGTAGTCCCTACTGCTTACTCATAACCCGTTATCAAGAGAGAAAGATAGAAAATTAATCCCTTTAGTAATGCAAGCAGTACCTGTTGGATGGGTGAACAGAAGCCTCATTCCTTCAGAATACATAGTGGTCCCCTTTGGGAATGAAGGCGCTTAATAATAACAATAGCAATGATGGTGATGATGGTGGTGACGATGACTGTGATGATGGCAGTGATGGTAGTGGTGGTCCATGAGCACAGCTCTTCACGAAGCCTGTGCTTTATGCTTATTAGATCGCAGTAACTTCGTACTTTCACCTGTTTGTTTTACATCTGCTTTTTCCCCTGCTGATTTTCCTGTATTGAGAAATGTGTTTAGGAGCCTGATTTGGAGGTTTGACAGATGAGGTTCTGATGAAGCCATTGTAAAGCTTAAATCGCTTCCCATTTAGCGTCATTATTTTGAATAGAAAGAAAATTTCTTTACTTAGTCTCTTGTGTGGAAAATGAATTGTGTTTAAAGGGTATTTTGGCCTCCAGATTGGTTCCCCCTCCTTGATATCAGTGACTTACTTCTGCCATTGGTTTGTGTGGGACACTGTAGGGGCATAATTATACCAGAAGTCAATAAATAAGGCAATACAGCACTGGCACTCAGAGCATGGGTTTTGGGGTCTGCGAGACCTAAGTTTCAATCCCATTTCCATCCGTCCTTAACTTCGTGATTTTTCAGCCAGTTAAGCATACGTATTCTCAGAGTATGGGCTACTAATAGTAGCTACCTCATAGGGTTGTTGATAAGGATTAAATGAGACCATGTATGTATGATATATGGCCCAGTTCTAGGTATATAGTAAGTGCTTAATACATATTGGCCATTAATATAATACCCTCCCTCCCAATAAAAATTTATGGCCACAGAATGCCATTCTTCATCATAATTAAGAGTGAGACCTTGCAGAGTCTCTGCAAAACTTAGTCTCCCCCAAGGACTTATTCTGCTTGCACAAAAGATTCATTCTTTAGGATCTCATTTGTCAGGGGAGCAGTTGGAATGGTGCCAGAGAGTTATGGGCAGAGGGGAGAGAAGCTGCTGCCTGGTACTTCAGGCTGATCCACAAAGCTGTGAAGACACAGTATGGGTCTGCAGATAGAGCCTTAAAAAAGGACTCCAACTGTTTTAGCCAAAGATTCTCAGTTTCACTGGTTCACTGCTACTCTCTTGGTACCTATGTTCATCTCTAAGAGGTCCTGCGATTCACAAGTCACTGGGTGGGGACCTAACATATCCACCAGAGATTTAAAAAAAGAGGAGGTCAAATTTACAAAATGAAAGCCAGTCCACATGGTTGGCATTAACAATACTACTGAGAGGTTGAAAGAAGAGCAAATTAAAAGTATTTAGTTTTAAAAATGAGTTCTACTGAAAGTATTGAGTAAAATAGAGTTAAACACATTTTATCTGTGGATGTAGGTTTTGTCTTGTCTGACTCCACTCCCAGACCAGACTCTTCATTTCATTACATGTTTACTGAGTATCAGCTATGTTCTGGTCACGCACCATGAGACATTAAAAAAAAGAAGCAAGATGTAGTTTCTACCCTCAAGGAGCTAATGGCATAATGGGAGAGAGAGGGACCCAGGCAGGCTATTTCAGTCTAAGTTCTTTGATAGAGATGCAGAGATGCAGAGGAGGGGCACTCGGCTTGGTTTAAAGCTTCAGAAAAGGCTTGGTGGAAATCACACTTGAGCTGAGACTTAAAGAGGAATAAGAAAAGATAGCCACATATGGAAAGGTGGTATAGGTATTTATTTAGAGGAAATAACGTGAACAGGTAGTTGATTTTTATCACTGCTTTTGTTACCTGAGTCCCAGTCTCTGCTCTGGCTTGAGTGAGGTTTGGGATGCAAGGGTAGGGCTGCTTCAGTGTGCTCTGGGTATCCTTGAGGGTGAGCTGCGAGCCTTAGTTACCTGCCGCACAGAGAGGTAGATAATCACCCCTGTAAGGGCTGCAAGCAAAGGAAAGAAGACAATAAAGACTGTTCTCTACTTGAGGGCATGCAGGGTGGCCCCCTTGACGCTATGGACTACTTGTCTGTCAGAATGGCTCATCCCAAAGAAACCAGGGATCGCTTCAAGATAGGAATCCAAAGGCAGATGAAAAGAATCTCTTACACCTTCCATAAGGGAGTAGAGATTAAAAGTGATGGTGAGAAATGTTCCCTCCTCCTTGATTTTCTCAAGGAGTTTTTGTGAGGCTGATATTATTTCTTATATGTTTGATAGAATTCATCAGGGAAACCCTGTGGGCCTGGGTTTCTTGTGGGACGATGTTATTCAAAGAATTCTTAAATGATATCAGAATCACTAGGAAGATGTGCTAAAATGGAGCTTGCTGAGACTCCACTGCCAAAATTCTGATTCTGTCGTCTGGGGTGGGGCCTGAGGATGTGCACTTCAGAAAGTTCCCAGGTGCCATTGGTGTGAGGAACCACACCTGGATAACTACTGCCTTAGTAGGGATAGGGCTATTCTGATTTTCTCTTCCTTCTTGTGTCATTCTTGGTGAGTTATGTTTGTCAAGAAATTTGTTTATTTCACCTATGGTGTGGTATTCATCGGTACAATGTTACTTACCATCTTTTTATTGTCTGCAAGATCTGCAGTGACGTCCATTCTTTCCTTCCTGATATTCGTAATTTATTTCTTGATCAATCTTGCTACTTATTTATTACTTTTATTAATGTTTTAATAAAACCTAACTTTTGTGTTTAACTTTTTCTATTAATTATTTTATATTTTGTTTCATTTTGCTCTTTATTGTTTCCTTTCTTCTGCTTACTTTGTTTTTTTAAAATTTTTGATGGGGAAGGTTGGCCCAGAACTAATATCTATTGCCAATCTTCCTCTTTTTGCTTGAGGAAGATTGTTGCTGAGCTAACATCCATGCCAGTCTTCCTCTATTTTGTATGTGGGATGCCACCACAGCGTGGGTTAATGAGCAGTGTTTAGGTCCATGCCCGGGATCTGAACTGGCAAACCCTTGGGCCACCAAAGTGGGGCAGGCAAACATAACCACTGCGCCACTGGGCTGGCCCCTTACTTTGGGTTTAATTTTCCAACTTCTTAAGGTGAAACTTAGAGCACTGATTTTAAACCTTTCATCTTTTCTAATGTGAGCATCTAAGCAATGCAGTTCTGTGTAAGCACTGTTTCTCCTCTTGTCACTCCCTACTGCCTGCTCCATACCCCTGGTGTTGCACTTGTCACACTTGACTCTTGTTTGCCTCCCCAACAATCCTATAAGCAACTTCATAGAAAAGACCCTTTTCACTCATTTTCATTTCCCAGGTAGACACATAGGATGAGCGTGTTGGAGCAGGTGGATGAGTGAATTTGGCTGACCTGGTGGCTTAGATCCCTCTTCGTTTGTCCTTGTGTCTTGCGTATGTGGTTCTCAGATGAAGGAACACCATTTAAAGGAGGAAACATCATTTCTGAAGCAAACCTTGTGGGAGTGGAGAAATCCTTGTTTTGAAAAAGTATTATGGTAGGTGGCAGTGAGGCTGGGCTGGCACTCAGAGAACCTTATGCCACTGCCTAAGTCAGTTGAATTTTTTCTTAGCTGCCCCCTCTCCAGTGTTTCATTTGGAGGCCAGGCTGCCCTTCGTGCTCATGACCAAATGGGGTCAAGATGAAATTTCTCTCCCTTCAAGTTGGATTTCACAACTGACCAGGTGCATGCTAGCTGGAATGAGGAGTTGCTTTTCCCTGTTCCTCAGCAGCAGCTGGCGTCTGTTGCAGTCAGGGACAAGGACTGCCCTCTGCTAATATACTCCATATACTAGAACAGATAAGAATTCATCCTGTTGGGATTTTGAACTCCTGGATCTTCAGAGATAAAAACTCTCAAATGCATGGATTTTCTGACTTTTGAACAGCTTATTTAAAGGGAGAGGAATTATGGTGTTCATTTCTCCAGGGGAAATTGGAACTTCCCTGGGGAATTTAGTTTGGGGGCTCAGCATTATGTAAATCACTTATAATAAAAATTTATAACAAAATATCACTTCTTTATTCTCATACTTTTAAATCTATACCAGTGGTATAGATCTCAAAATAAACAAACAAAGCTATGCTGAGGAGAAAGTAAACTGCTTTGAAATAATAATGACTATTCTGGTAAAAATAATAATAGCTATAATAATACGTGATGATACATGGTCATCATAGTGTTCCTGGCACTGGGCTAAGTGCTTTCCACGTTTATCTCAGTTGATTTTTATTATACCCTCTGAGCTAGGTGCTATTATTGTCCCTGTTTTATGGGTGAGAACATGAGTAACTTTCTGAAGCTTACAAAATAGTGGGGCTTTGTTTCAATCGAGGCCGGTTTAGCTCTTGACCCCGAGCTCTTCGCTCCTATGCTATCCTGCCTCTCTATCTGACTTTGGGGATGTTGGGAGATAGCGACAGAGTCGGGTTATGACTTCGCGTTTGCCTTAAATTCATCATCAGTGCTGATCACACTCATTCTGTGCAGATGATCTGGACATCTGCTTCTCTTCTGTTTGGTTTTCCTGTGCATCGAAGCTGAGCATGACTGGGGGCTAGCATGACCATACCTGGGGGAGAAAAGGAAAATAATCTTTGAAGAGAACGAGGACCTTAGTGAAAACTGTGCTAAGGAAAAGGGTCTTCAAATTGCTCAGCCTCTTCTTTCCCTGCTAAGGGGAGTCCACATACCAGATTGGCATCTCTGTGTGAGGCACAAATCTGTGCTGGCACAAATCAGCTTTTCTTCCTTTTTGTGAGATTGATGATGAGCTGCGGCTTCTGATTGAGCCATAATTGGGGGAGGGGAGAAGAGCGGGGGAGGGGACTGTCTAGAAGCTCCAGTCCCATCTGTCAGGCCATAAGAGGACTTGATTTCTTCCTCTTTCGGTTTTTAGAAGCTCATGATGGAAACCGGCTTTTCCAGTTCTCTTCCCATGAATTCTCCTGGCTTCTCTTTCCATCAAGGCTCTGATTTCCAGGTGCTGTAAAGCAGTAAGTGGCTTTCCTGCTTACTGTGACCTGCAGTAAGAAACACATTTTACACCGTGACTCAGAGCGCACTCACACTCACACACACATGTTCACACATACACACACGCACATGCTCACAGCTGAAATAAAAGTTTTATCTTACTACGAGTGATTAAGTCTATTTCAAATTGTATTCTATTTTATTAACATAAAAAATGTTGGTTGTGACCCAGTAAACTGATTTTGTTATCCACTGGTGGGTAGCAGCCCATACTTTGAAAATTATTGATGGTGATCAGTGGGAGCTGAGTATAAGAGCATAAACTGTATCCTTTTGTGGATATATTTGAATGTCCAGGTCCAGCCTAAATGCATTAGTAAACCCAGGTGCCATATTTTCCTCTAATCTGAATCAGAAGCGAGTCGTTTGAACATCCCTCTCAGGTCTGTGGGTCAGGCCAAAGGAAATAGCCCACATAAAACAGAATCTGGTGGAGTTTCACAGTGAAGGCCCAGGGCCCTTGACCTTTGCCTGCCTACGTGGTGCAAGGTGAAAGCACTAAGTAACCAGAGCCAACTGTGTCTTGGGAATCACCTCTGGCTCTAAGAAGCCCCAGAGAATCTGTGTTCTTTGGGACTTCACAGTAGATAACAGCAATAATGGAAAGCAGGTTTTTGTTTTTTTCCTTTGCCAAAGTGCATCTCTTTAATAACAAAGGGAACTGGGCTTCTCCGATGCACAGGGTGGCATGAAATGCTCCCTGCTAATACATTCCATATGCGTTCTTCACCCAGCCTATGAGACTGTAAGTTCATTAAAACTGTTGAATGAATTCCAGGGTGAGGAAGATTAAGCTGTAATTTACTGTATTTCATGGCTCCCTTCTCCCTTTTCTTTAAACCCATTCATCTGTGGGTGAGTCACAAAGACAGCAAATTCCCCACAGAGTATCACACATCCTAGGGAACTGACTTTTGATTCTGCTGGGATGCAAACAAGAGAGAGTCTGCCCCTCCCCTCTTGCCTCTCCCTGCCTGTGGATTCAGTCCTCAGTTCACCATGGGAAAGTCTTAGAGTTGTCAGCTGATCTCAGGTGAAGATGAGTTTGAGAAGTCACCTTCTGAATAAATTGTGTTGGTAGTAGAGCTCATGGTCTCCAGTTATGGACTGGTCTTCCCCATCTCCATCTTTTGGCTCACTTGTGAGTCCTTCTTTGTATGTCCATGCTCTGCTGTTGTGTTATGCCTGGGAACTCTACAAACAGCACTTCTCAAACTTTAATGTGATAACTGGAGGATGTTGCTAAAGTGCAAATTCTGATCCAGCAGGTCTGGAGTGGGGCCTGAAACTCTGCATGCTGATGGGTGATGCTGATGTCCTGGTCCCTGGTGCTTCTTTGAGTAGCATGGCTCCACAGGCTGGTGTGCAGATGGCTGAGAGGACACTCTCTGAATGTTTATCATCTTTGTAATACCTAGTATGCAACCATGGGATGGTAGATTTTAATCTACAGTAAGAGACTCAGGAATCAGCATTCCTTCCGGGTAGAGTTGATCTGTACCCTCCAGACTGATCACTCCTCTAAATGCGCTTGTCTTGTATCTTATGTGCCTTTTGAGAGTAAAGGTCCTGTTTCCTGTCAGCGGCTGTGTTCACATATGCTCAGCAGTGAGTGGATTCACTGTGAACTTGATTCTTGCCTTGGAGTTGTGAGGAGTAGGGTATGCTCAGGTGGCAGAGAGGTGGGAAAACTCTCAGGATGTGAGAAATTCTTGATAGTGGCACATTTAACCAGAAGAAAGCAGTCTGGGCTTGTTGTGAAGTCCCTGCTGATCTGGGACACAGCCTGACAGTCAGTCGAGTGACAGCAAGTAGCTTTGTTTTCCTCTTTAGGCTGTGGGGTCTCCACTCCTCTTCCTAAAAACCCCTTGATGCGGCCTCTTCTCTCCAGGACAGCATGTGGCTTTTCTAACTAGTTGTGGTAGCCTGGATTTCTGTGACACATGTGGTTTTAACTTGACACATCACCATGGTTGATTTAAGAGGAAGTATTTGATCGTGCTGTAGCTTTTGGCCCTAGAAAAGTCTTAAGTGTCTTCTTGTTTTGCCTCAGGTGAAGCCAGAAGCTCACATGATGAAGGGTTGTGCCCAAGGTCAGACAGCCTCATGTGTCCTCTCCTGACTTCTGGGAAAGTGGAGAACTCATTTCATAACATCTTGGTATTTCTCCACCAACGAGTATTGCTCCTGGAATACAAACCTATGGCTTCCACTGTCTGGTGCCCCCTGACGATGTCTGGATACAGAGTCTCCTTGCCCCGCCTCCTCCCTCTCCCACACCCCACCTGTGTACAAGCCCTTGTACCCTTGTGCTCAGGGGGCCTCCTCCTGTTCTCCCACCACACATCCACACTGTGTTCTTACCTCTGTTTCCTGTTTATCCATCAAGGCCCTGGTTGAATTCTACCTCTTCCTTGAACTGAAGATCACTAGGCTGGGTGTCAGGAGCCCTGGGTTCTAGCCCCTACCCCAAAATAAGCTATGTGACATGGGCAAGATCTTTATAATTTTGTGCCTCAGTCCCCTCTTCTGACAAAGGAACTGGACCTCGAATTTCTCTAATTTCGTAATACTCCGATTCCGCACTAATCACTGCTTTCTCAGAATGGTTGCCCGTGAGACACTGTGGAAAAGGTGTCAGCTAGACCTGAGTTTAGATTTCCAGCTCTGCTGTTAATCAGTGTGTGGCTTTAAGCAAGTTATGTAATCTCTCTGGGGCTTCATTTCTCATTAGTAAAGGATGAGGTGGTTAGGAGGATTAATTGTATAGTGAAATTATCTAACGTATTAAACACTGTCAGGGTAATTTTAAAAAAAAAATGTAAAATTATACTCATTCACATGTAAAATGAATCTGTATTAAAGATATTATTTAACTCATTATTAGTGAGGGAACTGGTAAGATGTTACAATTAGTTCAAATGACAACCCAAAGAACAGACGCATTTATAGACGAGGAAAGAGCAAGTGGAAGGCAAAACTTTTTCCACAGTGGACGGGGGAAGTCGACTGACTCTCCACGTGACAGAATCTATTTGCGTGTCTGTAGACAGAAATTATTTTGTGTTGTTATCAGTCATCCACGATTTACAGAGCTGTGAAATAGCTCAATGGCTGTATGGGATGTGCCTATTGGACAAGAATGGCGTACCTTCTTGGGCAGAAGCAAGAGAAAGACAAACCACTTGGTCAACTTTAAAGCTTTTTCTTCCTTCTAGTATATGTCATGACTCATCAATGGGATGGAGGAGCGTAGCCCTCCCATAGAGGGAGAAGATGTCCATATTAGCAAGGGACAATGGTACCTACTGCAGTTGGCATTTATTTTGTAAATTACTCAGATTTATTATAAATTCTTAATTAGGTTTATTATAAAGTCAAAGACAATGAGGAGCTGTGAATCGCAGTTGCAGTCTTGCGTCAAGCTGAGCATCCAGTTTATTTCTCCATTTTATTTTTATTTCGTAGTATCATCAAGGCCCTGATTCAAACACAGATAAGTAGAAGCATAGTGGTGTGTTCAGTTTCACCTGAGAAGATTTGCAGAGGTCTGAATTTTTTTAAATAAGCAATTCAGGGATTCATCCACATATTCAAATATATACGTAGATATGGAGGGAGAAGCTTTATTCTTAGGACAGCACAAATGGAAGTGAGGTGGGTCCCAATATATTAAATTTTGACTTGGGATAAATGCATTTGAGAGTGTGTGTTGTTGTATTAAATTCTTTTCTTTTTTTTGAGGAAGATTAGCCCTGAGCTAACTGCTGCCAATCCTCCTCTTTTTTTCCGAGGAAGATTGGCCCTGAGCTAACATCCATGCCCATCTTCCTCTGTTTTATATGTGGGATGTCTACCACAGCCTGGCTGGGTACCATGCCCGCATCTGGGATCTGAACCGGTGAACCCCGGGCTGCCGAAGTGGGACGTGTGCACTTAACTGCTGTGCCACTGGGCCGGCCCCTCTTTTTTTTATATAAGGAAAATATGAATATATTCTCTCTATAAAATATTAAAATATGACTGAGAAGGCTAAAGCGTCCATTCCTCTTTGACTCCCGTCTGTCTCCTCACCCATTCTTATCCCAGGTTTCTCCTGAAGTAGTGTAACTGAAGCCAGTTTGGGGTGTGTGCATTTTATATGATATTTATTTTTCTACAACTCACTTTTTCACTCACTCATTTCTTGGAGATTTTCTATGTCAGCTCATAAAAATTTACTGCTTTTTAAAAAATTCATAGTATTTAGGTTGTTTCCAGTTCTTCGCTGTGATAAGTTATGCTGGAATGAAATAAGAAGGCCCGTTACTGTGCTTATTAAGGGGCAGTCTCTAAAATGCACGATGCCGTGACTATCCTCTGTGCGTCCTCGCTCTTTCAGATGTATTGGTGCATGTAATCAATGTTCATTGCTTTGAAAATCCCTTTTATAACATTACACAATTTTTTAAACCTAGATTGCATTACCTGTTTGGGTGAAAGTTATTGAATGTGAAAACCTTGCTCTTAAATTAAACTCTTGATTCCTTGGGTTTGTTTCTATGAAATACTGTGATATCGGCCCCTCCCCTGCCTTCTCTCCTCCACTTCTCCTTTCCTCTCCTCTCACCTCTCACTACATTTACCTTCACTTTTTTTGCAGGCCCCGGAGAGCATTACACGTTTTATTTCATGATTTATTCTGCTTCTTTAACATCTGTAGATGATTGTTAAAGCAGAGCTGGGTGCAGCATCAATTTGAATCACAAAGATAAACTTAAGATGAGAAATTCTTTGCTTTTCCAAACAACGTGGGAAAGATATAAACTGGAAATAAAATAATAAGAATAACCTGAAGTTGAGCTGGTTTTCACATCAACATAGATCTCCACCTTTGTCTATGGTTTGTGTAGATGGAAGGGTGAATTGTGCCGTTCCTGCTGACTCTGGTGAACTTCTAGAAGCAAGAATAGTGAAATGTGTGAAGAGATTTCGTCAGTGCGTTTGAATGAATAAAGAAATATTTGAGAGGGGGAAGCCTGGGCCCTTTTAGATTTACACGGAAAGTCAAAATCTGCACTTTCTCGTATGGTAACCAATCACGTGGCTATTAACCCTTGAAATGTTGCCACTACTGCCACATGTTAAAATGGTAATTATTTGGATGCATCAAGTTAAATCAAATATACCATTAATATTAATTTTAATATTAATTTTACCTGTTTATTTTTTAAGATGTAGCTACTAGAAAATTTAAAACGCCGTATGTGACTGGCAGTGTCTTTCTGTTGGACAGCATGCTCCGGCTGTTAACAGCGAAGAAGGCTGGCCCTGAGCCAGGAATGCTTCCACCTCACCCTCTCTGTTAAGGACGTGCTTAAGTTCTGATCCTACCTTTAGTCACTAAAGGTGATTAAGTCTGAATCCCAAGAAGACTTGCCTGTGCTCTTTTCCTGATTGGTTTTTGTAGATTTAATACGGTTTCAGTGTAAGACTTATTATATCAGGCTTTTGCTACTCTAAAAATGTGAAGTGAAGACTTTAAGGAAATAATAATCCCTACATTAGCCTAACAGATAAAAATTTTTGTTCTTTTTAGTTTTTCTGTGTAGTTTGTAATGCAGCCCATGGCAGTGAGGCACATCTTGATAGAAGAGCTGTGATAAAAGAGTTGTGATTTTTATTTTTGGTGAGGAAGATTGGCCCTGAGCTAACATCTGTTGCCAATTTTCTTCTTTTTTTTCTCCCCAAAGCACCCCACTACATAGTTGTACATCCTAGTTGTAGCTTGTTCTAGCTCTGCTATGTGAGACGCCACTTCAGCATGGCTTGACTAGCAGTGCTAGGTCTGCGCCCAGGATCCAAACTGGCGAAATCCCGGACCGCTTGACCACTTGACCACTTGGCCATGGGACCAGCCCCCAGTGTTGTGAGTTTTTGATTGCTAAAAATTCCTTCCTTTTATCTCCTTACCTTTTTTTGGTGGATTTCTTTGCCCTTGCAAAGAAAATCGAAACAGTAGCCTTCATTTGTGGCATATTTGGAGTCTTCTATTTTCCCATATTGGTAAAGATGCATTCCTTTAGAATGCTGTAACTTGGTCTCTATTTAAACACACACATAAGCTTACACACAAACACACATGCAAATATAACACACAATACACCATTAATTTTGCATGTCAATTTTTTTGGTTTGGGTGCTTTGTCAGTCTCTGAAGTTTTCTTTTAATCAATAAGCTTTATTTTTTTAGAGCAGTTTTAGGTTCACAGCAAAATTGAGTGGAAATTACAGAGAGTTCCTGTATAACCCTGCCCCCCTCCCATGCAGCCTCCCCCACTATTAGCATATCAAAACAGAGTGTACATTTGTTACAGTTGGTGAACCTACATTGACATATCCTTATCACCCAAAGCTCATAGTTTACTTTCAGGTTCACTTTAAGTGTTGTACTTTCTGTGGGTTGGGACAAATATATAGGACATGTATCCATCATTATGGTATCATATAGAGTAATTTCACTACTCTGAAAACCCTTTGTGCTCTCTCTGTCCCTCCCCAAACCTCTGGTAGCTCCTGATCTTTTTATTGTCTCCATAGTTTTCCTTTTTCCATGTCATATAGTTGGAATCATACATATGTGGTCTTCTCACATAGGCTTCTTTCACTTAGTAATATTGCATTTAAGTTTCCTCCATGTCTCTTCATGGCTTGATAGCTCATTTCTTTTTAGCACTGAATAATATTCCATTGTTTGGATGTACCACAGTTTATTTATCCATTTACCTACTGAAGGACATCTTGGTTGTTTCCAAGTTTTGTCAATGATGAATAAAACTGCTGTAAACATCTGTGTGCAGGTTTTTGTGTAGACATAAGTTTTCAATTCATTTGGGTAAATACCAAGGAATGTGATTCTTGGATCATATGTTAAGAGTATGTTTAATTTTGTAAGAAACCTCCAAACTGTCTTCCAAAGTGGCTGTACCATTTTGCGTTCCCACCAGCAAGGGATGAGGGTTCCTGTTGCTCCACATCCTCACCAGCATTTCATATTGTCAGTGTTCTGGATTTTGGCCGTTCTCGTAGATGTATAGTGGTGACTCTTGCTTTAATATGGTCAGTGAGCAGTTCAGCTGGAATTCTCTTGTCCTGACAGAGTGTTGTTCTTAGAGGACAGAGGTATGTTCTTGATGTTCTGAGATGGACAGTGAGTCCCTTCAGTGGTGGCTTTCGAGGAGTAAGAGAAGATGGCAGACCAGCTATGAGGCACCAGCATTTCATCTAAAACTGTGAGCCGTGGCCAGCTCTGCTGTATGGGTGAACATAAATTTGGTGCAGGCTGTGGACTTGGCAAAGGAAAAGTGGGAGTGCTGAGTCTAAGCTGGAGGCAGCCTTTGTTCCATTTGGTGCTGGATTCATTCTAACCACGGTTTCTGAATTGTATTGGGGGAGAGTGTGTGTGTGTGTGTGTGTGTGCGTGTGCACGTGTGTGTATGGGAGAATATTGGTTACCTCAACATGCAGCTTTTGTTTTCTGAGAACAGCTTGTGTAACTAGCTGTCAGATGGAGGGGCCTCATTAGCAGAGCAAATTCTTGGGAAGGTATTACAAGGAAACAGAAGCTGCCAGAACTTGGTTGGCCTGAAAAGGCACCGCTAGGTAGGTGTTCTGATCCTCCTCCTTATGATCAAAAAGAGAATGTGCTCCCTCCTGATCAGAACAGTGTGGTGGGGGCCTGTATCCTCACCGTGTGACCTTTGGCTGTAAATATGGTTTAGAAACTGCATCCATAACGTGGGTGCTGAATAAGTAATTATGGGCAAGCCAGTCTGAGTCAGCCAATAATTGACCTCAATCGTCCTCTCCCTGCTGCGGTGAAATCCCACCCATGGTGAACCTACTGCGTGGCTCTGCCTCACTCAGAGCTGCTGTTCCCACTTTTCCCGCACTGCTCGCTTTTGCAGGCATCTTTGGTTGCCTGTCCTAGCTTAGAAGCCTCGGCCAGCCGTGCTGGGATCAGCAACTCATGTTCTGAGTGGTAGCAGGCAGCTGTTTCAGTCATGTCTTCAAGCAGTGAATACATACATGCTCCTAATTACTGTCATATGCCCTGTTGCCCACTGGTTTCTGCTGACTCCCCTCTTCCCATTTTCTTCCATCGCTGCCTCCTCTCCACTCTGACCTGGACCCTGGCCTTGGGTTTAAGGCTGTCCTTGTGCCTGACCTCTCTCTTATTACTATCTTTTTGGTGTCTGGCATGTAAGTTAATAAATGAGTAGGCACATTTAGAGATGGGAAAGTGTATTCTGGAAAGATGGTATCTCTATGTGAAGATGATTCTTAACATGCTGCCCCTTTTCTGCACTGTCTGCTTTGACCCTTGATGCCAGCAAGGACTCATTGCAGTCTGGGATATTTGCCTCTTCTGTCAACTGATTCTGGGACAATTTCCTGCTTTGCTGGTCCTCAATTCTTCCATTTTAAGCCCCCTGGATGGATTCTCTCATTGGGCTGGTACTTGAAGACAGCACTTTTCTAGTGTTCTGCTTGCCATCTGTCCAGGTCATTACAATTCACTAAAAGGAAAACAAAGGGGGGATTATATTCACCGAGAGAAGTGGAATTGCAATTACCTCAGGAAGGAGACAGAGGTAGAGAGCTTAGGTGTTAAATGTTCAAAGCATGACTCTTGTTAAAGTGCTACATTTCAGTCCTGTGGCTGAACTGTGTGTGGGATTCTGTGCTTCTGAGAGCTTACAGAACTGTGACTCAGTGGTTCAGTGATTCAACCTAGGCCTACTTACAACAAATGTGCCTGGATGAAATGAGCTCTGACTTTAGTCTTTGCTATCTCTGATAGTTGTTGAAGGAGGGAGAAATAACCATCAGAAGTAAGGTCATGCAATAAGGGAGAAAGGAAAAAAGAATAAAATGGTGGAGAGTTTTCTTTTCCTTTTTTTGTTTACTGGAAGAGAATTAGTACTTCTTGAGTCCCAGGCTCTTACTAAATGCCATATATGTTTCTTCAATTTGCACAACTACCTTAGAAAGTTGGTGTTAGTGTCCGCATCGTATGAAGCTATATTGAAAGCTTAAGGCAACTTTATAACTTGTTCCCCAAATCGGGTTTTCATCAATTTTAGATCTAGTAGGGATGGTTGTACATCTTCCTCTCTTCTGCCTCTCTCCCTTCTTTTCAAAAAAGTATTTATTTTGTACCTTAGTCTTCATTCAGTACTGTATTTACTACTGTTCACCTTACTAGAGATAAACCTCATGACACATCTTGATATGAATTGACCATATATTTTTAAAACTTTTTTATTTTTAAATAATGATAGACTCATAGGAGTTTATGGAGAAATGTACAGAGAAGTCGCACGCATTCATCCCCCAGCCTCCCCCTGTGTTAACATCTTATATGATAGTAGTAGGATATCAAAACCAAGAAATTAACATTGGTACAATTTGTAGAGCTTATTCAGATTTCATCAGTTACATCTGCACTCATTCACAGGTGTGTGTAGCTCTGTGCAATTTTATCACATGTGTAGCCCTGTGTAATGCCCCCACAATCAAAAGACTGTACTGTACCATTACTATAAGACTCCTTCATGTTATTCCTTTATAGCCACACCCATCCCCTCTCCTCCATCCCTTATCCCTGGCAACTACTGATCTGTTCTTCAACTCTCTAATTTTATTATTTCATGGTTGTTGCATAAATGGAGTCATACAGTGTGGATCCTTTTAGGACTGGCTTTTTATTCACTCAGCCCAATTTCCTCAAGGTTCATCCAAGTTCTTATGCATTTCAATACTTCATTCCTTTTTATTGTTGAGTAGCTCATAGTATGAATGTACCACAGTTTGTATAATCATTCACTCACTGAAGGATGGTTAGGTAGTTTCTGGTTTGGGGCTATTACAAATAAAGCCACTACAAACATTTGTGTACAAGTTCCTTCGTGAAAGAGATTAAATTCTTCTGATGTGTGTTTCAAAAGTCATTTGAGCTTAAGCATGAAAAAAATCATCATGTCTTATGGAAGTTTCATAGCTATAGAGTGAAAGCTCAGGCAGAACTTAATGATAGTGGTTGGGGTTGTTTTCAGCAAATATAATCTTTAACAAACATCATGGGTCAGAAGAGATTTCAACCATTGCAAGCTTTCACTAATCCCACAGGCTTTTATACTGATTTTGTTTTATCTATCTTATTCTAGAGTGAACGTTTCTGCCGGGACCAGTTATGTGGCAGTATGTCCTATTTCTTTGTTCTTTAATAGAAATAACTCAGCCATAAAAGCCAGCAGGAGAGTACTTCGTTGACAAATTGGTTGGCGAGTCTTTAATGTGGATGTGTATTAAATGGTGGGGAGCAAATAGGCAACAGGAAGAACAGGAACAAAGCCTTTTTTTGTTTGCTTTTAAACGTTAAAAAATATCAGAAGTAAAAAGAAAGGCAAGAAAAGCAAACTCACACTGGATTATTGTGTTGGTAATAGGAAAATAACAATCTATTTCATATTGATTTCCTATTTCCCTGGGGTTAAAATAAAATGACATGTAAACATTGGAAAACAATTAAAATTCCTTCATTCATTTTTTTACTCAAGTAGATCCAATTTGATGAAGAAGGCTTTCCCACAAGATCCTTTGCAGAGAGGTAGAGGTGTAATTTGCAAGTGACATCAGCAAATGGATAGTAGAAATCATATTCGTATTCTTTTAAGTGCCAGGTCTAAGCTAATTCATTTGTTTGCTTATTCCTTTATTTATTCATTTATTCAAATGATCTCCTAAATCGTTAGTAATACTTCTGCTCTGTCATTGTAAGCCTGGATACTAAAAGGGCTCCATTCCATATTCTACACTCCCCTTAAACCACTTTATTTCCCATCCTCCCATGATTGCTCACATTCATGACTTCTTGGAATTACATTTTTCCCTTATGATCACTTGTCTGAATTCCACCTGTTCTTCAAGGCCCGCCTCAAACATCTTCTCTATTGACTTGCTGTTGATTTCTAGCTAGAAATTACATAACTTTTTTCTGATTTCCCCCAACATTTTATCTGTGGTGCTTTAATATTTTCTACTTTGTATTATGGTTATTTATGTACACTTCTCATCTTTGCTTCTCTATTGTTAATTTCTTGGGTGCCAAATTCATGCTTGATTCTTCTTTGTACTTTTTGTTCTCTCCTTCTCTCTCTTTCCTTTCTTCCTTCTTCCCTCTCACTCTTTCTACAGCCTTTTTTCTGACTGTCCCTCCGTTCATTTTTTTTTCTCGTGTAGGTATTCACTGAATATTCATTGACCACCTACTGTGTGTCAGACATTGTAACAGGGCCTTTGGGTAGAGAGAATTAAAACACATACTAGGCCCCTGGGTTAACTTGATTATGTTCCTAAGTTAAACATTAGGAAATAAAACCAAAATTTCTCTGATTGTTAGAATGAGATACCAGAGATATCCTAAGAGAGAGCGTATTAAATATTCCTCTTCAGAATTTTAAAGGAGTAAACTGTTTTTTTCCTGAGAGAAGGGTGTGTAAATGTAGTCTTCCTTAACGGCAGTTGACTGAATAGGACCCTTTTCACTCCCAGATCTAGGATTCTGTGAACTTAAGAAAAATTATTGTGTCCCTAAGCTTTGGTGACAGACATCCACTCAGTGTCAGCTGATGATATAAACTGAAAATGTCAAAGTAATACATGAATGGAATTCAAATTATGTGTTAAAATAACTTTTATTGGTACACAAAATGCTTCTGCCAAGCATTTTGGAAGCTCTGAAAATATAAAGAAGACAAGTAGAAGTAGAGATTAAGCATTTGGTTTTCTTATCACTTACCTGTGCGATATCTAATTTTGTAACTTGTCCTGTGACTGAGGTGCTTGATAAATGATAAACAGGAATTGTGTCTATAAAAGACAGGATGTGTTTTCCTTGTGCCATCCTCTAACGCTTCTCTGCTTTTCTCCCTTCTCAAAAAAAGCTATTGTGGAAAGAACATGCTCAAAGCTGAGAACTTCCGCTGAGCACAGTTTGGTTCAAGAGAAGTCAGCAAAGTAGGGATTTGTAGGGAAAAGCCTGCAAAGCTGTCAGAAGTAGGGTGCCCTGGATTTTAAGAAAAAAAAGTAAAGAGACTTAAGGAGTCCATTTCCAAACAACAAAATCTCTGGGAAACCTTCTTTTTAATGAAATGTGAGGAAGACCTGTGGAACCCTGAATGTGGGGATATCAAAGAGACTGGCTGAGAGTACAGAGTCAGGGCAGCCATTAACGACTAGCTTAACTTGGGATAAAATCAACAGTGACCGCACCAGTAAAGTTGGATCCTAATGTAAATTAGGGAAGAATGTGGAGGGATGAATTGAGGAGCACTTCACTGATATATCCTTCTCAGACATTCGTTTTATGGAGTTTCTCTCCTGTGTATAGTTCATTTCTTTCTGGAGCAAAGCATTTGGCAGCAGAGAAATACAGCTGCCCCACCTGTGTCATGGGTCATAAAAGCTTACCAGACTGAGAGTATAGAAATTACAGCAGTGCAAAACATGGCTTTGAATTTTGTGTTCCTGGCATTTGTGGTGAAAACAAATGCTATGTCATCTGTACTTTGTCAGGAAGATTTTGATTTGCTCCCCAGAGTAAAATTTTAGATTTGTGTGAAATTTGTCTGACACAGACTGAACTCTTTTGGGCCTTGTTTGAATATGGTTTGAATTCGTGTACAAATTGCCAGAATTTGTGGCTCCAGTGTGCTTTTCAGAAAATGTAACAGCAGTTTTACAGTAAATGCTTTTACTCTGTAAAAGCAAGAATCTCTGGTTTTTTTTCTATCTTGATTTTAAAGGATCTCCAAATTTCTGTCCTTCAGATCTATGGAATTTGGCTTAAGTGTCCAAATTTGAGAAAAAGACCTTTAAAATTTTGATACTTTGGAAGTCCTTGTATCATTTTCTGTGCTTATTATTTAAGAAAAACAAAATCAGAATTTGTAAGTTTAAATTACCATCTTTTATTTTTTGTTTACACACGCAAAATAGTAATACGTAAAGGAGGAAAAAATACAGAGAATTTCTGTATGTTTAGTTTTGGTTATTTTTCAGGTGTAATGAAGAGATAGAGGAATTGCAGGTACATTACGTGGAGCTGTTGGTCCCCTGTTGGCCAGCACAATTGCTCCTCCAGTTATCAGTATTTGCTACAAGCATATTAACATATAGCAAAATGATTATAAGCTAACATTTGTGTTGCACTTTTGAAAGGCACCCTGGGGAGTGGGACCTGGGGTCTGGCTCCTGGGTTAGAATTTTCTTTTTACTGCTTGCTTTTTTAAAACGCAAACCTCATCAAAGCACTCTCCAACTCAGAGTCCTTCAGTGATTCCCCCGCTCTGGAAATAAAAGGATTTCTTCATTTGCACTTTGAGCTACAGCCATTCTGAAATACTTACATCCCCTAAACGTTTGATTTCTTCTCTTCCTTTGAAACTCACACCCTGGAGGCACTCTCTGCTCGGGCCTGCCCACACTTCCTGAGAAGTGTGCTCCTCTTGTGGCTATGGCCCTCTCTAGTACCGCTTGGCACATGGTCCTGATGTCACTTGCATTCTTTTTTGTCTTCTGGCCCAACTAGGCTTTCCTAGGGCAGAGGGTTTGTCGGCTTCTTTATACCCAGCACCCAGGACAGCTCTTGGCACATGGCATTCCCTTAGTATTCTTGGGATAAAGTTCACTGAAGTTGCACAAAGGGACTGGTGTGTAGGGGCGAAGGAAGGAAGATCAAGTTCTTCAGTGGTCTGGCCCTAAGTGCCCGTGCCAACCAAGCTGACCACTGAGGGCAGCTGTGGGAGGGAGACCTGTGGGAGGCTGAGGGAGCCTAGATTGGGGCTCCCATGGCCTGGGTGCTCATTGCTTCTTGGAGTCTGCCCCAAGCCCTCTTCATTCTCTTTCTTGACAGCTCACCTACTCCCAGAGCTTCATCTAGTCTCCTCAGACTCACGAATGACAAATCTGTACCCCTTGGTCAGCACTCTTCCCTAAACTTCAAACCTATATATCCAACCTGACATCTTCACTTAGAAGTCTCGTAGACACCTTAATTTAGCAAGTCCAAATGGAATATGTTTAATATCTTTCATTCCAAATTTGCTGTTCTTGCATGTTCCCTATTTCTGCAAGCGGCATCATCGTCCATCCAGTTGCCACAAATCTGGGGATTATCCTTCCTTCCTCTTGTTCCTCCACCCGATATGCAAAATTGTGTCTCACCTGTGTGTGAAATACCTCTTGAATCCAAATGCCTTTCTCCATCTGTACCATCAAAAGCACAAGTTGTCATTTTTTAACTGGTGGATTCCAAATTCAGATATTTGCTTCTTGTTGTATTCCCTTCAAATCATGTGTAGGTATATTGAAGCCAGAATAATCTTTCTAAAGCATCAACCACCAATGTTACTGTGTAAGTTTTCTGTTTGATGGTTCTGCATTGTTTTCAGATTAATATCTCTACTCCCTAACATAGTGTACCTGGCCTTTTCTGAGGAACCCTACTTGCCTTTCATCACCATAGTGCACACTGTCTACTCCACCCATATTGTATGTGTTTTAATTCCTCAAACAATATATGCGTCTCCAGGCCCTTGAACATGTTCCTTCTACCCAGACGCAGTTGATTCTTTCTTTCTCCAATATGCTTGCTTGCTTACTCTAATTTGTCCTTCAGTTCTCAACTTAGACATCGCTGCTTCCACAATGCTTCCTTTTACCAGCCTACCGCGTGCTGTCAAGTCCTTATACTTTGCCCCTCTTGGCATTAGTGTGACTTGTGGTGCTCCTCCACTCAATGCTAAACTTGATTAGTTGATCATCTTTGTGTTCCATTAAATCCTAGCACTATGCCTGGCTTATCACGGGTACTCAGTAAAGAGCTAATGAGTGAGTCATAGAGGAGTGAGTCATGGGTGAAAATGAAAAGGAAGTGTCTGGAGCCTCAATAGCACAGTAGGAGATTTTTCAAACTGTGTTCTTTTGCTTCCCTTATAAACTGCTGACTCTTCCTAGGATATTCTTAGGAAGTCCAGCTCAGAATTGTTAGGGAATTACAAAAAAAAATTTCAACATCTTTATTGAGATGTAATTCAATACCAAAAAATTCACCCAAAGTATACAATTCATTGGTTTAATATATTCAGAATTGCATGACCATTACCAAAATTTACGTTCAGAACATTTTTGTCACTCAAAAGAGAAACCCCATACCCATTAGTATTCATTCCCCTTTCTTGTCTCCCATTCCCCTTCAGCTCTAGGCAACCACTAATCTACTTTCTATCTCTATATATTTGCCTATTTTGGATATTTCATGTAAGTGGAATCATATAATGTATAGTCTTTTGTGTTTGGCTTCTTTCTCTTAGCATAATGTTTTCAAGATTCATCCATGTTGTGGCACGAATTAGTATTTTACTCCTTACCAGGATGATAATAATCCAAAAGACAGATAATAACAAGTGTCATTGACGATGTGGAGAAATTGAAACCCTCATTCATGTGCTTATTGGCCATTTGTGTATTTTCTTTGGAAAAATGTCTATTCAGATCCTTTGCCCATTTTTCATTGGGTTATTTGTTTTTTTAATTATTAAGTTTTAAGAGTTCTTTATGATATTCTAGGTACTAGTTCTTTATCAAATATATGATTTGGAAATATTTTCTCTCATTCTGTATGTCATTTTGTCAATTTCTTGATAGTACTTTCTGAAGCACAAAGATTTTTAATTTTGATGTAATCTTATTTATCTATTTTTTCTTTTGTCAAATTTTTTTTTGGTGTTACATTTGGTGTTACATTTAAGAAAATATTGTCTAATCCAGCTTCATGAGATTTACTCTTATGTTTTTCTCTAAGTGTTCTGTAGTTTTAACTCTTACATTTAGGTCTATAATCCACCTGCATTAATTTTTGTGTATGATGTAAGGTAGCAGTCCAATTTCATTCTTTTGTGTGCAGGTATCCAGTTGTCCCAGAACTATTTGTTGAAAAGACTATTATTTTCTCTTTTAATTCCTTTGGCATCCTTCTCAATGTCAAGGTATTTTTGTCTTAATTGTTCTCAATATTTTTATTATTTATCATACATGGTGGAAAAAATAATAATTAGCATTTTTGAGTCTTTACTAAGTGTCAGGCACTGTTCTAAGAGATCTACCATTTGGTACACATAATAACTTTATGGGATAAGCACTGTTATTATCCCCATGTTATAGATAAGGAAGCAGAGGCATGGAAAGTTTAAATAACTTGAAAAAGATTATGCAACTGATAAGTGTTGGAGCCAGGATTTGAACCCAGGTAGGCTGCCTCTACAGCCTATGTTCTTAACCATTAAACTATGCCTGACTGTGTCTTGTTCACAGGAAACATAGAAATTTAAAACAGCCAAAATTCTACTCTCCAGAGAACTGCTGTCGACATTTTCATACACATCCTTTCAAACTTTGTTCAATGCAAAAAATGTTATAGCAATAGGATTAGACCACATAAACATTCTCAAAGTGGTTTATTCACTTTATTGATATATTATTACTGAACTTCCTTGTCCATAAATCTGTACCTAAAACATTAGTTTTTTTAATTGAAGTATAGTTGACATACGTTATATTTGTTTCAAGTGTACAACATAGTGATTCAACATTTATATACATTATGAGTGATCACCACCATAAATCTAGTAACCATCTGTCACCATGCAAAGTTATCACAATATTGTTGACTATATTACTATCTCTACATTACATCTCCATGAATTATTTATTTTACAACTGGAAGTTTGTCCCTCTTAATCTCTTCACCTGTTTGCCTATCTCCCCATTCCCTTCCCCTCTGGCGACCACCAGTTTGTTCTTTATACCTGTGAGTTTGTTGCTATTTTGTTTTGTTTGTTTGTTTTGTTTTTTAGATTCCACATATAAGTGAAATCATGTAGCATTTGTCTTTTTCTGTCCGACTTATTTCACTTAGCATAATACACTCCAGGTCCATCCATGTTGTCAGATTTGGCAAGATTTCATTCTTTTTTATGGCCGCGTAATATTCTATCGATGGGTTCTTAGATTACTTCCATATCTTGGCTATCATAAATAATGCTGCAAAGAACATAGGCATGCATACATATTTTTGAATTAGTGTATTTGTTTTCTTTGGGTAAATACTCAGAAGTGGAATTGCTGGAATGTATAGTAGTTCTATTTTATAATTTTTTGAGGACCCTCCATACTGTTTTCCATAGTGGCTGCACCAATTTACAGTCTATCAACAGTGCCTGAGTGCTCCTTGTTCTGCATATCCTCACTAACACTCGTTATTTGTTGCCTTTTGATAATAGCCACTCTGATAGGTGTGAGGTGATATCTCATTGTGATTTTGATTTCCATTTCCCTGATGATTAGTGATGTTGAACAGCTTTTGATGTGTCTGTTTGTTATGCCATCTATATGTCTTCTTTGGAAAAATGTCTTTTCAGGTCCTCTGCCCATTTTTTAATCAGATTGTTTTTTTGATATTGAGTTTTGTGAATTCTTTTTGTATTTTAGATATTAACCCTTTTTTTAGATACGCCATTTACAAATATATTCTCCTATTCAGTAGATTGCCTTTTCATTTTGTTGGTGGTTTCCTTTTACTATGCAAAAGGTTTTTAGTTTGATGTAATCCCATTTGTTCATTTTTGCTTTTGTTGCCCTTGTCTGAGGAGACACATCCAAAAATATATTGCTAAGATTGATGTTAAAGAGTTTATTGCCTATGTTTTCTTCTAGGAGTTTTATGGTTTTAGGTCTTACATCTAAGTCTTTAATCTATTTTGAGTTTATTTTTGTATGTGGTGTAATGAAGTGGTCCAGTTTCATTCTTTTGCATGTAGCTGTCCAGTTGTCCCAAAACCATTTATTGAAGAGACTGTCTTTTCCCCTGTCTTGTCTCTGGCATCAATTAATTGACCATATAGGCATGGGTTTGTTTGTGGGCTTTCTATTCTGTTCCATTGATCTATGTGTCTGTTTTTGTGCAAGTACCATACTGTTTTGATTACTATAGCTTTGTAGCACAGTTTGAAATCAGGGAGCATGATATCTCCAGCTTTCTTCTTCTTTTTCAAGATTGCTTTGGCTATTTTGGGTCTTTTGTGGTTCCATACAAATTTTAGGATTAGTTTTTCTAGTTTTGTGAAAAATGCCATTGGTATTTTGACAGAGATTGCATTGAATCTGTAGATTGCTTTGTGTAGTATGGACATTTTAACAATATTAATTCTTCCAATCCGTGAGCATGGTATAGCTTTTCATTTACTTTTGCTATTTTCGGTTTTTTTCATCAGTGTCTTATAGTTTTCACAATACAGGCCTTTCACATCCTTGGTTAAGTTTATTCATAGATATTTTATTCTTTTTGATGCAATTTTAAATGGGATTTTTTTCTTAATTTCCTTTTCTGATAGTTTGTTGTTAGTGTATAGAAATGTAACTGATTTCCATATGTTGATTTTATACCTGCAACTTTACTGAATTCATTTATTCTAATTTTTTTTGGTGGAGTCTTTAGGGTTTTTCATATGTAGTATCATGGCATCTGCAAATAGTAACAGTTTTACTTCTTTCTTTCCAATTTGCTTGCCTTTTCTTTCTTTCTTTTTTTCTCATTGCTGTGGCTAGGACTTCAATACCATGTTGAATAAAAGTGGCAATATTGGGCATCCTTGTCTTATTCCTGATCTTAGAGGAAAAACTTTAAGCTTTTCACCATTAAGTATGATGTTAGTTGTGGGTTTGTCATATATGGTCTTTATTATGTTGAGGTACGTTCCTTCTGTACTCACTTTGTGGAAAGTTTTTATCATAAATGGATGTTAAATTTTGTCAGATGCTTTTTCTGCATCTATTGAGATGATCACATGATTTTTATTCTTTGTTTTGTTAATGTGATGTATCACATTGATTGATTTGTGGATATTGAACAATCCTTGTGTCCCTGGGATAAATCCCACTTGATCATGGTATATGATCTTTTTAATGTATTGTTGAGTTTGGTTTGCTAATATTTTTGTTGAGGATTTCTGTATTCACGTTCATCAGGGATATTAGCCTATAATTTTATTTTTTTGTAGTGTCTTTGTTTTTGGTATCAGGTTAATGCTAGCCTCATAGAATGAGTTTGGAAGTGCTCCTTTCTCTTCAATTTTTTTGGAGTAGTTTGAGAAGTATAGATATTAACTCTTCCTTAAATGTTTGGTAGAATTCACCTGTGAAGCCATCTGCTTCTGGACTTTTTTTCTTGGGAATTTTTTGATTACCAATTCAATTTTGTTACTAGTAATTGGTCTGTTCAGATTTTCTATTTCTTCTTGACTTGCTCTTGGGAGATTGTATGTTTCAAGGAATTTATTTCTTCTAGGTTACTACAATTATATGTCCAATTTGTTGGCATATAATTGTAGTAATCTCTTATGATCCTTTGTATTTCTGTGATGTTTATCATAAAGCATCATTCTTAATGGCTACATTATATTCCACCACATGTCTGCACCATCATTGATTTGACCAACCCACTAATGTTGTACATTTATGTTGGTTTCAATTTTTCATTTCACAAACATTATTCTGATACATGTATTCTTTTATATACTTTTCCACTTTTTTCCTTAGGATAGGGGAAAAAAATGCCTTTAGCGGGATTTTAAGGAGTATGAAATGTCTTTAACGCTTCTAATGCATATTCTTCAGGAAGTTTCTATATGTTTACCATTGATATTTTATATTTTATATCTAATAGATGACTCTGATCCTACATTATCTTAGTGAGCATCTTTTTGATTATCAGTGAGGTTGAACATGTATTAGTAATGATTATAATTTTTCTTTTGTGAATTACCTAGTCATATTTTACTCATTTCTATGTAAGAGCTCTTTATATACTGAAAAATATTAATCCTGTCTCTTTTTTTTTTGCGTTTTCCTCTAGTTTATCATTGTTTTAAAATTTTTTCTCATTTTTTTTTGGATATATAGAAAATTGAACTTCTCAGCAAAATATATTAGCAAAAAATATATCAGTCTTTTCCTTTATGGCATCTTTGTATTTAAAAATAAAAGGTCAAAGTATTGTTTCTAGTGCCTGGCTTCCATGAGCTGGGGGAGGATATAAGAAATCATAGTAGTTTTTCTTTATATTTCTCTGGCTTGTTTTATCTTAAACAATGGTCATCTGTATTGCTTTAGCTTACAGAGAAATAAAGCATTAATTTAACCATTTGGCATTAAAACCTTTGGTGGTGAGACAGGCTGGGATGGACAACTGGGGTCTCCTCTAGGTTGTATGATTTTCAGCAGCATTTTCCTCCTCATGGTTTGTGCTCATTTAAGTTTGCTCCTAGCATTTAGACATGTTATCTTAAATCTCAAACAACTTAATTTGTATGAGATAGTATGGACTTCTATAGCAACATTGGTTAGAAAAGTCACATACTATCCAATCATGAACTTTACTCAAGTGCCATCTCAGTTAACATAACATGGAGATTTGGGATTTTCTGCCTGAATAAACTGGTTAAACTGGTTATTCCTTAACCAGTGGACAAATTTCTCCCCTCCTAATCTGATTTGTTGTTAAGATGATGATGGCAACCAGACCAATTTCACACAATTGATTTAGAAAATGGATTTTTTTTCATTTTAATCTGGTTTTCCCATATGTATGAAGTACATTTCTCATTTTGACTCCAGCTCAATTTCAGTTTTATTCTTTTTCAAAGAGGCTAGGCAGAGGGCTAGAAATGTGCCTGCCTTAATTAGAAGCTAATTCTAAGAACTGTCTTTTGCAAAACACTGTACTGAACACTTTATAAGCTTTATCTCATTTAGTCCTCACAATAAAATCTACTATTCTTATGCCTATTTTACATAGGAGGAAACTGAGACTGAGTGAAGTTAAGTACGTTGTTCAAGATCAAAGAGCTAGGAAATAGTTCTGCAGATTCAAACCTTGGTCTCAGGCGGTAGGGCTGTACCATAACACGTTGCTCAGGAGGAGAAGGAGTTAGTTAGATAACTTTATTGACTTTAAGTATAGTTGAAACCTTACACATATAGAGATAAACCTTAGTTCCTGTACATGTTGGAAACCATTTTTATTATAAGTATTACTACATTAGTAAAGATCTACAAACTAGAGGGCCTCCATTTGTATTGTCAACTGAGCATTTGATTCCTCATTTTTGGTTATTTGTTCAGCAATGTCTGTTTTGCCTCTGAAAGTTCACACCTAGAAAACTAGAGTTTCAGCAACATCCTATATATAGTTGAGATTTCCATGTAGAACTGCGGACCCTGTCTCTTTCTTTGAACTTGGAAAATATGTGCTAGGGATACATGAGTAGTTTGTAATCTCAGAGTTACAAAAAAAATGATATTTCTTAAAAATACAGTAAATAGAAGTTCTTGAAGGTATTTGCACCTAAAACAAACCAGCTCTGTAGGCATTAAAACTATGACACTTTTTCAGGAAGGATTGCTGTGAAGGTGCGATCTTTTAAGTCAGATTACACCAGAAGTTTTTTGTTTGGTTTATTGTATAGGTTTTAAATGTTTTCAAACTCTCTTTTTACTGACGACATCTAATGCCTTTTGCATGTGAATTTTCCTTATTTCATTTTCTGAAATCTTAGCAAAGTGCTTGTGTATCTTGCCTTTTTACCAAATATTGCGGTATTTACGGACCCAGGCTTGGTCTTCCATCCACATATTATGAGGCTGCTACTCAGACTTGTCTGTTCTCTTGCCCAATCACACAGGCCCAGCCATGTGGTCTATGGGAGGAGACAAAAATCATTCCTATTTTCTTTCTCGAGGGTCTAAACCACACATGTGTGAAAAGATCTTTAAGTTGAAAATTTTGAGATGCATGTATGTGTGTGTTACAACTTGAAATATGGTTTTGCCAACTGCAGTTGAGGAAGGATTACATATAAAACAGTGTTATTTTTCTGACACTGTATGACTATTTAAACCCATTGTGTTTATAACAGGGTAGGTCACAATTCACATTTGAAGATACGATTTTAAAGGATCAAAAAAACACACTTTTGACTTTCTGCAAAGCACTTTTTGACTTAGCAAAACTTATTTACATTAGCACTATCTGAAACACTGAATAAGAAAGTGGAGAAGACTCAGCCTTCTAGGTTCTAAAAATATGGGCTGTATGTCTTGTCTTTCAAGTTAGCTTTCATAGGAAGTTAAAAAGTAAGAATAACTATTATTGTAATTAGTAATAATAGCTACAAATTATTGAGTCTCTCTTATGTGTCAGATGCTGATCTAGTTATCAGTTGCTATCCACAATAATCCTGGGAAATGAGTGTTATGAGTTACCTTTTTACGGTTGGAGAATCTGAGGCTTGTTAGCTTCCTTAAGGTAACAAAGCTCAAAAGAGATAGAGCCAGGTCTTGAAATAGGAGGCCAGCTGAATGTGAAATGCATCCTTTAAAATCAGCTTTACTGAGTATAATTCACATACAATAAATTGCACTTCTTTAAAGTGTACAATATAAGTTTTGACATGTGCATACACCCATGAAACCGTTACCATTTTCAAGATAAAGAACATATCCATCACCTTCAAAACTTTGCTCATGATCGCTTTTAATGCCTCCCTCCAGCTTCATCCTGCCCTTCTCTCCCTATATGCTCATTCCCAGGCAATCGATTATTTGCTTTCTAGCACTGTAGATTATTTTGCTTTTTCTAGAATTTTACCAATTTGGATTCATACAGTATGTACTCTTTTTAAACTGGCTTCTTTCTCTTAATTTTACTGTTTTGAGAGTCATTCATGTTCATGTATCAGTGGTTCACTCCTTGTATTGTGAAATATTATTCCATGGTATGGATTATATGCCACAATGTTTTTATTCATTCACTGTTGATGGGCATTTGAGTTGTTTTCAGCGTGGTGCTGTTGCAAATAATGTTGCCGAGAATATTCATAGGCAAGTTTGGATGCACATAGACTTTTACTTCTCTGGAGTAAATACCTAAGAGTGGAATGGCTAAATCATGTGCTGGCTACATGTTTAAAGTTTTAAGAAACTGCCAAAGTGTTTTCCAAATTTGTGCCATTTTACATTCCCACCAGCAGAGTATAAGAGTTCCAGTTGCTCCACATCCTTGGAGCACTTGGTATGGTCAGTCTTTTTAATTTCAACTGTTCTAATGGGTGAGCGGTGGTATCTCATGGTTTTAATTTGTATTTCTGTAACATCTAATGATGTTGAACATTTTTTCGTGTGCTTTTTTTTTGCCATCTCTACATCTTGTTTGGTAAGATCGTTGCTCAAATCTTTTCCTTATTTTAAAAGTTGTTAATTTATTATTGAATTTTGAGAGTCTTTGTGTATTTTAGATACAAATTGTTTACCAGACATGTGATCTGGAAATGTTTTCTTGCAGTCTGTGGCTTGCTTTTCATTTTCTTAACAGTGTCTTTTGAAGAGCAGGCATTCTTAATTTTCATGAAGTCAAGTTTGTCAATTTGTTCTTTTTATGGATTGTGCTTGTGGTGTCTGTTGTGGCTTGCATTGGTGTCACTCCAAAAAAGACATGTTGGAATCCTAAACCTTTGTACCTCAGAGTGCGATCTTCTTTTATACTTGTTGGAGATAGGGTCTTTGCAGACATAGTGAAGTTAAGATGAGGTCATTAGGGTGGTCCTGATCCAACATGATTGGTGTCCTCATAAAATGGGGAAATTTGGATACAGAGACAGACAGACATAGAGGAAAGAGAATGTAAGGAAACACACGGTGTTGCTGACCATCTACAAGCCAAGGGGAGAGGACTAGAACAGTCTCTCTCTCAGCCCTCACAAGGAACCCATCTGCCAACACCTTGAGCTTCCAGCCTCCAGAACTGTGAGACAATAAATTTCTGTTATTTAAACCACCAAGTTTGTGGCATATCATAGCAAACTAATACAGTGTCACAAAGATTTTATTCTGTATTTTCGTTTGGAGGTTTTATAATTTTAGGATTTATATTTAGGTCCTTTGATCCATTTTGAGTTGATTTTGGTATGTGGTGGGAAGTATGGATTGAACCTTAATTTTTGGCATATGAATGTCTTTTAGTTCCAGCCCTATTTGTTGAAAAGACTGTACTGTCTCCACTGAACTTCTGTTACATCTTCGTTGAAAATCAGTTTTCTGTGTATTTGTGTGTCTGTTTCAAGACTCTTATTCTGTTCCGTTGCTCTTTCTTGATGCTAATAGCAAACTGTCTTTAAAATAAGACTGGAAATCAGACATCAGTCCTCCGTATTTGTTCTCTTTCAAAGAAAAAGAATTGCTTTGGCTAATGTAGGACCTTTACATTTGCATAGGAATTTTAGAATCTGTTAATTTGTACAAAAAATTCCTCTGTGATTTTGATTTGGATTGTATTGAATCTATAGATAAATTTGGGAAGACTTGACATCTGAATATCGAATCTTCTGACCCATAAGCACAGTTTATCTCACCAATATTTTAGGTTTTCTTTAATTTCTCTCAGCAACATTTTGTAGTTTTCAGTATTTAGGTCTTGACAATCTCTTGTCAGATTTATTAAAATTTCATATTTTTGATATAATTATAAATGGTATTATTTTAAAATGGCAACTTCTGATTGTTCATTTATAGCATATAAAAATACAATTGATTGTCGTATAATGATTTTGTGTTCTGCAAGCTTGCTAAACTGATTGAGTAGCTCTAGTAGCTTTTTTGGTAGATTCCATCAGGTTTTCAACATAAAAGATCATGTTGTCTCTAAATAAAGAGAGTTTTACTTCTTCCCTTCCAGTCTGTATGCCTTTTTCTCCTTTCTCTTGCCTTAAGGCACTGGATAGAAGCTCCAGAGCAGTGTTGAATAGACGTAGTGAGAGGGGACATCCTTGTCTTCTTCCTGATCTTAGGAGGAAAGCATTTGGTCTTTTATCATTAAGTGTGATGTTAGTCAGGAGTTGGCAATTGTTTTCTGTAAAGAGCCAAATAGTAAATTTTTGGCTTTGAGGGCCATGTGGTCTCTGTTGTAACTACCCAACTCTGCTGTTAGAGTAGAAGAGCAGCCGTATCTTCCCCTCACACACGCACTTGGTTACGTGTACTCAGGTGGGATTCTCCGCAGATCTCTGCTGTTTGCTCTCTGCGCAGATCTTCTTTCTCAGGTAGTCTGTCCTGCATATCCTAGCTGCCTTGCTCTCTCTGGAATCTCAACTTTGTCTCCTAACTCAGGGAGTCCACTGGGCTTCACCTGGATTATCCCTCCCTGCACTGAGCTCTGTCAACTGCCCCAAGGCGGTGTGCCGTGGCAATCATAGAGCTTCCCTCATTTATTTCTCATGACTCAGAGGCCACTCTTCATTTCCTGTTTGTTGCCTTGATGTCCAGTGTCTTGGAAACCATTTTTCTATATATTTGGCCTGTTTTCAGTTTGTTTCTCGCGAGAGGGTAAACCTGGTCACTGATACCAGGTTTGATCAGAAACGTAATTCCCCATGTTTTTTCTCATAAACTTACATTGTTAGGTTATGCATCTTTGTGGAGAGTCTATTCATCATTATCCAACTTGGAGGAATCTACAGCCATGGAATAAAATAGCAACTGGTTGACAGCTAAGCCAGTAGAGTAGGGACTTGGGCCAGTGGTTCAGATGGCATTAGAATATCCATAGCTGCCATTTTTTATGTCTGACAGGTTGTACATAGGTGAGTGAGACCTGCATAGCCCTAGAATTGTAGAAGACATCTGGAAAGCTTTTTTTTTGCTAAATGTTTATTGAAGGAATGTTGGAAAACAAGACTAAAAACCATACTTTAATTGCTATGAGAAGATTTTATTTGTAAAGAACATGTTTCTACCATTTATCTTGGAAGCTTCTCTGATACCCATTATTTAGTATTTCCATATTATATTAGCTTTTACTTTGCATGGCATTCTTTTTAGAGAGAAGGTCTCAAAGAAATATTAGACCTGACTATTTATTCAACAAATACTTTTGAGCGCCTGCTCTGTGCCAGGTACTGCTTTAGGTATTGAGGGTGTGGAAGTGAAAACAAACAAATTGATGATTTCTTCCAGCCTCCATTCTAGTAGAATGATACATGAAATGAAGAAAGTAACTGAGTAAAGTATATGAAACCACCAGTGCTGTGGAGAAAAATAAGGCTAGTGGGGACTGTGATGGTGGTATTAGTGGTGTTGGTGTGCAAATAAAAATAGCGAGGACAGAAAAGGCAAAGATCTGAAGTGGGTGATCATTATTTATATTATTAGCTATTTTGATTATTTATCTTGTGGTAAACCTCCATGATATATTATAAATAACCATTACAGTCATTTTACAACCTCAATTCCTTTTAGTGACCTCCTGTACTCATATTTCTGATCCTAGCCAAGAAAATTAGTGATACGACCCATCTGATTTACAGTGTTCTAAAAGCCAGTGGCTGAGGCTTTGTTAGAAACAAAATAGAGCCAGGAGGCCAGCATGGTAGGTGTGCTGAGGTGTCTCTCTGTGGGAAAAGAGTTAATGGTGCATATGTAAGGGTAAGGCTTGTTTCTTAGGACACAAGGTCTATGTACAGACAGAAGTATTGAACAGACAACAGCACACAATTAACTCTGACACAGTTAAGTGATTCTACTTTTAAGACTTCTCTAGGTCCTAACAGAGTTAATTAGGCTAATTTAATGAAAAATAGGTTGCTTATGGGATTCCAAATTCTATACTGACTATTTTAGTCATGGAACGTGCATTTGAATAGCATCAAAAATGAGGTAAATTTTGGAAGACGTGTGGGGCTTTGATTACACCTAAGGCCGTCATAGAAAGTGAGTGGGGAGAAGAGAATGGGAGACCACTACCACTGAAGTGTTGGTGTGCTAGGTGCAGGACTCTTCGTATTCTTGTCTTGCTATGTGGCAGTGAAGCTGGAGAGTGGCCGAGCTGGGATTTACACCTGCCCTGGCTGACTCCATAGATAGAGCACTTTGCATCATGGCGGCCCTTTTTCTGACTATATTTGGTGGCTCCAAGGGCTGTGGCATCTTCCTCTTTCTCATGTCTGTTGGCCGTAAGTCCACCTCATTGCCAGTGTCAACCATATTTCTCTTCTATACCCAACTTATCCATTGATGGAATTTCATCATGTTTTTGTTTCTTGCTGTGCCTATAAGTAGAAGGAGAATGTTCCAACATTGAGCTCTTATGTTCCTATGGAAAATGGCACCAATCTGTCTTGTACTGCCAGCACCAGCAGTAAGTGATGGGCCTGGCAGTGGAGCCCTCCTTGAACACAGGACTTGTGATCTGGGACAACCATCTACTGGTGGTTTCTGAAGGATTTGGGACCCAAGCCATGGTTTACTTCCCTGTAAACCTTCACTACAGTAGAAGCATTTCTTTTCTTTTACACTTATATCCTCCACCCTCTTGAATTGTATAGTGTGGGAGAGGATTTTGTATTTTAAGGTGAATAAGACAATTTTTCTAAATTGATCTGCCAATGCAGAAAATGTTAATTCTTCTGAAAGCATCTTCTCTATAAAGTGAAACTGCTTCACCAATTTAACGTGCCAGGAGAACAAGAGAAGAGTCATTTCAGGCAAAGAAGTAGAAATCAGTTACCTGAAAAAATTTAAAAATTCTTCTTTTGGGTGAATTTATTTCTAGATTAAATAAATGAAATTTGTTACCTGATTGGCTTCTTCAGTCAGAAACGGTGGAACCAAGAAAGGGACAACAGACTTATTATTGATCTGCAAAAAGAAAATGCTACTAAAAAGGCAGTAATGACATTTTAAAGAAGTGACTTAAAAATTTTTTTTCATGGATATGTTAGGCTATTTCCTACTTTGCACTGGAAAAATCTAATTTAAGTCTGGCTTGAATATTCAGCGTTGTCTGTAGGTACCAACAGAATTTGTGCAAAATTTCTTTAAAATAACCACCTTCAAAGCTGCCAAATCAGCAATGGTCTAGAAGCAATCTCATAAACTCTGGCTCTGTGCTTAGTGGTGAAGTGTCTGTTCTGAACCACGCTTTCAAATATACCAGCTAGTTCAGTGTGGCTCCTTGCTGGTGTGATTGGAGGAACTCCTTCTTTTATACTTTTATGAACATGCCAATGAGGGAGAGTGGGAAGAATACAGTTAAAATTCTGGACCTGTCACTCCCTAGTTGTGAGGTTTGGGAGATTTCTCAAAATCTTGACTTCCTTGTTCAATTGTGAAGATGCAATGAGATGATGTAGTAGGAGATTGGTGGGTACTTAGTAAAGAGGGCCATGGATGGGGCAGTGATGAGAATTCATAAACCAAGGATTTTGACTTATCTAGTCTGATTCTATTCACCTGAAATTCCATGTTTTAAAAGTGCTCTGTAACCTATAAAGCTCTATGGATTAGTAAAGCATTAGTCATAGTGATAGATTGTAGGATATGCACTTTGAAGGCAGGAAAGCAATGTTTTATACATTTTCATCCTCCACAGGAGCTGGGACCAATGTGAACACATAATATGTGCCAAATAAAGAATTACTGATTAATGGAAATAGGAATAAACCTCATTTTTCTCTTGTAACAATCTAGAATTCTTTACAAATGGCTCTTTGGATATATCGAGAAGTGTGTTCTGTTCTCTATAGTTTATTATTAAGGATAACTTACCCATGGTATGTGTTTGGACTTTTTCTATGGCATATGATAGAAAACCCATATTAACCTAGTATAAGTGAAAAAAAGATAATTTATTAACCAATGAATTTGAGAATCTGAGAATATATTAGATTTAGGTGTAACTTGATCCAGGCGCTCAGATGAAGGCATGTAGGCCCAGTGTCTCACTCCATCTTCCCGTATTCCTGCTCTGCGTGGGCTCTGTTCTTTGCTAGGCTTACTAGTTGCAGTTAGGCCTCACATGCCTCTAGCTTCAATACAGCAAAAAAAAGCTGTCTTTAGTAACTCTTGCACAAATCCCAGGACTCTCTTGGACCAGAGAAGTGTGGGCCACATGCCCATCCCTTACCAGTTCCTGTGGAGAGGGAGCAAATTCATTGTACACACTGGCCAGGTCTGGGTCAGGCATTCCCTCTTGGAGCTGGGAGTAAGATCCTTTCAAAGCAGGCAACTTGAGAATGGGGGATGAAATGAGTGTGCTGCTGCCAAAAGAAATGGAGGAATGGACACTAGGTGGCCAGTATACACTAAGTGTCCACTCCATCTATGGACCCCTTGGTTGTCTTCTCCAGGCCTTTGTAACTCACTCCTCCTCAGATGAAGATTAGAGAAGGGATACTATCCTTAATGAGGTAATGAAAATTCTAAATAAGCTATTTTGTTGCATGATTCCTACCTGTTTTTAGGTGTCTTGGGGGCCATTTTGTGCTCACAGGCAATAAAAGAACAGAGGCTTTCCCCAAGTGTCTCAACTATACTCAAGGGTCTGACAAGATCTCTCTAGGGATCTAGAGATTTTGGTGCATGGAGCTGAGTTCAAATTCTCGTGGTCCATCTTAGCTGTGACTTTCTGGCAAACTGAACAATATGGTTCTTCCATAAGGCTCCACAGAAATATGAACTGGTCAGCCATTTTAAATTCTGTGCAGAGGACAATCTTTCCATGGACCCTCCTTTCTCATCATCCATATTTCACCTCATCAGCACGGCCTTCCTGATTCTTCTTAACAATATATCATTATCTGAAATTAGCTTTTGTTTAATTTTTTTGTCTGTTGTCTCTCAATAGCATTAAACTCCATGAGAGCGAAATTTGTTTTGTATCTCGTTTTCTTCAGTAGCCGCAGCACCTGGAGTAGTGTAGGGCACAGAGTGGGCACTCAGCAAGCAGTTACTAGGGCATGAATGAGGGGCTCCTAGAACTGTTCTTCTACTGGCTCTCTAGGCACAAACTGTCCTTTGTAAATGAGATGGGCTTGAGAACCTACATTAGCTGAATCCAGCCACAGCGATGTTGTTATAATGGATGAGCCATGTACTGTAATGAAGTTATTAACTCCCCAAGTTTATACTTCATCCAAAAGACATATTACTGGCTTTGGGCGAGGAATGAGTCTGGCTTCCATGATGGATGGGGCTTACACTTAAAGACAATAAGCCCTGTACTATAGAGTGTTTTATCTTGAACCGCACAATTGCATCAGAGGACAGACGTGATTGCGCTATACAGAAATGCAGTAAGGTTTGTTGTTAATCTGTTCCTGGATCTCAGAGTCTACTTGGGGGAGATATAGAAGTAGTTACCCCACTCACAGAATTTTACCGTCGTACCTGGAAGCGAGTTAGAATTTCCCATTGTCACTTCCTCCACACATGCCGCCCCCCTCCCACTGAGCTGTGAGAAAGAGGACTGATTCCAGTGACTGCACTTGTTAAAGGGAGTCTGCATTTCCCCATTCCAGGAGAACACGTTGATTGGATCTCTGTGTAGGTCTTTGGCAGTCTGGGCTCCTTAACAGATTGGACTCATTTGGTCAAATGTGTTGGCTTAAACTTTGCGGAAATGAAGGTGAATGAAATCAGGAGAAGCTACGGGGCTGATGGTTTAGCACATTAGTGGACCTCAGAGTACAAGTTAGCTTTATTTATAGATATTACATTTATGGTGAGCTATCCAAAAAGACATCAACACAATGAAAAGAAACTGCATTTCAATTTTCAGAATATTGCTTGCAGTTATCACTCTGTGAGTCTAAATGATTCAAAATTTTTCATTCCATTTTGACATTTTTAACAAACATATGTGAGCACTTTCTAAGTACTAAGCATTGAGGAAATAAAATTGAATAAGATACAACCTGTGCTGGTTTCAGAAAACACTCAGTCTAGAAAGCAGAGACAGATCTGTACACAACTAATTTTAGTATCTGTGATAACTAGTATGACAGGAGTCTGTGTAAAATACCATAGGAGGTGGGAAATAATTTTTCCTGGGGTACAGTATGTGTGTGTGTGTGTGTGTGGTGTTTATACTTTGGCTATGGCTTTTTATCTCTAATAATAATAGGAACAGTAGACACACAGTACTTTATATGTCAGGCACTGTTCTAATTACTTTATATCTATTCTTTTATTTGACCCTTGCAGTACGCCCTGTGGGATAGGTACCTGGATCATCCTCATTTTACAAGTGAGGAAAATGAGACTCACAGAGGATCAGTAACTTGCCCAAGGTCACGTGGCAGTGCCTGTATTCAAGGAGGTGACTCTTGTCAGCTGTGGCTGCCCAGCACCACTGGGCTTCCGGCTTCCATACCGATTGGCACAGCTCTCCTGGGAGTGCTCTCTGTGGATCTTAAGGGGTTGTTTTCTATGAGTTACTCTCTTCCTGTTTAGAATCTATGCACATGTGTGTACCTCTAAGGTGGCTTTGCTAGTGTGATGGTTAATTTTATGCTTGGCTGGCCACATGTGCCCAGATTAAACATTATTTCTGGGTGTGTCTCTGAGGATGTTTCTGGATGAGATTAGTATTTGAATCAATGGACTCAGTAAAGTAAATTGCCCTCCCCAATGTGGGTAGATATCACCCAGTCCACGGAGGGCCTGAATAGAACAAAGAGTGGAGAAAGGAGGAGTTCACCCCTTTTTTCCAACTGTGGTTCTCACTGGATTCTTAGTATTAGTCTCCAGCACTGAATCTGATTGTGTTTTAATGCGTCCACTGCTGCTGGTGGAAAGTTCTGACTAGGAGTCTTGGGGACCTGGATTTTGTTGGAGCTCATCCCCTGACTTTTTGACTTTTGGTCACTCGCATGACCTACTGGAACACAGTTTTCACATATGCAGAATCGAGATAAGACTGCATTTGTTCCCTCACCCATGGGTCATTGGGCAGGGCATTTATTCCTCTGTGTTGGTTCAGTCAGTTAGTCTGCGACAGTGATCTGCTCTGTGGGAGGCGCTGTGTGTGCTAAAGCAAAGGCCAGTCCAGACAGGAGCTGTCCTCGTGGAGCTCATGGCCTCGCTGGGAGATCTGATGCACAATTATAAGCTGGAGCACACTTATTACCATGCACCTAGTTATTCTTATACAAATAATTAATACAACTATTAATTATATAATATACAAATAGTAGGAGTAGTGGCAATAGGTAACTGCCATTTACCAACAACTTACGATATACCAGGAAAACGTACTTTTGTTTAGGCATTAGAATCAACTTCTGACATGGGATTTCTTGTTTATTTTTTAAACTCGCTTAAAAATTTCTTTTCAAAATAGTACATACGCATGGTATAAAATCAAGACATACAAAAGTGCATTAAATGAAAAGTTAGTCTCTTTTTCCAGGGAGATTGCTCAGTCTTACTCTCCAAAGAAAACATTCTTTTGTATCCTTCAAGAATTTTTATTCACCTACTGGCAATATGCTCATGTCCGTTCTTTCACACAGACACCATCATATTATATACAGCTCTACACCTTGTTTTTTCACTTGTTGCACTTTGTCTGTCTCTCTCTACACATATGTGTGCACACACACACTGAGAGAGAGAGAAAGATGAATCCCTACCTCATTATTTTTGATAGCAATTAGTACTCTTTCTCAGGGAATCAGTAGGTAAAAAAACATCCTATCATGTGCAAGTGTACTGTAAAAGTTAAAATATAAAAAGTAAATCTAACCCATGAGAACTGGGTGGAGTATTGGAGCCTGAGGTAAGTGGCTTCAGGAAAGGACTCTGGTTCTGGGCCTCCTTGGCCATTTAATGGAGGCTGAAATGTGGCTTTCTGGGTGACGGGCGTGTGTGGAGAGTCTTATTGGGCGTGTGCCTGTTCGGGGCTCATCATGGGCACCTGCTGTGTGATGGCAGCACTGATTCCCATGCCTCTGCCTGGTATCAGAGGCTGGTGAGAGGCTGCTGTGATGGTTGCAGAACTGGCTCGGGAACTGGGTGGGACAGAAACAGCTGATGACAGGGACCTGAGGCGGTAAGGGCTGCCATCTTAGGTCCCAAGCCTCCCAGACCCCTTTCCTGGTCTCTGTTTTTTTTTCTCCTTTCTACATTTCCACCTGTCCCACCCGACCCGTGCTCCCACCAACCTTTCCTGGTGAAATCCTACTCTTCCTTCAAAACCTTCCCCAACATGCTCCCTGCTCCTTCTCATATAGCAGCATCAGGAGGATGGCAGTACCGTGAGCTAACTTCGGTTCTCACTACATTCCAGACACTGTTCTAAGTTCTTGGCTTGAGTTTCCTCATTGAATCCTCACCACCACCTGGTAAGAGCCTGTTCCCCTCCCCATTTACAGATGAGGAAGGTTGAGGCACAGAAAAGTCACACCTTTACTGGTAAAGCTCAGTGTCAAATTCTGGGAGTCTGACTGAACTGTCTGACCTCATAAGCACAGTTGCTGTCATTTAGTCCTGCAGTAGTAAGCAGCAGAAGTGTGTTTTCTGTCTTATTCTCACGTTCTTTCCTGACTTGCTGCCTCTGCACATACACCTTTGGCACTGAAGGCCCTTGTGCCCTATCTATCTACCACTGCTGGGGTCTCCTTTTCTCCCCCAGCACTGGCCATGCGTGGCATTGCTCCTGGCATAGAGCAGGCACTCAGTCAATAATTGTTGCATGGTCCATCTCTCTCTTGGCTGGTCTCTGAGGGTTCCTCACCTTACCTAAACCTAAAGGCATGCCTCACTCTAATCATTTTGAAATTATATATGGAAAAGTGTAAAAACTTGTGATGGCTTAATGTTGACATGTCACCTTGAGTTTATCCGTGTTCTTGCCTAAAGGTATTTTCCTATCCATGCAGGAGCGCCTTTCCCTCTACGCTCCTGACCTGGCATGCGATCAACAGATTTAATAATTTATCAGTGTCACATGGGGCTTTTCCTGAACTGAGCTTGAAGTGGCTGCAGGGTCCGATTGCTGGGGAATCGCAGGGATTCCTGGGGCTCCTTCCAGGTTCTGCTGTGTTCTACCGAGCATGGTGTGCACAGCTTCCCTCACCAAGCCCACGCCAGCTGTGCAGACCCTGAGATGGGTGTTTGGATGGAGTTGTCATAGAGTGTGGCAGTGACATTGGATCATTTTCCCAAGTGCAATTTGAGCGTGTTGAACAGATGATGTGCCCTATGAAGAGCATATTTGCATATTGATTTGCCTGCATTTTGATTCGAAACCCTCTACTTCCATAGGACTGTGCCCCAGGAGATTGTACTTAGGTCTGAGAATTTCTGCACATTCTAGCAGGGCCATCCCTGTGTCCGATGTGACTCTGTCCCCTAGCACAGTACCTAGCACACGGTGAGCAGCCATAAAAAGGGAGAGAATGAATGGTTGTGTCTTTAGTGAGGTGACAAAGTTCTGGGTAGGAAAGAGCATCTGAAAATGCACCAAGTATATTGGTTCCTATGTTACTGAACCCCGACATTTCCTTCCTGTTTCAGTACTCGCAAATGCTTTGTGATGTTTCTGACAGCATAGCCATTAGGAGGTGGCACACTAACCTTGCCTGTGACCTTCTTGGTTGCAGCGGCTTCTGCACAGAGAGTTGCTAAAACTAAACTGTTGCTTTGGCTTAGTGCTGTTAACTTCCTTTCATCGTTTCAGAAAATGTGCAGACATTAGAAAATTTGCCAGGGGCTGGAATTTGGCTGTGGCAATGACTGTTGGTTAATTCCTCCTTTAGCTAAAGAATTTCTAGTATTAGAATTTGTGTGTGTTAACCAAATCATCTATTATGCTCAAAGCAATGTATGTGGGGACTACATTACCATAATTTTGCTGCTAATGGTCAGTTTCTGCTTCAGTCCCTTTAATTGTATTATGGACCATATACGTGATCACATAGCATTCTTTAATTTAGTTTAATAGTTCTTTGTGCATCACTAATAAAAACTTACATTTGTACCTAGATGTGTACAAGAGTAATTGATGATGATAATCCAATGTATTATCTTTGTTTTCCTCTTGCTGGAATTAATTGAAATAATATACACGCAAAGGCCTAGCACGGAGTCAGACATATGGTAAAGGATTGCTTAGTATTTAGTCATCCATCCAACATGGGTACATCCATTTTTCCATCTGGTGATAGTGCTATTAAAAATAAGATTTTTTTAGCAGCCATATAGAAGCATTTTATTCTTTGGTGTTTTTTCTTTTTTCAGTAGGTGACTTTTATTCTTTAAATATTCCAAGTTCAAATTATTGCTCCTTTGCTCTATGATGCAGAGTTGTGGAATTCAAATTCGTTCTTGTTGAAGCATTTGAGAGGTTCACAGTGTATGTTTTCTTTGAAACAAAGAATTGGCTTTGTCTATATTCGTGCTTATAGCCAACCCTCTATGTGGAGGTCGGATGACCTATTATCTGGGTGAGACAGTCAAAAAGATGTTAATCCTATCGCTTGGCAATGAGTGTCTCAAACAGCCAGCTCTCTTGTCAGCAACAGAGTATCTGCATTTTAGGTGCTTACCAGACAGCTGAGTCTTGACACTCCTGTAGCAGCTCCCTGATTGTGGTTGTGACCACTGTCAATCTAAGAGACCGGCCAGTCACCATTCCTTGAGCTTCTCCAAGCTCTGTTGTTGCATTTGGCTAGCAAGTTATTCAGAGCATTGTAATATCTATACTCTCAGTGGAAATGCCTTCAAGAGCATAAGGCTCCATCTACGCAAAGACCTGAATCCAGCCACTGTGAGTGGGGTCAAAGGATGGAAGATGGACCCAGAATTTCTTGTGCACCTGCCAGTTAGTTACTGTGCGAGAGCATTGACCTGTGTCATCTCGTTTAATCCTCAGGACAACCTTAAGAGGCTGGGAACATCACCTCCATTTTTGAGATGAGGAATCAGAAGCTTCAAGGGCTTATGTAGCTCGCCTGGTGTCCTGATTACTAATTCGAACCCAGGGCTGTCTACTGCAAAACCCATACTCAAAACTTCTGTGCTGACTTGCTTCGTGCTGCACTATTTGTAGTTATTTAATGTTTTGTTAATATTTGTCAATCTATCAATCCATCTCTCTACATTTTCATGCAATAAATTCCTTCTAAATTCAGTGCCAGAAAGGTCTATTTTTCTGTAAGCTCATAATGTTTCTTTTTATTACATTGTGAGGGTTATTTCGCTTCTCATGATTTTCTTTTTGCTTGACTGGAGAGCCAGACTGAGTGTTCAATTGCAATATTCTCATCTCTGATTTTTGGTCCTATCTCCCTCTTTCTGTCTAGAATTTCCTACTACTCTCTTTTCTCTTATTTTAACTGCCTCTTAAGCTTCTTAATTATTTCTTAAAGTAAGGTATATGTTATAAAATCGTCATAACATTTTTCAAACAGTTAAACAGCTTTCTTTGACATCAGCCTAACCATATGCGACAATAGAGAGATGGTAGATTCATTTAATCAATAGCTTTGTATCTTGTCCTTCCACACACGTGTATATACAAGCATGTGCATGTGTGTGCACACACAAATATTAGTAGGTCATGCCCTTTGAGTCTCTTGCCCATGGCCGGCATCTGCCTGTCTTGTGTGACATTAGTCACATTAGTCACACTGACCCTATTCTGATCTGACCAACCACGTAGTGTAATTAAAGGTCATCCATCCAAAGGACACTTTCCCTCCCACTCCTCTAACTCCCCATATGAAGCTGTTTTAAAAGGGATATTTTATGAGCGTTTGAAGACTTTATAATAGATTTATGACCTTGACATTTTGTTTTGAGCATCATCTTAGATGATCTTTATTAAGTCTTTCAGGCTATAAATTTCTGTTCTAGGGGCTGGGGCTGGAGTGGGGCATATTTTCCTCCTATATAGGAACAAGTCCATGCAGTAATCATGATGGTTCTTCATTGTGTGTTTCTTCAGCCTTTGCTGGGAGGTAGACGTTTTATGTTGCCAGCTTCTCTCTCTGACTTTGGTTTCATACCCAGTTAATGCACGGAGGAGTGTGTGTGTATGTGTGTGTGTGTGTCCCCTGAAGCATAAAGAGGCAGATGGTTCTGAAGCCTGGCAGAGAGTGGGAGCTTCCTGCTGAACAGATGTCCCTCTTGGGGTAATGCCGGCTTCCCAATAAACCTATGTTTTCTGGCACCTGCATCCATTGCCAGGGGTCCTTCTGAATAGGCAACCTGAACCTCAAGTAGGCCTTTAATCTTCAAGAGGGAACATGGGCCAACCAGAAACATGAACAGATACAAAGGCATTTCTTTGGCTTGGATGCTGGTGACAGTTCAGAATTGATGCTTTTTTTTCTTTTCTGTTTTGGTCCTAAGATTTGGTGCCTTTTGCTAGGAGGCCAGTTGGCTCATCAGCTATAAGGAGCTTTAGCTCTGTATAGATGTAAAACTCTATGAGGTTCTTTGGGCAATTTTAAAGTGGAGTAGAAAATCTATTCTTGCTCACAAGAAACTGACGATCCAATCGATTTTTCCAATGCCAAAATCTACAGGGAATGAGAATTAAAAAACACCAAAGAAACTCCTCGGTGCAAAATTAGGAATATAATATGATGATTATGTTATAATTTTAAACATAATTTTAAAAACGGCTTACTATGAAATGGATTTAGATGCTTTTAGATGCAGAGTTGGAAAAGTGTTGGAGAAACAAATTCTACTGTAGAGCAGGGCTTCTGGGCATTGGAGGTGTGGTGGAGAACAAGTCATTGCAGGTGGGTGTATAAGTTTATCTTTTGGGTCTTCAAAAATTGAAGAATGGACTTTCTTGTCGCATTAAGTACTTTTCAAAATAGACCTCAAATCAAGAGGGGCCTCACTGGCTCTCTTCCTTCCCCTTCCCCTTCCCACTATAATTTTAGGCGGTCCTTGGATAGTAGCTATACCTGTAATTAAAGGTAATACAGGGGGTACTCAGGGGAAAGAAAAAGCTGTCTTTCTGAATAACAAAAAATATCCAAAATAGTATCTGGAAACAAGCATGTTAATGAAACGAGCAAAGATCATCTGGAATTATTTGTGCGTCTCTGCAGGGTGGTCCTGTCTGGGATGCAGGATGGAAAGCATTTCTTGAGAGTGTTACTGTGGTCCAGTTAGTCCAGACGATGTGGGTTTTTGTTCCATAGGTGAAGACCCAGATCATTATAGACTGGCTTTTACTACATTTTGAGTGGGACCAGGGGTTTTGCTGCAATATAGACTTGTTGCTAAACAAGCATTTGTGGATATTTTGCTTTTGTTGTTTTGTTGTTTGACAAACCAATGAAGAATGATGGTTAAACAGGTTCTAACAATTATCAGTCTTCCCAGATTTGCATAAAGCTGTGACCCTTAGGTTGAATCCACATTTTTGTAGATGTTCTTGCACCTTTTGGGGATTCTGAAGTTCCCTGATTCACAGGTGCTGGACCTGTGAAACAATGCTGAGGGAGAGTGGAAAAATGGCCCCTGGCTTACTTCTGATTGCGATGAGGCTATCAAGAACTCACTTTTTATCGCCCTCTGTAGTTTAAGGAATGACACACAATGGATAATCTCATTTGAAGACTTAAAAAATTTTCATCCTTTTTATGACAAACATAGTTTAGATAATGTCAATTACATATCCAGATGGGAGAACTGAGGCTTAAGGAAATTTGGGGCTTACTCAGGGCCATAAAAGGAAATTAGAGCTAGAGCATCATGAGAATTGCGGCCCTGTCCACCCCATGTTGTGATTGCCGTTTGTCTTCGTATCTGGCTTCCACAGGCTTAGAGTGCCTGCTGCTGCTTATGATACTGAAGAAACACAGGAAGATGGGAGTTGGTATTGTGGGGACCTGGAAATGGCCACCCCAAGATACGTGTCTTTGGCATCAGGATTATTTGAGGCTGATTGCTTTTGATAAACTGGGACAGGGAAGGAGGCTCTGAGGAATGGAACTTGCCCTTTGTTAGGACACGTTTAGATTTGTAAGGTAAATCTCTATCTGTAAAAGGTGCCTCCCTCTCTGTACCAGGAAGAAGAAAGGAGATGACCTTCTCTCTAAAAACTCTTAATCAATACCAAAGGCAAGGACTTAAATCTGCATTTTATTGTGGTAGTCTGGTAACCTCCTGTAACTGACTTCCCTCCCCCTCCCAACTTCGGCATTTCTTTAAGGATTAAGCATCTTTCCTTAGGCTAGGAACTGATTGCTGCGCTCACCTGTGACCGCCCAGCTCCAGACAATCCACTTGCCTCCTGCTACGCCCACCGAGATAGCAGACCACTACCTGCTGTGTCCATCAAGCCCTGTTCTGATAGGGCAATCTTGTGACTATTGTGGGAGGGATATTTCAATCACATGTGAAACACCCCGTTTGGGGGTATGTAACCACTATGTGCACCCCACTTCTTCGGTGCCCTTTCTTCCTTTGGGAAGAAAGGCCCCGGGCCATGGTTCCTCATAAAGCTTTGTTTAATTTTCTCTTGCTATTCTGTCTCATGTGAATTTAATTCGTTCTCCGGCCAGACGAACCCCCATTTGGGGAGAGGAAATGTCCTCCTCCCCTACAGTTTCACACACTCACAGTGATTCGGCAACATTGTGGAATTTCCTCTTTCTATTTTCTCTTCCTTGAGGGTTAATGATTAATTCTGTCTTCTACATGGGGCAATTGAGAAGAACACTGGTAAGTGGGCTGTATGCTTCTTAACATAAATATATTCAAAGAGGGAAAACTCAGGACTATTGCATTTGTCCAGTTATAAAAGTTTTTCTTGTTTGTTTTTAAGAAATCACTTTCTTTCATCATTTTCTTTTTACTTATGAGGAAAGAGACTGAGGGAGATGAAAAGATTTGTCAAGGTCACAAAGTAGGTTAGTGTAAGCGTTAGGATGAGAACTCAGGCCTTCTAATTGTCTGTTCCATTCATTTTTTACTCTATTTTGTCTTTTGCATATCTTGGGATTCAAACCATTTGTTATTTAATGTTTCCTGCTGTTTTTAAGATTTTATAGACTTCCCACTCCAAAATGTCTTCCTTTGATTTCCCATATCCAAAGTTTTTATGTCTATAACCTGTTATTTAGTGCAATAGGAAAAACATTAGACTTCTAGAGGATATCTATCCGCCCTCCTGATTTCTAGTTGATCACTTAGGGTATTTAAAAATATCTGTCCTGGGTTCCTGTGTCTCACTTTCTTGTTTCTCCTAAGTTACAGTTCTGAACACCTGCCAACCAGGCTCCCCTGCCCTCGGTGTTTGCCCCCCTCCCCCCAGTCTAGCTCAGACTATGATCCTTTGAATATTCCAAGATCCTTTGCAATATCCTGAAATCGGCTGATTCAAGTGTTAGTCTGGAAAATAGCAATGATCGATTGGGTCAGAAATTCATATTGAAAGTTCAGGAATGATTGTGTCATGGTTCAGGTACAGAGTAATGCCACAGCTGTTCTCTATCTTAGACATGGCTGAGACATAGTCAGAAAATTGCTTTATATTATCTCAGTGTGAAACCACTTAAATATGAACCGGTACATATTGGCGCGTATTAGAAGACACCAACAGCATAATTACTGGATAAGAAAAGCCCCTATAAGAAATGATCTCAGAGCAACCGGCATACACTAATCAGAGTTTAACTTTTAAGTAGGTACTGATTGTATGGTGTGAGGATTAGAGATCAAAACTTCATTATATTACATATAAAATTGTTGAGTGGAAAAGAGTAAAACTTCAACTGACTATAATTTGCATTTATACAGTGTCTTCCTCCCAAGATCCTGAGAAGTGCTAGCAAGCCATCATTATCTGTCACCTCTATGTGTCAATGAACAGTAAGGGTTCAGCATATGTTTGTTTAAAAAAAGATTCGTGCTTATGAACATTGGTGTTATGATTTTTAGAAACTATATTACTTACACAGCTACAATGTAGCCATTTATTCTGTTCTGACATCGAGCCCCTGAAACTTAGCTCCCCCCATTGACTGTGAGCACTGCTGCAGACACCCCTGACTTAAGGGCTGGACTCCCTCCTTAGATGTACCCTCTCTCTGCACCCCTCCTCCGACCTTCTTAGCCTACAGATGCAAAATGAATCTCATCGAGGGAATTCCAATTTTCCTGGCTTGCATCACCTGCCACTGAAGTCTTAGTACCACCTCCCTGCCCCCCAACAAAATCTTTTCCTAGTTGCTTGGGCGTTCCTAGGGGTGTGTCATATGTGATCATGAAACTGGAGCTGGTGGAAAAATAAACCAATATTTATTGAGTTCTTACTATTCCTTGGGCCACATACTTAATATTTACTGATTTTATACACACACATACACATAATAAATGAGCACACATATATACATGCATTTCATTTAATTCTTTGTTTTCAGCCCTACAACAGAGGTCATTTTCTCCGTAGGCTAGAACAGATAACAGGTTCAGAAAGCAGAGGGAGGAATGGAAGGGAACCACTATTTCCTGGGTGCCTGCTCTGTGTCGGGCATGGTGGAAGTAGACTGTGCATCTTACCTTCCTTAATCCTCACAGCCATTCCCATTTTGTAGGTAAGGGCATGAAGACACAGAGAACGTAATTTATCGATGGCCACAAAGTTAGTAACTGATGAATCTGAGGTTCCAGTCCTGGTCTATTTGAGTTCAAAGCCTTAATTCTTTCCTTTGTACAGCACAAGAGCCCCAGAGACCCCACTAAACTCTGTACCCACCACCCCACTTCCAATCTTTGCCTGAGAGGCCCTAACCTCATTTACTGCATCAGAATCGGGACTCAAGGCCTCTGAATTTGACCATTACCCTTATTTTCTCCATAGAGATGTTGTTTGATGTGGTGACCACATACTATAGTGTAATAGACTCTTGAGGGCTAGCCTGGGAACCCAAGCACTATTAAATATCATTTCTATGGGAAAATGCATGTCACATTCCAGTTAAACGGCTTAGGAGTAAACTTTGAATATGTAATACATATTCAAATACATATATATGTAATAAATAAACTTTGAAAATTTGTAAGTTGAGTTATTCATAGCATTAATAGAGTTAAATTTATTAAAAAATAAAAATATTTTCACTAGTCTCCATAACCATCTTTCTTAGTCAAGTGAGAGGACTCTAGGAGCCAGGAGCCTCACTTGCTGTCTGGAGGCAGCTCCGAGTTGCTGGTGAAAATCATGTAAGAAGCTCTTTGATATCAGGAGAAAATTGTAGTAGTTTAAACATGAAATAAATATCGTAGTAAGATCACACTGATATATTGAACTTTTAAGTATCATTTTAGTTTAAATTAATTTTTTCCTACATCTTGCTGCTCTAAGCGAATCTCCAGCAGAGGAATAATTTAATTTTGAAGCTGAATTAAGTTCAGTAGTCAGACTCAACAAAGCACATCATTTCTCTTTACACATAGTAGAGTTCAAATAAATTTGTGTTTCAGATGTGAAAAGCATCCTTCTGCTGTTGCAACTGTGACTGATATGGTTTCCATAATTCTCAAAATCAACCAAATATAGAAGGTGTTTCTTTACTGTGTAACTCTGTCTAACTCCGACTTAGAAATAGGGGCTTGGTTTAGTGGTCCCTTTCTGGGAAGTCTTCCTTCATCCCTTGCCACCAACCAACTGGACTGGCCCCCCTCCTGTGTGCTCCCACAGGCCCTGCACCAACACCCGTCACTTCCCCATACCTCATGCACACACACACTGTAGTTCCCTCTCTGCTCTTCTGTGCCCCCACCAGACTGTGAGCTCCTTGTGGGAGGGGCTGCTTCAGATTCCCCCTGTCCCCTGTACCCAGCACAGTGCCTGATCCTCAACAAGTGGTTACTGCATAATTGAATCAATGAATGACTAAATTATTCCCATTTTTTCTAGTTGAGGGAAGTGAAGCTCAGACAGGATAGATAATTAAATATGATTATATAACTAATAAGTTAGGGAGCAAGCAGGAGAAAGTGGCTGCCCAGAAGAAGGCCAGAGGCAAAGACACAGCTGGTCTCTGGAGTTATGATAGCCAGGAAGAGTGAAAGACAGTTCACCCATCAGGATCCCAGCAGCTGTAATGGGAGCTCATTAAAGGGAAATGGGAACAAGGGAGAAAGTAAATTTTCTCTGGGTTAGCAGAGACACTGGAGAATAAGAATGTACATACTGTTTGGAAAACTACTTGACCAATAGTGAAAACTCATTTTATATCTATAGCTATACCTGTACCTGTACCTGTACCTGTATCTATATCTATCGATATCAAAATGGAAGAGGAAAAGTTGGCTTATCAAGAAAATTTCAGTGTAGGGTATGTATGTAGGTATATAATATATAATGTATGTAATATATAAAAACTTGATATGCGTGTTTATGGAAATGTTCTTGGTTTATTTATTTATCAATTAAAAAAATGTTTTTTTGAGGAAGATTAGCCCTGAGCTAACATCTGCTGCCAATCCTCCTCTTTTTGCTGAAGAAGACTGGCCCTGAGCTAACATCTGTGCCCGTCTTCCTCTACTTTATATATGGGATGCCTGTCATAGCATGACTTGCCAAGCAGTGCCACATTTGCACCTGGGATCCTAACCGGCAAACCTCTGGCCGCCAAAGCGGAACGTGCGCACTTAACCACTGCGCCACCGGGCTGGCCCCTTGGTTTTATGATGGGAAAATAATTGAAAATACCTACCCGGCTAGAGCTTACAGCAGCAGCACACATTTACTGAGTGTATATACTGGCACTGAACTAGTTTCTTGGTTGGGAGGAGAGAGAAAAATTAGTACCATTCTGTTGTTGACCTTAAGGAGTTATTAGCCAGAGAAGTAAGATATGAGCTGAACACAAATGAAAATAAAGCAGAATGAGAAAAATGACATGTGTATAGCCCCAAATAATAAAATTTAAAAATTATATAGTGGCTCAAATGTGGAAGAAACTGTATGCAACTAGAAAGTATGTTAAAGGAACCAGCTGGTGGTGCAGCAGTTAAGTTTGCACATTCCACTTCCACGGCCTGGGGTTCGCTAGTTCGGATCCCAGGTGCAGACCTATGCACCACTCATCAAGCCATGCTGTGGCAGGCATCCCACATATAAAGTAGAGGAAGATGGGCACGGATGTTAGCTCAGGGCCAGTCTTCCTCAGCAAAAAGAGGAGGGTTGGTGGCAGATATTAGCTCAGAGCTAATGTTCCTCAAAAACAAAAAAAAAAAGTATGTTAAAGATGGTTCTTGAAGAGTAGGCAGAATTTCAACAGGTAAAGGTGGAATGGAGAGAAGGTAGGTAAGGTAAAGCCATCTTACGAGTTGTGATTATTTGTGCAAATTACATGAACATATTTAAAATTGACTTACAGATGTTGGCATTATTACTTATGAGTCATGGTTTTGGCTAGAAACCAGTGGTGACCCAAAGGCTTCCCTCGGGGCCGTTTAATGAAGGTGCTCTTCACAGACACATGGGCAGAGTTAACAGAACCAAAAGGTATGGTGAGGCACCCAGGGGCTGTCAGTAGCAGGAAGCTGTGACTGCCTGGGCTGATGGGGCATGGGAGGGGTAGAGTAACTGGGGGCTGGAGACAGCTCAGAGCTGTATGAAAGGAACTGCCCCAGTGTCACTGTCTGAACAACCGTGATCTCAGGGTGGGTCATGTCATAAGTACACCATCCACACCAGCTTCCCTCTCTTTCCACTCTCTGATCTGCTGGTGCCTCCAACAGAAACAAAAGGGAGCAGAGGGCCAGAGTGACGCACAGTCATGGGAGTCACCCCCATGGGAGGCACACAGAGAAGGGTGGAGAATGGATCTGAGTTGGCAGAAGATAGCCAACACAGGTACGTAATATTTTCTACTGATTCCAGCTTTATACTGAAAGTTCATTATAGAATTCTTCACATCAGAGAAGAATTCAGTAAAAGATAGCTTCATATTAGATCTCAATTAAAGGGATTTTATTACTCAAGGTACCAGAAATAACCCCTTTTAAGTCTGCTTTCTATCCTAATGAGGCTATAGCATAGTTCTCTAGGGGAAAAAAATTGTAATGATGCTTCAGTAAGTTAGTTTTATTAGGGAAGAGATGTTTTATTATCCAAGACCCTGCCCCTTCATATCATCCAGGTGCTTTGCAGAGATGGAACTCGAGAGAACAAAGCCCTCTGAGGAGGTTGTAGCTGGAGACATCTTCTTAGTTTTCCAGTGAATTCTTCTCCCTTTAGGCTTGGGTGTGGTTTTCTCTTTAGGAAATTTTAGAAGTTCCAGATCTCTGTAGTGTTTTCCATGGCTCATGAGAAGGGACTGGGGAACAATTTAATTTAGAGTCATTCTGGAAGAGTGAGGTGGAGGCAAGATGGGCTCAGCTCCATGGGCCCACCCTGTCCTGTTCGTAAATGCCATGGGGAATAAATGCTTTGAATTGCACATCCCATTTGCATCTCTCTGTTTACTTTTCTTAATGTCCCCAAGAATCCTTGGTTTATCAAGAGCTGGTGTTTCTTTAGCAGAGATTTCCTGATAAGCAGTTTAAAGGTCTCTCTTTTCTAAGAACTCCACTGAATAAATAAATACATGAATGAATAAATAAATAAAGGAAATATCTAGTAGCTTCATCCCAGTCCGTCCAAGAATGTTTTCTTTCATACAGCTGTTTAAGGCACGGAGTCAATAAAATTTAAATGGTTCTGACATAGCTGGGAAGATGATGGCATAGAAGGACTCTGAACTTATCTCCTCCCGTGGACACAGCAAATTTACAACTACTCTTGGAACAATTACCTCTGAGAGAGAACTGGAAACTGGATAAAAAGAACGCCCACAACAAGGGACAGTGCTGCCTGAGGTGGAAGAGGCAGAAATTCGTTTCTGGAGAGGAAAAAAGTCACCTTCTAGCTGTGGCGCTTCAATGCCGGGAGCAATCTTAAGGTACAAAGCTTTCCCTGGAGGACTAGGGGATCCAAGTGGAAGAGATTTGCCACAATAAGCTGCTTTTGAACTCAACACAGCTGAGATGAGTGTCATACTATCTGGCTATGCTGGCCATTAACAACAATGTGAAATATCCCCAGTAAAGCTATCAGACATAAGGAGAAGAAAAGCCTGTTCTTAAAGGGCCCATGCACAAATTTACCTGTTTCGGAAAGTAACAAAATCACTGGAAAGAAATGTTCACAGCCCTTTGGTGAAAGAGACTCACTTGATTGGCTCTGGGCGCATCATAGGGAGGCAGGAGGTGGCTGGCACCATGTCCTGAGGGACTGAGACATTGGTGGCAGCCATTATTATCACCTAGTACAGACGTGCTGACACAGATGCTGGCAGATGCCATTGGGGTTCTTCCCCTGGCCTGTTAGTGCAGGGGTTTGCCTCACCCACTAGAGCATCCATTTAATCCAGCTCTTCCAGGGCAGGCAGCCCGCCCCGGGGATGGGCCCCACTCACCAGCAAGCCCTCAGGCAACTTGGGGGCTGAATATGCAGGATGTATGGGACCTCTGCGGCGGGTGGGTGGGTCTGCCTTTGTGGGGCAGGGTGTGAGCAAGGGACAGGCCTGCCTTGGTGGAGTGTGTGGGGCCTCTTCAGCAGGGTGAGTGGGTCTGCGTCAGTGGGGCAGGGCCTATATGTGGTGCGGGACTGCATGGATTGGGTGTGTGGGCCTGTGGGCAGTGAGGCTTGTCAATGGCAGCAGACTTGTGCTTCTCAAACAGTTATATAGGGGATCTCCCCCACCTTAGATCTCCTGAAACAATTGTGTGCTGTCACACCTGGGGCTGGCCCCACCCAGCTGCTCTACTAAGGGAGTTGACGACAGCCTTGCAGTCTGGAGGCCTACAGCCATTGTGACCCCTTGAGCCTAGCAATGAGCCATGCTGGGAGGCTACTCAGTTAACAGAAAAACTGCAGCAGGAATACACTATTAGACCTTGCAGCCAACTGTGGTGGGCCTCCCCTCTCCCAATAAAGTGACTGAAGGGACTGAGCCTTCAACTAACTGGCCAGGGGGACAGGCTAGCCTTCCTGTGCACCTGCAGTAAGAACAACTCTGCCAAAACAGTGGGACACACATAGCCCACACAGGGGACACTCCTGGAACATTTGGAACTCGTGATGAGAGGGAAGCACATTGCTGGGCCTCATAAGGCATCTCTTACATAAGGCCACTTCTCTAAGATCAGGAGATGTAGCTGATCTACCTAACACATGTAAGCACAGAGAAAGAGGCAAAATGAGGGACAAAGGAATATGTTCCAAATAAGGGAACAGGACAAATCCTCAGAAAAAGAACTAAATGAAACAGAGATGAACAATCTACCTGATAAAGAGTACACCCTAATAGTCATAAGCATGCTCACTGATCTTGGGAGAAGAGTAGATGAATATAGTGAGAACTTCAACAAAGAATTCAAAAATAGAAAAAAGAACTAATCAGAAATGAAGAATACAATAATGGAAATGAAAAGTTCACTAGAGGGAATCAATAGCAGAGTAGATGATACAGAAGAACAGATCAGTGAGCTGGATGAAAGACTAGAGGGAATCAACCAAGCTGAACAGACAAAAGCAAAAAGAACTAAAAAGAAGAAGGACAATCTAAGGAACCTCTGCGACATCAAGCACACTAACATCCATATTATAGGTGTCCCAGAAGGAGAAGAGAGAGGCGAAGGGGCAGAGAATCTATTTGAAGAAATAATAGCTGAAAACTTTCCTGACCTAAGGAAGGAAACAGACATCCAGGCACAGGAAGCACAGAGAGCACCAAACAAGATGAACCAAAGAGGCCCACACCAAGACATGTTATAATTAAAACATCAAAAACTAAAGATAAAAATAAAATCCTAAAAGCTGCAAGAGGAAGGCAACAAGTTACATACAACAGAAACCCCATAACGCTATCAACTGACTTCTCAGCAGAAACCTTAGAGGCTAGAAGGGAGTGGCAAGATATATTTAAAGTGCTGAAATGAAAAAACTGCAGCCAAGAATACTCTACAAGGTTATCAATCCAGAATGGAAGGAGAGATAAAGAGTTTCTTAGACAAACATAAACTAAAGGAGTTTATCACCAATAAACCATTATTACAAGAAATGCTAAAGGGACTTATTTAAGTGGAAAAGAAAAGACCACGAATAAGAATAACAAAATTATAAAAAAAAAAATCACTGGTAAAGGCAAAAATACATTAAAGGTAGCAGATCAACCACCTGTGAATCTAATAAGAAGGTCAAAAGACAAAAGTACTAAAATCATCTGCTTCCAAGATAAGAGGTTAATGGATACACATACACAAAATAGAGGTTAAATATGATATCAAAAACATAAAATGTGGGAGGAGGAGAGTAAAAGAGTAGAACTTGGAGCAAGAGGTCAAGCTTAAGAAACCATCAACTTAATATAGATTACTATTTATGTAGGTTATTATATATGCACCTCTCATGGTAAACACAAACCAGAAACCTATAATAACTACACAAAAAATTAAGAGAAAGAAACCCAAACATATTCCTAAGGAAAGCCACCAAACTACAAGGGAAGAGAGCAGGAGAAGAAGAAAGGAACAGAGAACTAGTAAAACACCCAGAAGAAAAGCAACAAAATGGCAACAAATACCTACTGCTCAATAGCCACTTTAAATGTCAATGGACCAAATGCTCCAATAAAGAGACATAGGCTGGCTGATTGGATAAAAACCAAGACCCGTAATATGCTGCATACAAGAGACACACTTTAAACCTAAAGACACTGACAAACTGAAAGTGAAGGGATGGAAAGATACTCTTTGCAAATAGCAATGAAAAGAAAGCTGGGGTAGCAATACTTATATCAGACAAAATAGGCTTTAAAACAAAAACTGTACCAAGAGACAAAGAAGGGAACTACATAATGGTAAAGAGAACAATCCAACAAGAGGATATAACACTTGTAAATATTTATGCACTCAACATAGGGGCACCTAAATATATAAAGCAATTATTAACAGACACAAAAGGAGAAATAGACAGTAACTCAATAATAGTAGGGGACTTTAACACTCTGCTTACATCAATGGACAGATCATCCAAACAGAAGATCAATAAGGAAACATTGGCCTTAAAGGACACATTAGAACAGATGGACTTAGTAGACGTATACAGAACATTCCATCCAGAAACCACAGAATACACATTCTTTTCCAATGCACAGGGAACATTCTCCAAGATAGATCACATACTAGGCCACAAAAAAAATCTCAATAAATTTAAGAAGATTGAAATAATACCAAGCATCTTTTATGACCACAATGGTATGAAACTAGAAATTAACTACAGGAAGAAAACTGGAAAAGCCACAAATATGTGGAGATTAAACAAAATGCTGCTGAACAGTGACTGGGTCAATGATGAAATCAAAAAATTCCTGGAGACAAATGAAAATGAAAATACAACATGCCAAAATTTATGGAATATCACAAAAGTGGTTCTAAGAGGGAAGTTTATAGCAATACAAGCCTACTTCAACAAACAAGAAAAATTTCAAATAATCTAAGAGTGCACTAAAGGAACTAGAAAAAGAAGAACAAACAAATCTGAAAATCAGTAGAAGGAAGGAAATAATAAAAATCAGAGTGGAAATAATTGAAATAGAGACTAAAAAAATAGAAAAAAATTAATGAAATGAAGAACTCGTTCTTTGAAAAAATAAACAAAACTGACAAATGTTTAGCTACATTCACCTAGAAAAAAGAGAGAAGGCTCAAATAAATAAAATCAGAAATGAGAGAAGAGAATTACAATGGGCACCTCAGAAATACAAAAGATTGTTAGAGAATACCATGAAAAACTATATGCCAACAAATTGGATAATCTAGAAGAAATGGATAAATTCTTAGAATCATACAACGTTCCAAAACTGAGTCAAGAAGAGAGAGAATTTGAATAGACCAATCACCAATAAGGAGATCGAAACAGTAATCAAAAACCTCCAAAAAAATAGAAGTCCAGGGCAGACAGCTTCCCTGGTGAATTCTACCAAACATTCAAAGAAGACTTAATACCTCTCCTTCTCAAATTCTTCCAAAACATTGAAGAGGATGGGCAGCTTCTTAACTCATACTGTAAGGCCAACATTACCCTAATACCAAAATCAGACAAGGACAATGCAAAAAAATGAAAAGTATAGGCCAGTATCACTGATGAACATTGATGCAAAAAACCTCAACAAAATACTAGCAAATTAAATACAACAATACATTACAAAGATCATCCACCATGATCAAGTGGGATTTATTCCAGGGATGCAGGGATGGCTCAACATCAATCAATGTGTTACATCACATTAACAAAATAAGGAACAAAAAATCACATGATCATCTCAATAGATACAGAGAAAGCATTTGACAGGATACAGCATCCATTTATGGTAAAAACTCTGAACAAAATGGATATAGAAGGAAAATACCTCGACATAATAAAGGTCATATATGACAAACCCACGGCTAATATCATACTCAATGGAGACAAACTGAAAGCTATCCTTTTAAGAACAGGAACCAGACCAGGATGCCCACTTCCGCTCCTCTTATTCAACATAGTATTGGAAGTCATAGACAGAGCCATCAGGCAAGAAAAAGAAACAAAAGGGATCCAAATTGGAAAGGAAGAAGTGAAACTGTCACTAATTGGAGATTACATGATTTTATATATAGAAAACACTAAGGAATCCACCAAAAAACTTTTAGAAATAATAAATGAAGTAGCAGAAAGAGAAGTTAAGAATACACTCCCATTTTCAATTGCAACAAAAAGAATAAAATACCTAGGAATAAATTTAACCAAGAGATGAAAAACCTCTACACTAAAAACTATAAAACGTTTTTGAAAGAAAATGAAGAAGACACAAAGAAATGGAAAGATCTTCCATGCTCTTGGAGTGGAAGAATTAATATAGTTAAAATGTCCATACTTCCTAATGCAATCCACAGATTCAATGCTATTTCCATCAAAGTTCCAATGAATTTTTTCACAGAAATAGAATAAATAATCCTAAAATTTATATGGAACAACAAAAGACCCCAAATAACCAAAGGAATCCTGAGAAAAAGAACTAAGCCAGAGGTATTGCACTCCCTGATTTCAAAATAAACTACAAAGCTATAGTAACCAAAACAGCATGGTACTGGAAAACAGACATGTAGATCAGTGGAACAGAATTGAGATCCCAGAAATAAACCTATACATTTATGGATAGCTAATTTTTGACAAAGGAACCAAAAATATACAATGGAGAAAGGAATAAATGGTGCTGGGAAAACTGGACAGCCACATGTGAAAGTATGAAAGTAGACCGTTATCCTACAAAATACTTGAAAATTAACTCAAAATGGATTAAAGGCTTGAATATGAGTCCTGAAACTATAAAACATCTAAGAGAAAACATAGGCAGTATGCTCTTTGATATTGGTCTTAGCAGCATATTTTCAGATACCGTGTCTGACCAGGCAAGGGAAACAAAAGAAAAAATAAACAAATGGGACTACATAAAACTAAAAAGCTTCTGCACAGCAGAGGAAACCATCAAAAAAACTAAAAGACAGCCTAAAAATTGAGAGAAGATCTTTGCAAACCATGTATCTGATAAGGGGTTAACATGCAAAATATATAAAGAACTCATGCATCTCAACAACAGAAAAACAAACAACCCAATTAAAAAATGGGCAAAAGATCTGAACAGACACTTTTTCAAAGAAGATATACAGATGGCCAACAGGCACATAAAAAGATGTTGAATACAACTAATTATCAGGGAAATGCAAATCAAAACTACAATGAGATATCACCTCACTCCTGTCAATGGCCATAGTTAACCAGACAAGAAATAACAAGTGTTGGAGAGGATGTGGAGAAAACGGAACTCTCATATACTGCTGGTGGGAATGCAAAGTGGTATAGCCACTATGGAAAACAGTATGGAGATTTCTCAAAAAATTAAGACTAGAACTACTATATAGCTATCCCACTGGTGGGTATTTATCCAAAGAAACTGAAAACATGAATGTGTAAAGATATATGCACCCCTATCTTCATTGTGGTATGACTGACAATAACCAAGACTTGGAAACAACCTAGGTGACCATCAAAGGATGAATAGATAAAGAAGATGTGGTATATATACACAAAGGAATACTACTCAGCTATAAAAAATGTTGAAACCTTGCTGTTAGCAACAAGATGGATGGACCTTGAGGGTATTATTCTGAGTGAAATAAGTCAGATGGAGAAAGTCAAATACCATATGATCTTACTCATAAATAGAAGATAAAAACAATAACAAGAACAACACACAAACACATAGATACAGAGATTAGATTGGTGGTTACCAGAGGGGAAGGAGGGACAGAGGAGGGCAAAAGGAGTGACTGGGCACATGTACATGGTGATGGATGGTAATTAGGCTTTGGTTGTGACCATGGTATAGCCTACACAGAAATCAAAATATGATGAAGTACACCTGAAATTTATATAATGTTATAAACCAGTGTTACCTGAATTTTAAAAAAAAATAAAGACAATCGTATAAAATATCTTTTAATCAAAATATTATTTTCATGAATACACACTTAAGTAATATAAATTTGTTACTTGTTTGAATTTGTGCAGTTCTATTAATGTAATTATATTATGTTACGTACAAACTCTTAGGAACAAAAAACACAGTTCTGACTCTTATAGTATTCCTTTGATTTAATAGATGTTGACATTAAATTACATACATTTGGAGTTTGTCTTCAAACAGATACGTTTCTTCCTAGTTTCTTTCCTTCCTTTTTTTTTTTGAAAATGGAAGTTCATGTATGTGTTGCAATCATTCATCTTCATTAACTCTTCGTCCCTCACCTGTCTCGTTAGTTTCTAGGGCTGCTGCCACAAATCACCACAAACTTGGTGGTTTAAAAGAGTAGGAATTTATGCTCTCACGGTTCTGTCGGCTGGAAGTCCAGAATCAAGGTGTTGGTGTGCCACATCCCTGTGATGACTCTAGGGAAGAATCTTTCCTTGACACTTCCAGCTTCTGCTTGCTCCACACACCCCTTGATTTGGGGCTGCACGGCTCCAATCTCTGTCTCAGTCTTCACTCTGTGTACTGTCCTCTTCTTCTAAGGACATCAGCCATTGGATTAGGATACACCCTCATCCAGCATGATCTCACTTTGATCCTTAATTAATTACATCTTCAAAGACCCTATTTCCAAGTAGGGTTACTGTAGTGGGTTTGAACAATGTCCTCCAAAATTCATGTCTTCCTGGAAACTCAGGATATGACTTTAGTTGGAAATAGAGTCTTTGCACATGTGGTTAGTTACATTAACATGAGATCGTATTGGATTAGCTTGGGCTCTAAATCCAGTGACTGGTGTCTTTACAAGAAGGAGAGAAGATCCAGCAGGAGGAAGGCCTGTGAAGTAGGAGGAAGAGATTGGAGTTACACAGCTACAAGACAAGGAATGTGAAGGATTGTTGGGAACCAGCAGAAGCTGGGAAAAGACTAGGAACGATTCTTCTCAAAGTCTGTGGAGAGTGCGGCCCTGCCAACACCTTGATTTTGGATTTCTGGGCTCCAGAATTGTGAGAGAATAAATTTATGTTGTTTTAAACCACTGAGTTTGTGGTAGTTTGTTACTCTAGGGAGCTAAGAGTCACCTTCTTGGTTTCCAGGAATTTTGGGCGTCACTGTTCCATCTACTACACCCCTTCCCCTACTCCTCTTCTTTGCCATTTTTCAAACATTTACTGCATGCCAGCTCTTGCCACACACTGTGCCAAGTGAAGGGTCCAGAAAAATTATATAGTAATCACAGCCTCTGCCTTCAAGGAGCTCCCTGTATAGAGAGGGAAAGAAGGACATCTGAAGGAAACTATTACAATGTGCTGTACCAAGTGCTGTGATAGGATTGAATGTGGAGTGGGATGCGAGAATGCAGGAATGCCATTGCATCAGAAGTGGGGTCAGTCATTAATTTAATTTATCCACAGGAGCCCTGCTGTTTTAAAATGTGATCTAGGGCCGTTTTATGCTTTAGTGGAGCGAATGAGAATCCTGGGGAAGCTCATCCCTTCCCTGTGAGGATGTGGTGTTATTTCATGACCCGTATGGTACCTATTGATAGTTTGCTCTCAGTCCTTGTTCCTGGGCTGATGGGTCTTTCCTCAGAAGAGAAATTATGCACTCATGGCTTGATGGTGTCTCAACAGTGGTCTCCCAGTATTTTTTCTTTAAGCATCGATTTTCGATCATCGCTTCTCTTTCTCCTCTACTATTTTGAAGTAAGGGTCATCTTTCTTTCAGAGGAGCTGAGGAGTGGACTGGGGGTAGGAGCTTTAATGAATGGCTGCTCTGAAGGATGATGTCTTGTTAACTTCCTGGATTTCCCATCAGAGGCTTCTGTATTGCAATTTGTTGATTTATTGGAATTTCTCAGAGAGAAAAAGAGTCTGTATTTTCTCACGACAATATCCATTTACGTCAACATTTAATTTAACAGTCAATTTTTTTTTTCATAAACCAAGGTTATAGAGAATTCGCAAACTGAATCAATTTTTAAAAGTCGTTATACCAGAGGTGACCTTCCTCAGGAATTGTTTGCCAGGACTTTCCATCTAGACTTGTGAATCCCTAAATCTTCTAGGCAGGATCAGCTACATAATTTGCAGGACTCAGCACAAAATGAAAACACGGGGGCCCCTTGTTCAAAAGTTGAGAATTTCAAGACAGCAACATCAGTCCATTAAATCAAATGCAGGTGTCCTTCTGAGCATGGGCCAATGAATCTGGCCATGCTTCCATGACAGTGACCCAGGATGAAATGGGAGAGTGGAGGGTACAGGTTGGGTAGGGTGGGTCAATGATGCTGAAAGCTACCTAGAAGGAACAAGCAAAGAATAAGGCAAAAAAAAAAAAAAAAAGACAAGAAAATAAAGGGGTGGGAGAAGACAGTCAAAAAAGAAAGAGAAGGGGCTGGCCCCGTGACCGAGTGGTTAAGTTTGCGCGCTCGGCTGCAGTGTTTCGTCGGTTTGAATCCTGGGCGTGGACATGGCACTGCTCATCGAACCATGCTGAGGCAGTGTCCCACATGCCACAACTAGAAGGACCCACAACTAAGAATATACAACTATGTACTGGGGGGCTTTGGGGAGACAAAGGAAAAACAATAAAATCTTAAAAAAAAAAAAAAAAAAGAAGGAGAAGGAAGAGTAACTGAAAGGCGGAATGGGAGAGAAGGAGAGAGAGAGGGTTAGATCATCTGGATGCAGTTTTCCCCCGACACTGCTTCAAAGTTGTTGCCCTTATTTTCTCTTTCCTTAGGATCCTCGCACCATCTCCCAACCTGAGTGTTGCTTTCTCTGCCTTGAAGAGTCAGTGCAGTGTTCCTCCTCTTGGAGACTTTCTTGAAGTCCCAGGATGAGTGTGGGAGAGCAAGCAGCTTTCAAGACATAGCAGATAATTCAGGATTTGTGCTTTGACTTTCAGTTATGCTGTACTTAGCTAGACTTCTCCACCCTCCCCGCCCTCATACTGGGTTGCATCCTGAATGCTTCTCTGCTGGAAGGTTTAGTGCTTCTCCAGCCTGGAAGAACGATTCTGGAAAACAGACTCTGGGGATTGGTCACTTCTTTTCTTCCATAGCAACCAGAAGATACCTTGGTTGTATAGTCACATGTCTCTTAATGATGGGGACATGTTCTGAGAAATGTGTCATTCAGCAGTTTCATCCTTTCAACATCATGGAATGTACTTACACAAATCTAGGTGGTATAGCCTACTGCACACCTAGGCTAAATGGGACTAATCTTATGGGACCACCATTTAATATGCAGTCCGTCATCAATTGAAACATCATTATGTGGTGCATGACTGTAGTTCTTACCAATTGACTGGAAACTCTGTCAGGTCAGGCTAGCGTCCATGTTTTTCATTCCTCTATGTCTAGTACCTAGCGTCATGCTAGGTACATAGTAGATATTCAATTAAATATCTGTTTATTCCATGACTGAGCATTCCAGATTATTATTCTTGGCTTGCTCATATATTTATACTCTAGACTTTGAGTTTTTTTCTTGTGACTAGATCTTATTTATCTCCAAATTCCCAGTGAATGAATGAGTGATTGACTGATTAATTCATTGATAAGGGCCACCAGAATGTGAGAGGGAAATAGTCCAACTGTGTGGAAGAAGTGCATTTGGCTCATCCTGGGTGAAAATATTCCCCAAGAGATACAGCAAGTTGGAGTGTATGGAAGGGAAAGCTGCTTCCTGAACAGAGTTTCTCCACCTTGGCTGCACTTAGGGAGCTTCTAAGAATCCCAATGCCTAGGTCATACCGCAGAACTCTTAAGTAAGAATCTCAGGAATCAGGATTTTTTAAGACTCCCCAGGAGATTCAAACATGAAGTCAACTTTGGGAACCGCTAGTGTTGACAATGACTCTGATGTCTCCAGAGAGAGAGGGGCTGCAAATTCATCTGTCCACGTTGTTGTAAAGGATGGATGAGACAGCATAGGCAAAACACTTTTCACAATGCCTGGTATTCTATAACTCACCTGTGTATTATTTTCTTACTGAATGTATCATATGGGCCCTTTTATGCATACTCTCATATTTCCTCTTGCTCTCTTAGAGAGGTGTCACCATCTCCTCACTACAGATGAAATAACAAAACTCAGAAAGGTGTAATAACTTTTCCAAGATTTCCCAGCTGGGTGGTGGCCCAGATCTGTGTATTCCAAAGTCCCTGTCTTTCTATGACAAAAGTCCCTGTCTTTCTTTGCCACTCAAAAGTTGTTAATCCTCAATTGATGTTTTTGCTGAATACCTTCTTCAGCTGGACTTGGTTGGGTTAGACACTTACGGAAGATTTCATCTGCTCGTTAAAGGTTTGCTTGCAAAGGGTAAGCAGGCCTCTTCTTATTCTTTCTTTACAATTTTATGCATAGTTTGTTCATGAATTCTATGTAGTTTAGTCACTGATTTCTTTTTTTTTTAAAGATTTTATTTTTCCTTTTTCTCCCAAAACCCCCCTGGACATAGTTGTGTATTTTTAGTTGTGCATCCTTCTAGTTGTGGCTTGTGGGACGCCACCTCAGCATGGCCTGACGAGCAGTGCCTTGTCCGCGCCCAGGATTCGAACCGGCGAAACCCTGGGCCACTGAAGCACAGCACACGAACCCAACCACTCGGCCACGGGGCCGGCCCCATAGTCACTGATTTCTAAAACAACTTTATGTGGTTCAGTCACTAATTCCTGCCGGTGTTATTTCTTTAGCCCTGACTACAGCCATCTGGGGTGGCCAAGTGCTGGGAGCTACAGGTTGCCTAAAGGGAGCAGGCAAAATAGAAAGATGAAAATGGAGAGGAAATGCTGGAATAGGGGGTTGCTGAAGCAGCCAGAAGAGAAGGTAGTGTATCTGAGAGATGGGATGGGAGAGAAGGAAGAGGGAGGGGGCATGAGGTGTGTGGAGAATGAAGTTTGCCACCCATAGTAACTCGGAGAATTTCTTTGCGTTTCTGCCGAGAATTGCTCATTTTTTTTTGCTGAGTTGGTTTTACAAGCAAAATAAGTAAGGTGTTGGAATTATAAATCAGAGGGCTTTCTAACAGTTAAATTAACACTCGTGTATAGTGAAAGGAATAAAGAGGCATTTTCACAATGCTTTGGGACATTAAAGTTCTGTGTGACGGTGGTAGTGTTCTTCCCTGTAAACCATGGCACTTTCTGATGCTCATTTCACTTTTTCAGGAGCACTAGTCTCACTTTCTAATAACAACAAAATGTTTGGGATTATCAGCTGTGACGGTAAATAGAATTCATGATTTGGTGCATTTGCTCTTGTACCAGATTTTCTGTGGTATGTTAGGGAGTCATCCGTAAATTGGTCTTAAGTAAAACCTCTCTGTGTATCTCCCTCCTCCTGGACACCCCCCTCTCCCCGGCTTTCATTTCCTTTCTCTGTGTAGAAGCTTCTGTAAGACTCTTTTTTGATTATTCATCGTTTAGGGAGATTTAAATTCACTGAGGAGTGTGTAAGGCGTTAGAATGTTCATTGTACCCATCTTTGAGTCTGCGTAACTAGGAGCAACTGGGAGATGCTTCTGTCATTGCTTAGCTCTGGGGCAGTTTGTACTCTGACTTAAAAACAGTGTGACAGGGGCAGTTACCTGAAGAGAGGGGCGGGTTTGTAATATTTTAATTGCCGTCTGAGTACGTGTCAATATGACATGATCCGCAAAAGGAAATTCCTCTAAAGAATTTAGCTCTGTACCAGTTGCATTTTGTTCATTCGGAAGAGGTATAAAGTAATGTGGATTTCCATTTTCTCAGGTGGTAGATTTTATGTAAATTTTTTGGGGAGTAGTGGGGCTGTATAGGAAGAGATGAATCAACTGGTTTGTCTGAATATGCCTCAAATTTACACAAATTTCTCAAAGTCCAAATGTTTCAAAAATATCTTATGAATGATTTCCTTTTCTATTTTACTTTTTTATTTCCAACTTTTGATTTTGAATTTTTTTCAAACATAAAGGAAAGTTAAAAGGTTAATATAATGAACACCCTTACACCCACCACTTAGATTCAATTGTTATAGTAGAGTGGGTTATTAACTCCAGTTAGACAATTTTGTTGTGTTACTCACAGGACCCTTTCAAATTATGTTGGTTTTGGCTTATCACTCAGAATTTTCCAAACTAAGTGAGACCCATTGACTTTTGCCTATATGCAAGGAAAAAAAAGGAAGCCTAGAACCTTCTCTAATAGTGTCTTTAATGATAGGAAATTGTTATACCTATTGGTTCCAATGAAGTATAAACTTTATTTATTTTTATTCTATCTTCTTTTTTTTTTTTTTAGATTGGCACCTGAGCTAACAACTGTTGCCAATCTTTTTTTTTTGGCAAAAAAATCCCGGCAGTACATAGTTGTATATTTCAGTTGTGGGACCCTCCAGTTGTGGTATGTGGGATGCTGCCTCAGCGTGGCCTAATGAGTGGTGCCATGGTCTGCGCCCAGGATCCAACCGGTGAAACCCTGGGCCGCCAAAGTGGAGCTTGCGAACTTAACCACTCGGCCACGGGGCCAGCCCCTATCTTCTTTTTTATAGGCTACTGAGAGTTGACTATTATGCCTAGCTGAACACAGAGGTTTGACGTTAAATTCCTGTTTTGTAACTTACCATAGCTGCTCCCAGGACAAAACAATCAGATGAATATTATATGGGACTATTTTTCATTCTTTTGAATTCATACTGATGTGCTCATTGAGAGAGAGAAATGTCTGAAAAGCAGGAACCTCAGTGTGACCTCTGCTGGCAGTGCCGCCTGTCTAGGGCACCATGACCAAATGGCTGCCACGTCAGGGGTCCAGGTGAGAGCCATTCCCTGGTTGACTTTTGTTCCTTGGAGGAGACATTTCACCTCCACAAAACTCTGTTTGTATGTTAGCAAATGGAAAGGATAGTGCCTCACGCTGCATTTAAGGTGGGACATCAGGCAAGACAGTGAATGAATTGTGTTGTACAGCTTAGAAGGGAGTTATTTAAGGTAATACGAGGCTATTTTTAAGGCACAGACAAAAAATATGATATATTTGAGACTTTGTTTCAGTAGAGCATCTAGAACAAAACATCCCATAAAATGTGCTCAGAAAATGCTCTATTTCCATTTCCAGGGCATCAATTTCATCTGTAAGGAAACTGTCTTTTTTCTATCTCATATTTAGCTTTCAGATATAAAACTTTCTAAATTGCTTTGATATCATCAAAAGATATAATATATGCAGTTAACACTTTCCCTGTTATCTCCTCTTTTCTTTTATGTGTATTGACACATGCAACTATATATAGTGGTATGTAAGTGTCATCTACTTAAGCTAGGAAAGTAGGCATGGCTGTCTAGAAAAAGTGCTTATACGCAGACATACTTTTAAAACTAAAGCAGTGATAAAATTTTGTCATTTGAAGTAGTGGGGTAAACTGTAGAAAATAGTTTGTAAAATCTTTATTTTTCATTAAAAATATTTTTCATCAAAATCCAGAGAGGGGACTTTGTTTGGCCTGATGGATCTATTGGAACATTTGAGTAGGAAGCAAATTAATTTGATTTGAATTATTTTTAACAAAGAGTTTTATAATTAAAATATGTTAAATGGACCAATTAGAGACAAATGATATATTATGTTGTTAAAATTTACTTATAACCTTATCTACCAAATCTCAATTATCTTTGAATACATAGATATATAAATGCACAAAAGCAGAACTTAAAATTTAAAAATTTTTTACCATACTTTTTGTCCCTGGTTTTATGTAGGTGATATTATAATGCCAATATTCTTGGCTATAGTGTGACGTAACTTATTATTAGGAGGTCTACTTACTAGATATAGACAAGGTAGTATATAGTTGCAAAAATAACTTAAAATTCAGTATTTTTGACATTTAATGATATAGAGTAGGAGAAAAGACTTAGAGAATTAGAATCTTAAGGATCACTGTGGTAGGTAGAATAATGTGTCCCCACCCCCCCAATCCTAACCTCTGAAATCTGTGAATATATTACCTTGTGTGGCAAAAAGGACTTTGTAGACATGATTAAGTTAGGGATCTTGAGATGGGAAGATTATCCTGGATTATCCAGGTGGGTTTAATGTAGTCACAAGGCTACTCATAAGGGGGAGGCGGGAGTGTCCGAGATCAAGAGAGTTTTCAAGGCACTACGCTGACTGACTTTAAGATGGAGGAAGAGGCCATAAGCCATGGAAGGCAGGCAGTTTCTAGAAGATGAAAAAGGCAAGGAAACGGCTTCTCCACTAGAGCCACCAGAAAGAACACAACCACACTGATGTCTTCAAACCCATGTTAGCTGTCTGATGTCCAGAACTGCAAGATGAGATATGTGTGTTGTTTTAAGCCACTAAGTTTTTGATCGTTTGTTACGGCAGCAGTAGGAAACTAATATAGTCAGGAAGCAAGTTGGTCGTAATTATAAATATGTTTTTGATTAGGAAGGTGATCAGAAACACATGCTTGTAGCTCATTTCCTAAAGTATCAACCCCAAGATCTTATGAAGGTCAGAAAAAATTAGTAATCTTGCTGCCCAGGATTTCCTGAGGCCCTTGGAAAGCATCATCTAGGAGATGTTAGGCAAATTCAAAGTACTTTTATCAAGATTAATCATCATCATTATATTAGTAGGTGGCAATTAATCCAGAATTTAAATCATTCTTCACAGGGTAAAACTTTAATTTCCATATTTCTTAAAATTAAATATTATTTCTGAAGAAATAATTACTTCCTGAAATTTTAATCCCTGGTACTTAAGGACTCACTTTTTATCCGTGACTCAACCTGAACCCTTGTGATGAAGTGGATCTGCCCAGCTTTGTGCTGAGGTACCAGGACAATGCTAGATTGAATTGCTAGAAGAAGCCAGCATTTGCTGACTGGAAGGCTCATCCTCTGCAGAGCAGAGAAGTGCTGACACCCATGGGTGCCTCCTTCCTGAGTCTGCTCTGGTGTGAAGAAGGCTACTTTTTGCTAAAGGAGCTCTCGCCTGGAACATTTACTTAGGCCTCCATCTCCTGATGGTGATTTTTATGTTATTTCTCCTTTGCCATCAGAGTAAGATGAGTATTTTCAGGTCTTATGATTTGAGGAGTGTTGGTACTACTTGTCACCTGTCAGGAGGATGGAGACTAGCGTGTGCTGTAGTTGTCAACCTATAGCAAAATAACCATACAGTCAGTCCTGCTGCTTCTATTTCTCCTTGGCTGGTGCTTGGAAGAATAAAGTAATTCTATGTATTTTTTTTAGCAGCTTTCACATAGAGATTTCAAAGCAAAGCCTGCAAATATCATTTACTTACTTTCATGAAGCCCTAGCAAATTACTAAAGCAAAAAGCTAATAAGCATGGGAATTGTCTTCTTAATAGTGCAGTGCTTGCACATGCACACTCTGGCTCACATGGCCGAGGTTTGACTCCTTGGCTCTGCTACTTACTGGTTGTGTGATTTTGGGCAAGTTACTTCACCTCTCTGTGTGCCTGTTTCCTTAAGATGGGGATATTAACACTTTTTATTTTATAAGATTATTTGAAGATTAGATGAGTTAATATGTGAAAAGCACCCAGGCTAGTGCTCAGCTCATGTTTATAAGATAATGACTATATCTTTATTTGAATCATTTAATCCTTATAACCTCCATATGATGAGTTAGGGAGTATTTTTATTCTATTTTAAAAGAGGAAACCATGGTATGAATAATTTGTCCAATGTCACACTGTTGGTAAGTGAAAAAGCCAAGATGTGAACCTCTATCTGTCTGACTCCAGAGTGGAGCTCTTAGCTGTCAATCTACGCTGCCTCATATACTTTATTTCCATACGATGACTCATGATTGGGGAGACACAATATTTTTGAGTGCTAATTCTGCTTGGTGAAAAGAGGATTCTAAGGCTGTGATTTATTAATGAGGTCTGCCGTGAGTCCTGGAGTCGGGAAGGTGAAGGCTCAGCATATTCTCCTACGTGTGATAAAATGTCTTTCCCTGAGAGTTTATTGTTCCCACCGAGTCTTATAAGCAGGTATGACTTGGCATGCAGCATCATTTATAGACCAACAAATACATTCTAAAAGGAATTTTGAGAATGAGGCTTCATAATGAGGAAATATACCCAATTTTTCTGAATAAAATGAAACCAATGAATGAAAATAAAGGCACAATTTGATTAAAAAAACCTCAGAGGCCATTGCCTCCTCTGGAAACCTGTAGAAGGATGATATGAGCATGTCCTTTAAAGAGTAGGATCTCATTCATTTCTTCCAATGATCTCTCTTGAAAATGTGGATTTCCAAGACAGTCTCAACATCTCCAGCATCAGATTAATGGCTAAGAAAGCTTTCCAAATTTTCTTCCTTTTTAAGCTGAATAACATATCATTGTATGTATATACCACATTTTCTTTATCCATTCATTTGTGCATGGATGTTTGGGTTGCTTCCACATTTTGGCTATTGTGAATAATGCTGCAGTGAACATGGAAGTGCTTATCTCTCTTAAAGATCCTGATTTCAATTCTTTTGGATATGAACCCAGAAGTGAGATTGCTGGATCACATAGTAGTTCTACTTTTCATTTTTTGAGGAACCTCCATACTGTTTTCCATAGCAGCTACTCCATTCTACATTCCTGCCAACAGTGTGCAAAGGTTCCAGTTTCAATCATGCAAGATGAAAATCTGCATGTGCAACATTGTGCTTATAGTAATAATATACTACACACTTAAAAATTTAAGACCTTGTGTTATATATATTTTTTTAACCACAAAAATAAAGAGAAAACACTCCGTTGTCCTGTATTCCAGTGCTGCATCTACCAGCTGCTGAACAGTCTTGGCAGGAGAATCCACCCTCCTTTGAACCCATCTGAAAGCCTTTAGCTCAGTCCTTCAGCCCCAGGGTTCAGGCCTTTTACTCTGTCTCATCCTCCGGCAGATCTGGGCTCCCCTCCCTGGTTTCAGAGTTGGAGGACCACCTCTGAATAACCTCGCCTACTTAGCAAGCATGCATTTCTCCCATCCTGACCCAGCTACCCAAAAAGACCAATTTGGTCTGCCTTAATGTCTGCTTAATGCTTCCTAATTTGATGCTAATCTTCTAAACATCTGTTCTCAATTTGAGAGTCTTCTGAAATGTACATTCTCTAAGTACCCATCAGTTAACGTCATAATTTTGTGAGGCTCGGATGAAAGAATTGGCCACCCCTCTGCCTAGCTTCCATCTGTAGGTGATCCGACTTGGGAAGACTGCTTCCTCCCTGGGGCATCCATTCAGAGAGATGACAGAAATCCATTTGAAAACATCTGGGCAGATGCCTTTTTCAGCAGAGGCACGATAGGGAGGTGGTGAAGACTATAAACTTTGGAGCTGGACAGCCTGGGTTTGAACCCTGGCTCTGCAAATACTGGCTCTATAGTCTCAGGCAATTTATTGAACTTCTCTACATCTCAGTGTCTTCATCTCTAAAGTGGGGATGATGATACTTCTGCCTCATTGAGCTCTAGGGAGAATTAAAGGAGAAAGTACCAGGAAAGATTTAACTCAGGGACTGGCCCATAAGAAGCAGGCAATTTGGATAATTGTTATAAGTCAGGAATGAGTCTTTATCACTATGATTATTCTAACCTTATGTTAAATGGGTGTATTTTTAAATTTATTTAGTAGTTGTTGAACAACTGTGGTGTGTAACCATTGGGGCACGCAGTGGGTGGTAAGACAGACAAGTTCTTTGTCCCAAGGAGGTGGTGTTTTAATGGACAGGCAGAAAATGAACACACACGCCAAATAAACAAGGCAAAATCAGCTTGGACTGAGTGTTCTGATGGAAATGAATAGTGTGATATGGTAGAGAATGACTAGGGTTGGATGCAGTTTTTACGTAGTTGATGGGAAAGGGCAGTTAAGGCAGTAGTGTGGAGTGGACACGTTCTAGGCAAAGCTACAATAATGCAACGGCCCTGAGATGGAAAAGAGGTTGGAATTTTCTAGCAATAGAAAGAAGGCTAATGAATCTAAAGCAGAAATTCTCACATTCTGTTTTCTGAATCATTGAGGGGCTTCTTAAAACTGCTTTCTGGGTCTCAAACCCAGAGTCTCTGATTCAGCAGGTCTGAAATGGGGTCTGAGAGTCTGCATTTCTGAAAAAGGTCTCAAGTAATGTTGATGCTGCTGGTTCCGTGATCACATTTTGAGAGCAGCTGGCTGGTGAGTGGTAGATGATGATGAAGAGTCAGGCAGGGGCCAGGGTATGAGTGTCATGGGGTTAATGAGACAGGATTTGCTTATTATTCTAAGTATGGTGGAAAGCCTTTGATAAGTGTTAATCTGGGTCATGATATAATTTTTTTCTTTTTGAGGAAGATTAGCCCTGAGCTGACATCCACAGCCAATCCTCCTCTTTTTGCTGAGGAAGACTGGCCCTGAGCTAACATCTGTGCCCATCTTCCTCTACTTTATATGTGGGACGCCTACCACAGCATGGCGTGCCAAGTGGTGCCATGTCCGTACCTGGGATCCGAACCGGCGAACCCTGGGCCGGCCCAGGCGAAACATCTGAACTTACCTGCTGCACTACTGGGCTGACCCCTGGGTCATGATATAATTTGAAGTATGTTTTCAAAGGTTCACTCTGACTGCTGTAGGGGAGACTGGTTAGGAGGTTACTGGAATTGTCTGCATGAGGGACTGCAGTGGCATAGATCAGATTGGTGGCAGTGGGGTACACAGATTCAACATGCATTTTGGAGGTAGACTTTCCAATGCTTGCTGGCAGTTTGGATATGGCTAGAGGAAAAAGTGCCAGTCAAGGATTACTTAACTAATATTGCATAGTTAATGGAAGCCCCATATCTGCTAAGAGATGTTCATCTTCAATTATAATCGTACTGGTTGGTCTTTCACACAGCCATTATGAATTTAGTGATCACTGACCCTGAATCTTTCATTAACTTTCTGAAATTAAGGGCCCAGGAGTCTTCCTCTTATGCTCCTTTGTAAGGTACATTCCACTTGCAGATCACAGGTTGCCACTTCCTAGACTGGTTCTTTCATCCTTTCATTCATCTGTTGTTCAACAAATGTTTGAATGGTTGTTGAATGAAGAAATTTCTTCCCTAGTCTAGATTCCAAATAGAGATCCCATAATTCTTCATCTACTGCGGGATCATGCAGTTACATATTATTTAATTTCCCTGATTGTATGTTAATTCTTTGTGTTAAGATGTTAACCTTCCTTTGAAGGAAACCCGCCTATAGTCCATATAAATTTCCCTGCCTTCTTATACGACATTCCAAGCAGAGTTTATTATTTTCTTGATGGCTTATGGCATGATAACAAACATCGTTTATTGGAATAAGCTCTACAGACGTGTGATTTTAAAAGCAGATGGAGATGCTATGGGACATGAGACTGAATACTTATCAATCTCAGTTGTGATGCTTTTTTGGTTGGCCACTTCTGGGTCAACTATGGAAGAGAGTATAAGTCAGTGATGTGGTTCTTAGCACATCTGGTTTTCAGTAATGTAACAGTCACGTGTCGCTTAACGATGAGGAGATGCGTCATTAAATGATTTCATCATTGTGCGAACATCATAGAATGTACTTACATAAGCTTAGATGGTATAGCCTACTACACACCTAGACCATATGGTATTAATCTTATGAGACAATCATCATATATGCGATCTGTTGTTGGCTGAAACATCATTATGTGGCGTGTGACTGTAGTTACTGACTCCATAACTAAATAAGGAGGGTAAGTGGAAGTGAAATGATGTATATTAAGTGGCACAACTGTTCCTTACAATAACCTGTGAGGTGGGTATATCTCCAATTTACAGATGAGAAAATTACATGCTTGTCTTAGTTAAGGCTGCTATAAAAAAGTACTACAGACTGGGCGGCTTATGAACAACAGAAATTTATGTCTCAGTTCTGGAGGCTGGAAGTCTGAGCCAGCATGGTTGGGTTCTGATGAGAGCCCTCTTCTGGGTTGCAGACTGCCAGCTTCTCGTCATATCCTCACATGGCGGAGAGCACAGAGAGTAAGCTAGTTTTCTGACTTCTTCTTATAAGGGCACCTTCACGACCTAATTACCTCCCAAAGGCCCCACCTCCTACTGTTACATTGGGGATTAGATTTCAACATATGGATTTTATGAGGACACAAATATTCACTCCAAAGCAGTGTTCCTTGGGGAGGTTAACTAGTGTTGTCATATAACTGGTAAGTGGTGGAGCAGGGTTTGAACTCAGGTCTCTGACTCCAAGGCTTATGTTCTTTCTACTAGATATGGCTGTAATGTAAATAAACAAAAAATCTAGGAGCTGGCCTGGTGGTGCAGTGATTAGGTTCATGCACTCCACTTTGGCGGCCCAGGGTTCACAGGTTCCGATCCCAGGCATGGACCTACACACCACTCATCAAGCCATGCTGTGACAGCATCCTGCATACAAAATGGAGGAAGATTGACACAGATGTTAGCTCAGGGACAATCTTCTTCAAGCAAAAAGAGGAAGACTGGCAAGGGATGTTAGCTCAGGGCCAGTCTTCCTCATACACACATACACAAAATACTTACATAGTAAAATTTTTATTTTTTTTAACCCATTCTTTTCATTCCTGCTAATGTAGTTCTTTGACTTGTGTACTTCTGGCAGAATATAAACTTTATTCTTTTGACTCCCTTCCACACAGTGGAGCACCTTCTTTTTAGCCCCAATATATCTTGCTCATTATCTTTATAAGTCTGAGGAGGAAAGGATTGGTGCTACCTGGCTATTTTGATAGAATTGCAAATGTCTTTGTCAGCTTTAAGGAAAAAAGTGTTTACAGACAGTGAATTCCTGGGCGCTTTGGGGGCACACAAGAAGAAATGGCTGATTCTACCAAGAGGGTCAGGAAGCTTTCCCAAAACAGGGATTAGGTTGAGCTGTGTCTTTTACCCCCATTCGGTGTTTGTCAAGCAGCTGCAGTGAGGAAGGCTCGAAGGCAGATGGCAAAGGAGCAAGGGGAGCAGATGCATGGGGTGTAAAACCAACTCAGATTTTCTGGAAACTGCAGGTGGTTCAGTAGAGAGAAGATAAGTGGAGTGGTGGATCAGAGGGTTGGGGGAACACAGGTGGCAAAAGAGATAAGATGTGAGATAAGCAGGAGACTTATCATCAAGGATCTTACATGCTTTCATAAGCCTGAGCTTGATTCTGAAGGCAATGGGGAGATTAAAAAAAAATAGCTTTATTGAGGTGTAATTTCCATTTCATAAAATTCACCTAAGCGTACAATTCAATAATTTTTAGTAAATTTACAGAGTTGTGAAACCATCACCACAACAGTTTTAGAAAATTTCTGTCACCCCGAAAAGATCTTTCATGCCCATTTACAGTCAATTCCCACTCTGCCGATTTTTTAAGGCATTGGTTTTGCATCTCATTGAAGAACTCCAGGAGTGAGGTAAGAAGAGGTTTGAGGGAGATAAGCCCAGAGTCTGGGTCTCTCTCCCTCCCTTTCTTCCTCCCTTTTATCCATCAAACTGGTATTGGACACTCAGTATGTCCCAGGATGCCCAAGTGGCCTCCTGTAGTCCCAGAGTAAACGTCAATCATCAACAGTGCTGTCATCTACAGTGAGTGGCAGTGTAGTCTAGTGTGACAAAACACTTCAGATTCCTTTTAGTCTACAGGAGATGACATATCTGGAAATGGTTACACATTAGAACAAAAAGATAATATTGGCCTGGCAACCCTAAAGAGGACAATTTAATCTTGAGACCTGTGCCATTTCCAATTTGACAAAAGATTTTCATTGGTCAGTGTGCCTGTATTGTTTAGCTGTCTAATTTCTTTTTTTAAATATTTCCCTTTTAATTAATAGAATAATGAAAAGACCTGCTGTCCATATTTGAGTATATCTGTCTTAATAAAAACCTTTAGGACATTGGTATGTGGAAAAAGACATTAGCATTGATGTTTAGTGAAAGCATTAAGCCAAGAAGACTACTGCTTAAGTGCAACTTTAAAAAAAATCACGGATGTCTTTTACTGTATGATTCTGGCAGAAAAAGTTATTATCCTCATCAAGTACAGCTTCAGTTTAGACTTGGTGCTGAACAATGAAAGTTATTAATATTCAGGGCTGCATGAGCTGGCAATGTCCTAGTAATAAAGTCCTAATATATTTTAAAGAAAATCTTTAAAACAAACAAACAAAAAAACACCTGTAACCAAGTCCTGCATTATTCCTTGTCTCACTGTGTAGTTTATAAAGACTTGTCCTTTTTGACTCTTGGTTATAATACTCCTTACATGCATAGTAGTTAACAGTACAGATTCTGGAGCCAGACTGCCTGAGTTTGAATCCTGGGCTCTGCCCCTCACTATCTGTGTGACCCTGGTCAAGTTAATGAGGATAAAAATACTTACCTAGTAGGATTGTTCTGAGAATTGAATGAGTTAATATTTGTCAAAGGGCTCACGAGTACCTGACACATTGTAAATGCTGTATTGCATTATATTTATATCTATGTCTGTGTATTTATTTGGCAGAAATCTGTTTACATTTTCAGTATGCAAAGGCTTCCTGGAGCATGATCTTATCAAACTTCGGCTTTTCTTATATTATTCCTGTTCCTTTTTTTTGTCATTAGTTTTCAGAAGTTTAATTATGATGTGTCTTAGTGTGGATTTCTTTGAGTTCTTCCTGTTTGAGGTTCTCTGAGCTTCTTGAATCCATAGGTTTGTCTTTCACTCAATTTGGGAAGTTTTCAGTAATTATTTCTTTGAATATGTTTTCAGCCCTTCTCTCTTTCTCTCCTCTTTCTGGGACTTTGATGATACAACTGTCAGAGCTTTTGTTCTTGTGGTTCTGTCTTCAAGCTCACTCATCTTTTCCTCTGTCTTATTCTTTCCGCTGTTCAGTCCTGCCAGTGAGTTTTTAATTTGTTATCGCATTTTTAAGTTCTATGATTTCCCTTTGCTTTTTAAAAATATCTTATATTTTTAATGAGATTTTCTATGTTTCATTTGTTTCAAAGGCATTTGCAATTCCTTTATTAAATAAAAATTGAAGCATTTCTATGACGACTACCTTAAAAGCCTTGTCAGATATTTCTAACATCAGATTCATCTCAGTGTTGACCTCTGATTGCCTTTTCTCATCCACATTGTGACTTTCCTGATCCTTGGTATGATCTGTGATTTTTAAAATTATATCCTGGATATTTGGGTATTGTGTTAGGAGACTTTGGATCCTATTTTATCTTCTATTTTAGCAGGCAGTCGCCCTGGTTAGATTTAGCACACAGGTCCTGGCCTACTTTTGTGAGCTATATAGTCTCAGTGATAATTTTGCCTTCAGAGCCTTTGCAGTGTGCTATTCGGGTCAGCTTTGTTAGCATAATGCTGCTGAAGCTTCTACTCAGTCCCTGCTGGTGTCACCTATGGAGGTGGAAGGCACGTCCCGGGGTCCACCTGGGACCACCTGCAGGGGGAACGGGAGATACCAGGCCTGCAGAAGTGGAAACTTCTCTCTTGAGCTCAGGCTGGCCAGTGCTGGCAGAGCTCTCACTCAATACTTGCTTGTGCTGGCCACGAGGTCAGAAGGTGCTTCTCTTGGTCTTTTTCCTGGCAGTGCTAGATTGAGGAATAGAAGACGCTAGACCTGTAGGGGCAGAGTGCTTCCTATGGCTGCCCATGCTGGCTGGGCTCCCTCTGTCTTTCTGTGCTGTGTGCAGGGGAAGATAGCACCTACCTTGGCTGTCTTCTGCCTCTGGGCTGGGGGTCATGGGGGAGATACCAGGCCATGGTGCTGTTCCTTAGGTCTTGAGGTCCCTAGCCAGCTGTCTTCCTCTTCCCACCTTTTGGAATCCTCTTATGATTGTCTGTCGTATACTTATAAGGTTTTTACTTGTACTTAGTGGGGAGGAGCAGGAAGTGGAGTCTGTGCCATCTTGTCTGAAACTAGGCAATCCCGTTACTTTTTCTCAAATATCCTGCAACTGAGACCTTGGGATTGCAGTTGGACTTCTCCCGCACATGACAGGAACAGTAAGAATTACTCTACTATCTAAAATGTTTGTAGCACTTTCTCGACATTATCATTTTATTTGATCCCCAAAACAGGTCTGTGAGGTAGCCAAGGCGAGTACTGTCTAGAGCATCCACCCATATCACAGAGGGTGACACTGAGACCCATGGAGGAGAAGGGAATTTTGTTCAGTCTCACAGCCTGTAGGAGGAGGCGGCAGAGCTGGGGCTGGAGCTAGGATTTTGATTGTAATCTGGTCCTGGCCCAGTGGGTTTATTTGGACTACCTCCCTCTTTATCTCCATTGTTCCGTAGTACTGGAGCCTTTTGAAGTGGAGGATCTGCGGGTGTGTTAGTCAGCTGAGCTGCTATGAGAAAATACCACACAGACTAGGTGGCTTACACAACTGAAAGTTATTTTTCTCACAGTTCTGGAGGCTGGAAGTCCAAGATCAAGGTGCTGGTAAGGTTGATTTCCCCTGAGAACTCTCTCCTTGGCTTGTAGATGGCCGTCTTCTTGCTGCCTCTTCTCCCTGTGCAAGGTGCCCCTGGTGTCTCTGTGTGTCCTAATCTCCTCTTCTTATAAGGACGCCAGTCAGACTTGTTGAGGGCCCAGGGTAACCACCTCATTTTAACTTAGTTGCCTCTTTAAAGACCTTATCTCCAAATATAGTCACGTTCTGAGGTACTGGGTGTTGGGATTTCAATGTATAAATTTTGAGGGGACACCATTCAGACCCTGATGGAGGGGTGTCATGAGCACTTTGACAGACTCTGAACTCAGGTCACCGCATACTCATCCAGGAAAGGATACTCTGCAGAAGGAATTGGTAGGAGGGGAACGTCGATTTTAAAGGTGTTGTTACTTTCTCATTTCCTCCTTTGACCATGAAGTGATTCAACCTGACTTCGCTTTGGTTTTGCTCGTCATCTGTTCTTCCTCCCCTACCCTCTTTCCCAGTCTAGGGAGCTGGAAGCTCAATGTCTGGCCCAGACTGCTGTTAATTAGCTCTGTGACTTTTGCTTAGGAGCATCACCTCCTGATGGGCCTGAGTTTCTTTAGTTTTAGAAAAGAAGGGGCTTAATGAACTCCATGCCCTATACTTTCCTTTCAAATGGAAACAATTCCATGATTTTATTGACATCTCCATGCCAAATTTGCTGTTTTTCTCCCTGTGTTTTGGCTTGGTACCATTGCTTAACTTTATTTGCTGTTCTTTCCAAAATGTAAACGACTTCTGTGAAAAAGATATGGGTAAAAACTGACAGGTGCATTTTAAGTCACAAATGTAGCACTCGGGTGAGGGTACAGCATTTTTTAAAATTGTTCATACTGATGATAATGAGCATTTATTGAGGAATTACTATATGCCAGGTATAGTTCCTCCTGTAGTGGCTGGTTACAATGGATCTGTTCTGGCTACTGCAAAGGTACCCAGGAAGGGGAGCTCCATGAGGACAGGGTGGAGTCCCATGTGTGATTTTTTGAATGGATCAATAGAAAACTGACGTAGCAGCTGGGGTTGGGGCAAGACAGGAGCCAAGCTTGTTGCTCTGGTTGAAGCAGCAAGAGTGCCAATTGAAGCCACAGGCTGGGTTCTCCAGGTGTGTACAAACCAGGTAGGGTCTGATGGGTGTAGGATGCCCATGATATTTGGTGTGAAACAGTCAGTGAGGGGTATTAATTAATCCCCTCCTTCATTTATCAAGTACTTATTTTTGTCTACTATGTGCTAGGCAATAACCCTAGAGCTAAATAAGGGTTGGCAACTGGAGAGATGAAAGTAAATACAGGGACATCCTGGCATAAAGGATGGATAGGTCTGGATGAACAGAGTGCATGCAAGGAGGCCCAGATGACAAGGAAGTGTGGCTGAGCCTGCCTCTTTCTTCCTGAACTCATTTGACTCCAAGTTATTCTTAGGGCACTTCTCTCTAATAGGAAGAACTTTTATAAGCCATCGCTTAATCCATGGTAGAATGCCCTAGCTTCTGGGGCAAAACCCAGCAGCTGTGTGGCTGTGTGGTACAGTGTACAGGGCAGGAAGTGGGTAGAATCTGTATCCAGCTGACATTGCAGCTGGGAATTAAGATTGGCAGAATATAATTATTGAAAGTGGCAAGCCGCCAGTTCTCAGAGCTCATACTCTGTGCCTGCCTTGCCAGCTTGATGCTTGTTGATGGCCAGCAATTGTCAAGAGCACTATTTTATCGCTCCATTCCAAAATGGGAAATTTGCAATGTTTCACTAATAATGTGGGGTCACTTATAAAATTGCTTCAAATCATCAAAACTGATTACAGTCATGTGAAGCACCGTGGTGCATTACTTTGAACATTTCATCTAACGCGCCTAACTTCACACAGCAAAACTGAGCACCAACACAAAAACTATAAAAAGATCCGCAAAAACAGCAAAAAGGAAACACTGAAGCAAACACAAATTTGAGTCTTTGAAAACATACAGTACGCCTCTTTTGGATAGTGTATCCAATATCCCTTGAGCTTGGAGGGTACAAATAAATGGCCATATAATTACTCTTTAACTGAGTAATTACATGCTTATTCATGCCCCGTGGATTGATTAGCAATTATGCTTGCAATTGCTAGGGAAAAAATGAGACCAGCTAAAGTGACTTCTGTCAAGTGCTAACTGAACACCGTTGAAAATGATGGTTTGCAAAGTGGTTCTAGTGGTATTTCAATAACAGTGGTTTCAAGAGTTTGAAGTTTGTGATAAACAGTTTTCAGATGCACTGAGAAAAAACTGCTGGCTACAGTTTGGGAGTTTTTCTCCAAGGTTCTATGAAGAGTCTTGGTCTTCCTTTTTCTCAGAATGAAGTCAGTTTGGCATTTCTCAGAAAGAAAGTTGAGTTGTAGTGGGTGCTCTGTGCAGGAGTGGGTTTGGACGAACCTGTATGGTTAGGGCCTTTGGAATGAGATAGAGAACGTTTCCAATATCGTCAACATAAATCACCAAATGCGTTTTTTGGTAATTGCCATCTGTACTTTAACAATGCTCCTCTCCCTTCTAAGAATGGTTACTTAGTAACATTTGGTTGTAAAAGTTTTTGTACTCTAGTTTAAATTACCATTGGCAAGTGAGGGAGCTCTGCTAATGCATCTTTAAGAGGAAGCTCAGGTCCTAGAGCAGAGCAGAGTAGGCGGGAGGATAAGCCAGAGTCCGGGGTGGAGGCAAACAGAAAAATCAGTGCAGATTGTGATAATAATGGCTGCCATCTGCTGGATTCTTACTATATGCCAAGCACTGTGCTAAGTGCTCTACATACATGATCCTCAGTGACCCTAGACCTGCATAGCATTCTGTATACATAATCCTCACAGTGACCCTAGATCCTGATAGCACTCTACATGCATATCCTCACAGTGACCCTAGATCCTGATAGCACTCTACATACATAGTCCTCACAGTGACCCTAGCCCCTCATGGTGCTCTACATACATAATCCTTGGTGACTCTAGACCCGCATAGTGTTCTCCATACATAATCCTCGTAGCAACCCTGAGGCTTAGAGTAGTTTACAGCATAACTGAGGCGTATGCACACAGGCTTGGAACATAAAGCTAGAGTTCAAATACCAGCTCTGCTGTTTACTATCAAAAAAAGATCCCCACCCCAACCTATTTTATTGATGAAGAAATGAAACCTCAACGTGTTTAAATAAGTCACTCGAGATCACACAGCGAGTAAGCAGCAGAGGTGGTATTTGAACCTCAGCCTTATGTTCCAGAGCCTGTGTGGATACACCGCGGTTACGCTACAACTACTCCAAGCCTTGGTTTTCAAGATGGAAAATAAGGGTAATATTCCTACCTCAGAAGGTCATTGCCAGGGAAACCCTGTAAAATGTTGAGCACAGTGCCAGGCACATAGGAAATGCTCAACAGTGATTCATTTCCTCCAAATCCCCCCTTTAGTCATTTTCTTTCCAGATCAAAATTGGAAAAAAAGTGTGGCCTGCAGCCCCGCGTGGCCAGGATGCTTTCCTTCCCGGTGGAGGTGGAGTGCTTTAAAAAGTCTTTGTCCCTTGTTCCTTCACAGATTCTAATCAAGACATCAGTTTAGATCTAGTGATGTGTTGAGAGAAGTGACTAAATAGAAATACAGTGCAGGAAGCAAAGGTACTTAATAAGGGTCAGTGAAGATAGATAGCTTCACATGTTGTTTGTTCGATGTCGCAATTTTCATTTCTTAAGAAAGATGAAACTGCGATAAATTCTTAACCAAAAAAGAGATTTGTGTCCAAGATAATTGAATAAATTAGGACTCAAGGAAGAAGGCAGCCTCATGCTTTTTGACTTTCCTGTGTCTTAGAAACAAGTTCCAACTTTGAGAAGCAATTTCATAGATCTCGTCCCCTTTCCCTCTTTGCCCCAAGATTTTTGAGTAAGAGTATTGTTTTTTTTTAAAGATTGGCACCTGAGCTAACAACTGTTGCCAATCTTCTTTTTTTTTTTCCTGCTTTTTCTCCCCAAATCCCCCAAGTATATAGTTGTATATTTTAGTTGTGGGTCCTTCTAGTTGTGGCATGTGGGATGCCGCCTCAATGTGCTCTGACGAGCAGTGTGATGTCCGCGCCCAGGATCTGAACCAGTGAAACCCGGGTCACCGAAGCGGAGCGTGCGAACTTAACCACTCGGCTACAGGGCCATTCCCAAGAGTATTGTTAATTGTTTTCACTGTTTGAGGAACTACAGTGTTAGAGTTTAGTGGATAATTGGGGCTCACCATAAAGATGTTATTCTGGTTTTATATTAAAAAAATCTGTGTTTATGTGTTTATGTCTTATCTGCGAACTGTCTACTGACTCAATGATAATTTAAGCTTGTTTGTTTTAGTGGGATCTTCTTCCGCCGTCTCAACTCTCTAGACACTTTGTTTCTTAACAGCTGGCATGGAGGAAGTCATGTTACACGATTTGGTATTTACTATCTCGGCAGGCACTAGCTGATTTTCATTCGTGAACTTCCAACCTCTCAACCATTTTGTAAACTCTTTCATGTCAAGGTCAGTGGTTATAAATTCTTGTATAACCCTCCAGTGCCTGATTCAATGTCAGACCAAGTCAATGAGTACAGGTGCTGACTGATGTTTAATGTCTGCTGCATTTATTTATGTCCCTTGCAAGGAAATTGATTGAAATTACTTTCTAGTTACCCCTCCCTTCATCTGGCCCTGGCTTTTAATCCTTATTAGAAAATCCCTTTTGGTCCCTTTCTCAAATGTTACAGATTACTCTCAAAACTACAGGGAATCCAGAAGAAATAGACGAGCAATAATATAACCGAGAGAAAAGGATCCTAGTCATAACTGCATCAAAATTAAAGAATAAACTCAACAAGATATGGGCAGAACTTATATGAAGAACACTGTAGTTCTTTCCTGAGAGAAGCTCTGAATAGATTGGGAAATATCCCATGTTTGTGAATGGGAAGATTTAAGATTTTAAGATGGAAATCATTTCATCACTAAATAAATGCATAAGTACATAACAAATAAACAAACAAGCAGATGTATGCTGAGCAATATAACCTAGTGACTCAGCATGACATTTGGTCTCAAACATCTGAGTTTCACACCTTTTATCGTTCATTTTCATTTTTTTTTCAAGTTTTACTTTGAGGATTAAACAGGATAATATTGTAAAATGCTTAGTAGAGTAAGTGGCATATAGTGATTGATCAGTCAATATAGGCAGTTATTCTTATTTTGTTTTCATTATTACCCTTGCTATATACCTAGTGGCTAATAATGCTTATTTCTGTGGTGAGCATCTGGTTTGTTTTTTTCTTATTTGTATTTTCTAATTTTCCTAAAGCATTGCTTTTGTAGTAAGAAGTTAAGAAAGTTGCTTTTAGTCAGAAGTGAAAAGGACAACCCAAGGACACCATAAGCAAGATAATCTTTGAAAGGGCTGAACTTAACCAGGAGGTTGAGCTGGTGGTGGGCTGTCGTCCCAGTGGACCTGTCTTTTTAGAGTCCCTTGATGTGTTCATGTTCAACTTGTGGCTTGTCTTGGTTCCCACATTATTCCTGCTGACCTCTTATCTAGCCCGCTCCTGACCCATATGTGTGGGTCTTGTCTGGAATAAAGATGGAGGGAACTGAGATGTCAAACTCAGATGTGCGGGAGCTGAATACACTGGACATCTGGACCCCTCATGTTGGTTTGCTGACCTCTCATGCCCGTTTCCTTTCTGTCAGCCATCTTCCTTAGGATCCATTGAAAGTAGCCATGTCATCTCCTCTTTCTTCTCTCTCCTACTGAAGCCTTCTCTAGATTCTCCGATCAGAGAATTTTCAGGCCGCTTTGCTTTAATTCTAATTCTGTACCTCCTCCATCTTTCCTCTGACTCCCTCCTGCCCAGCCCCACCCCTCTCTAGCCCTTTGGAAATAGCAGTTGAAGCAGAAGTGAGTCACTGCTCTTTGAATGGAAAAATGTGGCTCTTAAACCTATTCATTTCGGGATGTATTTTCTGTCTCAACAGCCTGACGTATATCGAACTGAAAATCTTTGGTTTTCGATGGTTGCAAACAGCAGCAAAGGACTCACTTTTCTGTGCAGGCTCTTGGGGGTTGTTGACACTTAGCAGCTGAGGTGAACTTGCTTTGAAAGATGTTTGCACTTAGTACTTCCAAGGTAGAGAGATTTTAGGAGTAGCAACACTTTTGAAATATTATCTGAGCTCCTCTAGTTAGAATTGATTTGCTTTCAGTAAAAGTCCTGAGAGGTCAGTGGAAACAAGGTTCTTCTTAATTTTGTGCTATTTTGATGAAAAGGTGCTGGAAGGTTTTGAACATTTAGAAGCCAGAGTTTGATTTCTAATTATGAAACTCTGAGTGTCATGGACAGACAGTATATCAGAAATTTTCTTTTGACATTTATTCCAGATATTATAGAGATCGCTGGCTCTTTTATCATATAAAATACAAGTTTTGTCTTTTGAAATTTGAAGTGTGGCTTAAGGATTACTCAGCAGCCTAAGGCAGGATTTTTTTTTGCAAATATCTTCTTTCTTTTATTCATGTATTCATTAATTCCTTTTATTGATAAGGGCATAAAGAAAAAGAATGGTTTCTGGAGATACTTTTATTGGTATTGGTTCTTGCCTGAGTTTAGGTGAAATGATTTACATGTTTATTTATTCATACACGTGTATATATGCAACATATATGCATATGTGTAGATGTACACTTATATGTGTCTATGTATGGGAAGTGGAAAAATTCCAGCAGATCCCAGCATGAGCCAGTGTGGAACAATAGACGGACAATTGGGAGGGCTCATTTGTCACTCTAAGTGACCAATCTCTCTACCTCTCATTTTGTACGGTACAAGTCCCTTGTCCCATTTTGCTCCAGTGTTCTTTTCTGTCAAGTGGGATTATTTGCTAGCTATTTTCTTCAGAAGAATGGAGTAGAGATAAATCAGAGTGTTTTTACCACACACTCCAAGACCACATATAAAACAAATATGAAATATGCATTTAGAGTCACTTTAGTCCTTTTAAAGAGAAATTTCTATGTTGTACTTTATAAATTTTACTAGCTATACACAAAGTCACTTTATTCATATACTCTGAACTCAATTTATATATGTGTACAGTCATATACCTCATAATGATATTTCAGTCAATGACAGATCGCATATATGATGGTGGTCCTACAAGATCAGTACCATATAGTCTAGGTATGTAGCGGACTATACCACCTAGGTTTGTGTAAGTACACTCTGTGATGTTCGCACAAGGATGAAATCACCTAGTGATGCATTTCTCAGAACATATCCCCATCAAGTAACTCATGACTGTGTGTGTGTATGCTGTATATACTATATGGTATATATGAAATATCGTATCTATAGGCTATAGATACAGGTGATCTAAAAGTAGTGAATAGTTTTGGATACATTTTGTTTTCCACTGGAAAGCTTTTTTTTTTTTTCCATATGCTGACAATGTAAACTCAGCTACATTAATTTAGATCATTCATCTTTTAGTTTAATTAATTCCTTGCTTTTCTAGGCAAAGCAGTTTATGCTTGTCAAATAGAAAGTGACACTTTCTTTAGTATTTCTTAAGAGGATGGCAGACAGAGTGTCAATTCGTTAGACAAAATTGAGAAAGAAGATGATAAAATTGAACATACAGATCTTGTTGCTGGAAAATATGTGAACAGGAGGCGCTGAGGAGAGTGGAAATTGTATGACTGACAAGGATCCTGAAAAGATAAAGAAACAATCCAGAATTTGCTGCTTTTTGCAACGCTTTGATCAGTATACCTGATAAGATTTTGGAAAATTATGTAGTCACTCCATATTTTAATTTGACATGCAGATTTTATTGTATTTACTTTTTATTTTGAAGTAATTGCAAACTCACAGAGAATTATAAGAACAGAACAGAGAACTCCCATATACCCTTCACCCAGATTCATGAATTGTTAATATTTTGCCAGTTTTGCTTTATCATTCATTATCTCTTGTCTATTTGTCCATCTCTTTATCTAGTTTTTTCTATGAACCATTTGAACATAAGTACTCTCTTACTCTTACATACTTCAGTGTATATTTCCTAAGAACAATGACATTTTCTAACATAATCACAGTACAGTTATCAAAATCAAGAAGCTTAACTGATAAAGCACTATTATCTAATTTACAGTTTTATACTCAAATTTCACCACTTGTTTTTATGCATAACATTTTTCCTCCAGTTCAGGATCACCTGTGCACGATTCCCAAACACTTCCTCCACCTTCCTTTACCTCAATGACCTTGACATTTTGAAGAGTCAAGACCAGTTATTTTGTAGAATAGTCCTCAATTTGGATTTGTCAGAAATTTCCTCATGATTAGATTAAGGTTATGTTTCTTTGGCAGGAATAACCCAGAAGTGAAGCTGTGTCATCACTGTGACACATCAGGAGGCACAGAACACCAGTTGTCCCATTCTTGGTCTGTTAACTTTGATCACTGGATTAGATAGCGTCCTCCACACTTCTCCACTGTAAAGTTATGATTTTAATTTTAGCACATTGAAAATTATGTTATTTCTGGTGTATTGTAAATATTGATAATGTAAAATGAAACTCTTACATCACTCCTTAAAGTGTATGCAGCAGAATATCTGATATGATACCTAATATCATCTTTAAAAAAAATTTACAGGAACAAGTTCTTCTTTAACAGTTGGAAACTGTTTTCATTCCACTTCTCTTAGATACTACTATGTTTGAACATCTCTTATTGATCACTCTATCATGGTGTCCTGAAAAAATATGAATGTTAATCAAATTGTATTTATTTTCAATTTCCTGTGACTGTAAGTCCTTAAGTGTTAAATTTTTTTCCTCTGGATAGAGTTGTCTTTACATTATTGTTAGTATAAAATTGATCAAAACTATGTGAGTGAATTATAATTTTTTATAAATAATTGTCAACCGTGAATAGTAAAGCTAGCAATATGTTTCTTAATAAAATAGCTGAAGGTGGTTATGGTGCCTTGATTAGCTAGATATTGAGGACTCCTATTTTGTCTTGTCTTTTTTTTTTTGAGGAAGATTAGCCCTAAGCTAACATCTGCTGCCGATCCTCCTCTTTTTGCTGAGGAAGACTGGCCCTGAGCTAACATCGATGCCCATCTTCCTCTATTTTATATGTGGAACACCTGCCACAGACACCTGCTACAGCATGGCTTGGTAAGCGGTGTGTAGGTCCATGACCAGGATCCAAAGCAGTGAACTCCAGGCTGCTGAAGCCAAGTGCACAAACTTAACTGCTACACCCCCAGGCTGGCCCCTTCTCTTCTCTTTTTGTTGCCACTCTGAGGTTTTTACATGCAGGAAAGGGGTGGTAGGAAGAAGAACTGGCAGTAAGCCTTGGCTTCAGGAAGATCACTTCTGGGAAAAACTACACATAGAAGTTGAGGATCTGGAAATTTATTTCCCAGGGGAATGCCTCTCTGTTAGTTAACCCATTCCAAAGATTTCTCTAGAATTAAAAAATTCCATAGAGTCATCTAATACTTAAAAGAGAATTAATATGCCCAAATTATTCCCAGATCATAAACTTCTACGTAGTTTTTGAAATATGTCTGGGTGCACTGTGATATATTGTATATGATTTTGTGAGTTTCCTGAAACTGCAGCAAGATCACTAAACCAGTACATTTACTGAATAACTACTATCTGTCAGGCACTGTGATAGGGACTTTTTTGATATGCTTGATATATGAAGATTGGGAGTTAGATAAATCAGGGCTGGATGTTCAGATTGCAGAAGGGAACTTTGCAAAAGGATTAGTCACAGGGTTTCTGTAGATAATGAGTACTCTCTACTGCATGTTTAAATTGCTCAATTTACCAAAAAAAAAAAAAAATCAATTTACAGACAGTTCCTTGGGAATATTTTGACCGTATATGTCAGATGCACCTCTATGCCTGAAGCAAGTGTTCACAAAAGCTAAAACCTGTCTAGATGTGAGTGTAATTTTTAAAGGAAGCAATTACAGATGTTAGTTGGAGGCTTATCAGGGTAAACTGATGAGACCTGGAAAAATGCATGACCCTGAATGGGGAAACTGAGGTCAAGCCCGTCATGTCTCTGTCACTTCATTTGGCTGTAGCATGAATGCAAGGTAATTAACCCTGCAGATGCCTGGATAAGAACACATTGTACAATGTTAGCTTTAAAACAATTTGTAAACCAGAAAAGGCATTTCATTTAATCATGCAGTGTATTCAAGGTTAACGCCTCAGTGAGTGGAAATCCAACAACTCGCTGGCACTCAGCATTCCATGTGGGTCAAACTGGAGATCTGTGGCTGGAAACAGTGCTTTTAATATAAGCCAATTGATTTTCAGAGTCATTGAGCATTTGGATGGCAACTTATTAAAAAATATAAAGTGCGTCAGGTCCTGGTTGTTGCTTGGTGTCTCGATGGGGATGATGTTTTCTACCTGCCCTGCCCTCACCCCCCACCGCCACCAGTGTAACTGAAGCCGTGTCTGGGAAGCAAACTGATGAGAAAATGCATTTTTGCTGAGCTCCTCAGGAAGAGAAGACCAGTGTATGTAATGCTGCGTGAAAGCTGTGCTAATGTGGCCAACGTTTCCCATTTTAAAGAATGACAGTGCTAATAGGAAAAGGAAGAATTTTCTTGTTATATCTTACAGAGAACCAATCTGAATTTGGCAGGGATGGCACAGTTCCCAAAGGCTGAGTCACTTCCCATTGTCCTCTTGCTCTGCATCTTGACTGTGAGAACCAGGTGTGTCAGTGGGGGTTAGATAGTTTGTTCTGTCCATAGGGAATGAATTACCCAGATTCTGCTGAGGTCTAGTCTGCAGCCATTTTCAAGGACCACGTAGAAACTTCTGAAAGAAAGAATTAGGTGATACCAGGGTTATAGGAAAAGACTTATATTTGTGCCTAATAGCCACAGGCTAGCTAATGTTCACAGTAGAACAACAAATGGAAAACTGACACATTATCCTTAGGCTTGAAATGCCAGATTTTGGGTTGCATAAACCTTCTTTATGTCTACATCTGAAGGGCTTGCTGACCTGGCTATCTAGTATGAAGTGTAAGACTGGGGAAAATCATGTGTATTTTAAAACTTCTATTTTAACAGCACCGTGGTTTTAATATGGAGAAATTTTTTTTTTGCCTCCTTAAAAAGGATCATTAATGAATTTTCCAATTTTTATTCCTTAGTGCACATGTTTAGCAATCTTGCCTCTGGCACTGGCATATATTTAGATTATGATCTCAGTGTAGAGAAATTTAGGTAGGTTTATTAAGAAGAATATTTGCGCTCCTGGAGAAAAATCTCTTCTGCAGAGTTGGACATGCCAGTTTATAAATGGGTGGCAGAGACCTGTGCAAGTACAAATTGGTTCCATTGTTTATCTGCCCATGATTTTGACCAATTGGTGTTCAATTTTCTGTGGATATTTTGAAGGACTCTTACAGTTGTGATAAAGGTTAGGAATTTTGGCTTGGTTGTCAAGTCTTTGATTCTTGGAAAACAAGTGAGTTAGATTTTAATTCAAATTTTGCTTGATTAACTCATTCTGAATTTTCTTGTCCCTTGGTGGCTACAGGTGACGTGGATAGGTAGGTTAAACAGAAGTGAATTTTAGGACTGGGTTCACCAAAGGGCGAGCTGAGATGACTCTCAAGTTGACACTGTGGTGAGAGAGAGAGAAACTTATTAATTACAAATAACTTCAACTCAAACCTCAGTTAACAAATTTTCACTTCTCTTAACTTGTCTCTACCTACCGAGAGATTTAAATAGCACCTTCTCCCCAACAAGAAAGTTCACGCACACACGTGGAAGCTCACTTTGTAAATGTGTTATTGAGCACATTCTGAACATACATTAACTCTAGGTTTTAAATATTGAAATGTTAAAAATGTAAATATTGGAAGTTTGAAAGTCTTTCCTCCTTCATGACTTGCCCTCAAAGTCAAATTGATCATCTTCATCTCTGAGCTGCCAAGGGACAAGCGCAGATAGGGAGGATCTGAAGTCATTCACGTGAGGAGATTTCCTGAAGCCCTCAAACTCACATCTCCAAAAGTGGGAAGAGGAATTTTCTTCTTCCAGGAGTTGGCCTCTTCTGTTTGCTTATGGGCACTTCTCTCTATATGTAAGTTGCACCATTAAAAAAAACAAACCAGAATCCTCTTAATAACGGTTAAAGAAATAGATCGGTCAGGAGGGGCTTGCCCTACTATTATGGACTGTCTGACTAGATGTCCAGTCAGGAAAAAAATGGTAGACACTTGCTGAAGCCACATTCAGTGCCAGGACAGAGGGCTCTGCGAGTTCCCACCACAGCCCTTCGACATGAGCACTGTTATGAATTCCACTTTACTGGCAAGGAATCTGAACCTCAATGAAGGTAAGTGACTGAGTGGAGGTCATTCGGCTCACAGTCAGGTCTGCATATCCCTAAATCTTAGCGTAGGCATATTGCCTCGAAAGAAAGGCAGTGCAGACAGAAGAGGAAGTCTATAGTGAACTTCTGACACCAGGGTGATGTCGAGCCAGGCAAGCGGGAATCTCTGGACTGTTACATGGCGAATTAATATGTGCCTTTAGTGACCATGGGAAAGTCCCTTAATCTCTTGGGGCCTCAGTTTCCTTACTTTTGAAATGAGACAGCTGGGCAGGAAGCTATAAGGACCTCATCATATTCTTTAAGTGCCCAAATATGTACTTCCATGAGTTAAATATCCAACCCAAAGTACTGCAGCTACTTATTGAGAATGGGGGACTTTTCAATTTTGAGACAGTTAATCAATATACTTCGTATTGACCCACCCCATTTTGGGTACAAGGAAATTCATGTCTTTAAACCTACTCTCTGGGAATTGCCTACTGAACACCAAACTTATTGACTTCTCTGTTAGACTCTCTCTTATTTAACTGATGGTTTTGGCATTTTGCTTTGATTTGATGGTAAATAGCTTTACCAGTGAGGGTAAAACTTTAGCCTTATTTCCTTAACTGCCAGAATAAGGAGGAGGAAAACACTTACGCTGGGTGTCCATGAGTGTTCTGTTTCAGCAGAAAGGATTTAATGAAATGCACATCGCATCGTAGATATCAGTTTAACAAATCATACAAATTTATGTGACAAGTGAGCGCCACATCAAATTGTACATAATGTAATCCAAATTGGGGGCAGGGAAGATCGTCAAGATAAACTGTCCCGCTGCAGATGACGTTGTGGCTGCTTCCAGATGTGCTTCTTATTTGTTACGTAAATAAGATTCCTTATCCCGGCACTATTGCCAGGTCTTTTGGGCAGTGATTCAAAGTGTGCAGAAAGATATGTATGAAACTGTTTGGGACTGAGTGAAAAGTTCTCTCTTCATGTTTTGAGATGAGAGAATGAAATGTGAAAGCAGAGGTCAAATGTGTCATTGTCATTTTACAAAGGAGGAAACTGAGGCTTGGTGAAAGTAAATAATTTGTCTAGGGATTACAAAAATCAATATTCAAACTTAACGTCTATACACTGCACTACAGCTCTGTTCTAATCACTTCCATCAAATAGTAGTAGTTTGGTATAAGCCAAGCTGCTACAGATAAATAGAGAAAAAAATAGGTAGATAACTATTTCAGTGAGCCAGAGGGACAGATTCTTGGCAGTCTTCACAGTACATAAAAGCCAGGAATAGATCAGAGAATCAAACTGTTATAGAGTAAGATACCTATTAAAAGACACATCAAAATGAAAAGCTATATAACAGAGAGAAAATTAAAATAGCAAATTGGATAAGTTAAGGTAACGCCAGCTCCCATAACAAACGTCAGACTCTCAGTGACTTAGCATTCCTGAAATTTACTTCTTGCTCTCAAGTTCATGGTCAAGTGGGTGACCAGCCCTCCAACTGGTGATTTGGGTACCCTGGCTCCTTGTATTTTGTGGCACAGCCTGTAAACCTCTGTGGCCTCTGAAACCTCTGCATTCAGCCAGAGAATGGGAAAAAAGAGTGAAGAAGGAACAGTTGCTCCTTAAGGCTCTTGGTCCTGAAGTGACATACATCACTTCCACTCAAGAACTGGTGCTGTGGCCTCACCTAGGTGCAAGGAGGTTGAGAAACATAGCCCCTGGCTGTTCAACTCTTCCTGGCAACACCTCTACCCTATGAGTCGGTGGGAGAGCATCAGCCACTGGACTACACAAATAGGACCTTCTTTAACCTTCTAGGCCTCACATGAATAAGTTCTGCTTACTTATCATAGCAGAGGATTGAATTGGAGAATATAGTTGGTGGAAGGAGTGGGGTGGTGCTTAACTGCCAATGGCAAAGTTTTAAATCATCACGGTTTAAAATAGTCTCATCAAAATATTGTACGCCAAGGTACTAAAGGCACCCTATTTCTTTATTTCAATTCCTCCTGGGTTTTTTTATTGACTTTTTTTCTTTTTTGCTTAACATTTTACAAACAAAAAAGAACAGGACTTATTGCCTTTATTTTCTTCCTCCTTTCTGTTTACTGTTTCATGTAAGAAGCCATGAAGCAGTCTGAGTTGTAGCTCCTAAAACACAGAGGCTTGCCAAGACCCTTTTTAATGGCATCATCTGAGACAGTTTCTACTACTATGCTGATGTGTCAAAACGTGTTTCTGTTAGCATGGAACTCCTGGATCAAAGTACCTGGTGGGCTGAATAGATATTTTCTCTAGAGAGACTGGTTTGAAATGAAAGTAAAATCTGAGTTTACCGAGGAAATCCAGCACACACAGCCTTCCTAGTGAAGATGCTCTTATACTGAGCCATCAAGTACCCTGATTGTTATCTATTTCTAGTTTTAGTTCCTGTAATTTCAGTAATTTCATATCAAACTTACATAGTGGGGCAAATAGTTTTGCATTTACTTGGAGACTAAAGAATCAAAGCCTCCCTCTTCTCTTCCAAGATTCCCCCCGTCTTCAGAATGGAGCGTGGGTTCTCTTAGCTGTGGAAATAGGATAGAAATGGTGGAGTCCAGTAATCTGAGTGATGGGGAGAACCTGCAGCAATTACTAACTGAAACATCTCAACTGCTAACCTGTGTGCTTATCGGTCCAAACAGATTCAGGCAGATTGGTCAAAGACACAGCTAGTAAACATTCAGTTAATTGTGAAATAACTTTAATCTCTTATTTTAAATGACTATCAATTAGTGCCAGCTCTTTGGCAGTAAGAGTGGACAATCCAACAGCTTGATATTTTTTGAATACCTACTGTATGAAAAAACATGCAGGACAGTATAGGAAATATTAGGAATAATGAACATAATCTCCAAAATCGAGGTACTTGGAGGCTCATCCATGTTTCTAGATAGATGCATGTAAAAAACTTAATAATACTAGTTGTAGTGTATGTTTCAGGGCCACGAGAGTGAAAAAAACTGAGTCCTTAGAGGAGTTTGCAGGAAGGAGGGAACTTGGATGGCTGGGATTGTCATGTCGAGGGAGATATCATGGAGAATTGTATTATTCCTTGAATTTGGACTAATATAAATAATTTATGTTTATTTAACTTTTTTATTGATGTTATTATTTGTTGATTTTTCTCAAAATTCATTCACATGCAGCATCTCATTTCTTTTTTCAACTCCGTGCACTGTTAAGAGCAGGTATTTTGGTTCATTTTCCAGATGTGGAACTTGAAGCACAGAGAGGCACAGCCGTAGCCCCCCTGGGAGATAAAGACTGTATGAAATCCAAGACTAAAACAGAGGTAGTGTTTTTTCCATGAGACCTCTCTAGTTCCTAATATAGGTACATTCTTATACTAAGTTGAACAGGAAATTTGTGCTTGGGTAAGTAGGAAAAGATAGTAGATAAAACTTTTGAGAGTTGGAAATAGAGAGATTAGGATATTAACTCTGCCATTTACTAGTTGTATGACCCTGGGGGAGTTACTTAACCACTTTGAGGCTCAATTCTCCCTTCTGTAAATACATGAGTTTGTTGAGAGGATTTATGAAACAATGAAAGGAAAACACTAAGCACTGTCCCTAGCACACAGTAAGCACTCACTAACTAGTACCTATTATTTTATTTTAATATTTGAAATTATTTATGGATTTCATAACAGTGTTGGGGCAATTGGGACTGTAAAGTTGGTATTTCCTTGTGGAAGACCGAAAGGAGGGTAAGAGTTGAAACCCGAACCAGCCTTTCTATGGAAGGCAGAGGGAGTGAGGCCAAGATTCTGCTCCAAGTGGGTGAGGAGAGTCCAGCTCTCTCACACACATGGATTAGGCTGAGGTGGCTTTGAAGACCAAGAGGAGATTTAGCTGAGCTTGGGCTCAGGTGTTGGGTCAAGCAAAACAAAAACTACTCACCAAGGGAATGCTGGATAAAGGAAGGCCTGCCAATGTGTGGTTAACTAAGAGAGGGAAATCTCAGCGTCCTGGGTGATGCCCACAGCTGGGAAGAGAGCCTGAGAACTGTGCAGTAGCAAGTGAAGTAACTGTTAGTTTCACCATTTCTCCTTTGCCTCATTGTTCAGACCTACTTGGCCACCAACACCTGCTGATAGCAAACTGTAGTGAGAAAGAGAGTGAACTTGAGGAGGGGAGACAGCTCAGCTGAGGGCTGAGCCAGGAGCTGGTAGCTGACCTACCTCACATGCCTCGATAGGTGGAGCTTACTCTTTTTTGATTCTATTTATGGACAATTTCTGGGTCAGATGGTTCTTATTTTAATAGGAATGATAGCTAAACTCTTGGAGGTTACCTTGCAATCAGTATACTCTGTACCTTGGTGAAGATACTGACATTTATATCCTTCTCTAATACTATTCAAGTTTAAATTTCATCATTCTGATTTAACATGTAGAATTTACACTAGATTAGATTCTCTGGGTAATGTCCACTGTGGATTGGTCTTGTGGGGTTTCACAAGTGGTTTGTTACTAATAATAAAACAACAAAGTTTGTGAATGATTCACTTAAGTTAAAGAGTGGACTCAAGGCTATTTGTATAACTCTTACTTTCCTTCAAATATGCGTTTCATGAATGAGAAGGGAAAGGAGTAGAGTGATAATAAGAACATAGACACACGTGTGTGCATGCTTACACTCGCACTCTCACATACTGAAAATCTCTGCCAGAGAGATCCCTTATCTGATCTGTGGGTATCAATGTTGGTTACAACTATTGATTCATTCTGTTCTACTCTGTATCCTTTTGAGGGTGTTATGGAAATTGGGTTGAACTATGAGAGTGTGCTTCAGTTTATTGAACTTGGGGTAGCTATAAAAGTGTGTTTTAGTTTAGCAAAGTTGGGCTGGGCTACAGGAGTGTGTTTCACATGACTTATATTGATTAATGATCAACCCTTCATTAGACCTCTGTTTTTTCTGTCAACACTCTCTCGAATCCCTTGGGAGTAGAACTTCCCTCTTCTTTATCTTTGCATGTAATGCTGCTTGATCACAGTGCCAGTCAGATACAGGGGTTTATAGATATTTAAATGGAATTTCAATTTTTTAACTTGTGGAGGGATAGCTTGGGGACTAGGTTAGTTAACTGTCACCAAAATAAAGCAAGAGAAACGGCCAAGAAACACTGTCTTCTCAAGCATATAGCTTTTCTTTATTAAGTGAGAATTGAAAGATGTATACTTTTTTTAAATTTAGAAGCTGAAAAATTATACTTTGAAGCATATGAAGCCTCCACACTTCACTGGAGCAGGTCTTTAAGGAAGTAGGGAAGTCAAATACCAGTTAATCAGGAAAAAAGAAAACCTACTTAGAAAGTAAACTAGCAACTGTGATAACAGTTGGCTGTTATTTGGGGAGCTCCATCTGCATAACTATATAGTTCATTCATCACGCATCATTGGGGAATGTAGTGCTCCACAAAATTTTCCAGATTACCCCTTTAAGTCAAATTAAGAGATGAAAATGCTTTATTTTGGGTGAAAACTTTTGTAAAATGTTGAAAGCTCTTACAAAGGCAGTGAACCCAAGTCAACCTCTTTATGCATATTAATTACCTAGTTTCTTCTATTCCAGATTGTGATATACCATTACTGAATTTCATTAAAGAAAAGGAACTTTTACATTAAAGGAACACCTCAGTTCTAAGATTGATTTCAATTTCAGAAATATTAAAAAGTGAAAACATACATCTAAGAATAGAGAAAAAATGGTAGTAATGTTTTTTAGACCAATCTGGATGGGGCTGTTGAATATAGTTCATCAGTTTAAAAGCCCCCAGACTTCACTGTGTGGGCAGCAATTCTGTCTGTCATTGGAGGTTTTCTCTTGTCCAGTATGACCTCTCACTGGAGACAGCTTGTCAGCCTTTTGTCCTTGCTCATGCCTTAAGGTTTTCAATTTCTAGTATGTTGGGAGTGGTAAACCAGTTTGTTACACAAAGTTAGGGCTATCTGTCAAATTAGGGACTTTCCAGCAAATTGTCCAAATTTGGGTGCATCGACTTTGAGGGGCTCTCTTTTTGCTTTGTTCCAGTTTGGGGCTTGTCGTGGATCTTGGTTGCCAGATTTGTGATTGCTATTAAGCTGCGATCTGTAACTTTAAGAAAATATCCCTCACCCGGATGATCAGGAAAGAGTACTAGGTGTTAGGATGATAATAAAAAAAAGCAACTCAAAACTTAAAAATCTTCCCCCTCAAACACCTATCTCCCTTCCTCCGAAAAGGATGAGTAAGACTAAAACATCAAGGACAAGGACAAGTGAGGAAAGAAAGTTGGGAGAAAGAAAAAGTTCTGGAGAAGATGTCAAGAAGTAGTAATTTTGAATACTACTTTATTTTATGCTTAAAATCAAAAAAGTACTGGTTATATAAAACTGTCATGGAGCTAAGTGACTGGAAAAGAATGAACCATTTCTAAGTGGTATTAATACAATAGACTTCAATTCTCACTTTAAATAATTAACTGTTTTTAAACTTCAGATGATATTCTCTTTGGCCAATATCTAATCTGTTGTCTTAAAGGGAAACTGAACTACACCTGTGCAGAGTTTATCATTTAAAGCTCCTTTTTCTGGTTGCCAATCAGCTAAGATATCTATGTTTACTGAGTTAGAGAGTTCCTATTAGTCAGGTCCAAAGTACACATAACTGTATTGATAAGGGAGGAACTCTCAAATGAGTCACTGAAACTGGCATCACTGGAGAAATTGGAATGTATTTTCATGTGAGTGTTTGAAAAGATGTCAGGTTGTTGGCTGGTGAACTGAGTTTTTAAAATGTCCCAGAGAGAAGTCATGATTGAGGACTAGCAGTGTTTCTGATGCTGTGCAAGTGGACAGGACCTCATCACTGATCTGCTTAGTATTGAGTTTAGTCTCTCGATCTTTGATGTGATCCTGAAAATAGAGCTAAATCTCTTAACACTGTCCATCACATTTTACCACCGTCAGCTGTGCATCTCACTGAATTTTCTTTAGACTGGTAATATAGCTAGAGTGGACTTTCCCAGGTAAATATATCTAGTATCTGGACTCGACCTCTCCTTAAGGATGTATGTTGGAGTGGTGCATTGTATCTTGTCTCTGCAACTACATTTTAAGCTCCTTTAGGTGTTTACTACTATGTATCTCCTACAAAGACTTAATTGCAATAGTTGTTCAATAAATATTTTGAGTTAATGCTGAATTAATTTTCTAAAAGCTGCTTTGGGACAGAGACTATGAGAATATTTACCATTGGTGACCCTACATTTGTGAAGATCACCGACACAGCTCAATAAAATGATACTTGGAGTTCTTTGCTTAGCACTGGTGAATATTTGGGGGCTTCCCCTATGGTGAATGGAGTACTGTGAAGGCCTGACTGACTTTGTAGGGGTGCAGTGATGCCTTTGGAAGTGAAAAAGATCCAGCCTAACTTGGCCTTAAAGGCCTGCCAGTTGTTAAAGGTTAATTTTTTTTAATAGAGATAAACCATGGCTCTCATTCAAATATAGCATGAACATATATTATGATGTTCAATGTTGTGTGTCAACTTGGCTAGACCATGGGACTCAGACATTTGACCAAACATTATTCTAAATGTTGCTGTGAAGGCACTTTTTTAGGTGAGATTAACATTTAAATCAGTAGACTTTGAGTAAAGCAGATTGCCCTTTACACCATGGGTGGGCCTCATCCAGTCAGTTGATGCAATCAATTGAAGGCCTTAATAGAAAAAAATACTGACTTCCCTGGAGGAAGAGGGAATTCTGCCAGCCATTGCCTTTGGCCTCCAGCTACAACATTAACTCTTCCATGGATATCCAGCCTGCTGGCCCATCCTGCAGATTTTGGACTTGCCAGAGTCCACAATGACATGAGCCAATTCCTTAAAATCTCTCTCTCTCTGTGTATATTTATCATATATATATATATATATATGTATATATATATATATAAAATTATGTATGTATGTATGCATTTCTTATTGATTCTGTTTCTCTGGAGGAATCTAGTACAAGTCAAATGTTTTATTTAACTCATTATTAATGAGAGAACTAGTAAGATGTTGCAACTAGTTCAGAGGAGAATTTAAAGTACCGACACTTTAATAAACAAAGAATATTTTAAGAAAAATGACACAATTATTTACGGATAATCTGGGCCTTGGAAAATGGTAACATCAGTCATCCAATTTGAGAGATTTTATTTTTAAACAAATTCCATTTGTGAGAGTGAGTGTGAATGTATGTTGTTGAAACAGATTTCGCGACTGAGTAAAACTGTTTATTAAATTTCCTTAATGCCAAGTCTCTCCCGACATTGCTGAGATGGCCCCTGGGGCTATCTCACTTGAAGGAATTTAAAACTTTCACATCCTCAAATTTGATTTTTCCATATTTAGGCAATCAAATCTATTTAGCATTACTAGAACTTAGTATGATATTTATACGGCTAAAGAATGTACTTATTTAAATGGCTTGGGGATGGAGGATTATGATTTTTCTGTTAGAAACTTTTTTCCTAATCAATTGATCAGGTAGTGGATTTCTAAACCCAGTTATACAAGAGATTATAAATCATAAATTTGAAATCTTAATTTCAAAATATCAAATAGTAGTGAAAATGTTAAAAACAATAAAATGGTAAAATAATAAGCTAGTAAAATTCTTGTTTTATGAAAATAATTCACAAAGAGCCAACAAAAGCCTGTAGTAAATATGAACGAAAAGCAATGTATTACCTGTTAATACTGATAAATGACCACTTTATTAGTTTTCTACTGTTGCCCTAACAAATTACCCGAAACCTAGCAGCTGAAGACAACAAACTCTCTCTTGCTGACTGTTGACCAGGGCTGGGTCTCAGCTTCTAGACGCCACCACCTGCCTGAGCTTGCGGTCCCCTTCTTCTGTCTTCAAAGCCAGCAGTGGTAGGTGAATCCCTCTCCTGCTTTGAATCTCTCCTGCCTCTTCTTCCACCTCATCTTTCTGACTGCAGCAGGGGAAGCTCTCAGCTTTCAAAGGCTCATCTGATTAGATTTGATCCACTTGGATAATCCAGGATACTCTCCATTCTGATTCATAACCTTAATTATATCTGCGAATTCTCTTTTGTTATGTATTCACAGGTCCTGGGGATTAGCATATAGACATCTTTGGGAGGCCCTTGTTCTGCCAACTCCTAGCCTTGTTGTGACTCATGTGCTATGTACTTGTTGACCTTGACTTAGGTGAATGCTTGAGCATGGCAGTGATGGGGAGAGAAAACTTGGAAAGAGCAGAGTAAGATGAGGAAGCCTCAAAAGAGTTTGAAAGTGGTAAAGGATACCTTTTGATGGGTCTTGCGCTGTGATTTGAAAAGTGGAGTTTGGTATACGTGAAGTTTAAATACAAGGTAAGGAGGAGTTCATTTTAGTGGAGAGGAGGCCATTAGTACAGGGACAGGAGGGCAGGGAATGGTGCTGAGAATGATGTGGGCAGCTTCTGCTTGACCACAGGATGAATGGGGGTGAGGTCACTTCTGAACATTAGAAGGGACTTAACAAATATGAATTTTGTCCTAATTGATGGGATTCTTTATTTTTTGTCTAGCTATCCTACTACAGTTTTTTTGAACTTACTGTTCTTTCACTGGTGGGGATTCAACAAAGTCCCCTAGTTGGTTTTGATCCCCAAATCTGAAATTCTGATCCTATTCCAATGGAATGCATAGTTTCCCTTTACCTGAGAGGAAATCTTCATGCACATGCCTCCAGAAAGAAGACCCTGTGTATACAGAAATTCTGGAGAGAATGAATTAGGTATCTTGAAAGAGTTAGTCGTTATTTAGGGGTTATCCTCCTGGTCATTGATGTTTATGAGACTACTATTGGTGGACTTGCTCTCACCTTGAGATTTGAGTACTAATTTGGGGTCAGCAGAAAATGAGGACTCTGATACCTCCAGCTGTTTTATCCTGGGTAATACAATCAGCTTGCTTATCCATTGCAATTTTGCAATACAAAATTAATCAACAATCAATATAGGTTTATGTTGAACAAGATTTCCCTTGGAACAAATTCCGTGAAGCGACTCCCCTAGGCTTCTGACCCTCAGATGTCTGGCGAGCATTGATGGCAGGGCAGAGATCAAATCTCGTGTGTTCTGAGTCTCACTGGGCTAGACGTCATGTATCCTTTTGAGGTTGAGAGAGAGATCATAGGCATATGGCTCTTAATTGTTACCTTACATGGAACTAACCCAGCAGCATTTGTGCCGCGTTTATACTTCTTCCACATGCATCCTGTACCCCAAAGCTCAAAGGTTTCCAAACTGCTGAAGGACGGTCTTTTTTAGGGGTAGCCTAACCAGAGGGCACACCTTGCATAGGGAATGTGCATGCTTACAGGCATCAGGAATTGTCTTTATACTAGGGGCCTGGCCTTGGCCCACCTCAGTGGCTACAGCTATTCATTCTCCACCAATCATGGCCATTTGTATTTTTGAGCATTACTGACACCTTGCTCCTTTGATAGCCCACATGGTACTATTTTTTTCTTTTGTTCATGTGCCTTTATTTTATTTTTAATTTTTAAATTTTTTGTAACAGCTTTATTGAGATATGTTTTCATGGGTTTATGCATATATCCAGACTCACCAAATTGTGTACATTAAGAATGTGCAGTTTTTGTATATCAACAACAACAGCAATAACGAAACCCATGGTACCTTTAGAAAAAGCATCGTTGTGACAGGAACAAGATTTTTAGATGTATCAGCAAAAAAAATTTCCCTGAGTGAATGAAGAATATTGTTACCACTTGTGAGGATCAGCTCCTACTGGATGAAATTTAAGTGAGGACAATACAGATTGTGTTTGCTTTTTACACTTGGACATGTCTTAAGGATAGCTGTCAGCCATCATGATCGATTTAATCCAGGCGAGACCATTCTTTCTTGTTATGCCTCTAGACAGTAACTATCACTCACCTCTTGAAATAAGTGGCTTCCAAGAAGAGTGATCTCAAGTTACTATCTCAAATCCTTCTAATATTTTGCATTACCTCTTACTTGTACAGCATCCTTTATTACCTATGAGACAAAGGGCAGCACACATCCATTTTAATACCCCTTGGATCAATTTCAATTCATGCCATTTCTAGGGTGTATTTCTACTGGGAATTCAAATGACTGGCATCATTCTGCCAGGTTCATAAATTATGGAGAGTCATAACTTTAAAATGCATTGTTTTCTGGTACAACTCAGGCAGCCTGAGGGAACTGGGTTATGATAAAAGTCTAGTTTAAGGGCATAATTTGGGAGCTAGCAACCCTGAAACTGATGCCATTCCTGGAGGGGTTTGGAGGGGTTCATGATTCAGACTGACACAAAACACAATGCTTGATATGGCTTATGATTTCCCTCCTGAGCTTTGAAGCGAGGTATTCACAGACTCTTCAGCTGGTGTCTGTCACACAGAGGGCTCTTATTAGTGTGGTTTCCTCAGGCTCTTGAAGGGAAAAATGGGCTGTTCTTTTCTCTTCTTAGGAAGATGTTTAGCTACTGTCTTAAGAGGTGAATGTAGAAAGAAAACCCAGAAAGATTATCTACTTCCGCCGTATACATTCATGTGAGTGGATATCTGTTTCACAGATATCTGATTATCTGTGTTGCTGGAAGTATTGTTCCTGGTTTTGTACATCTTTGGTTTCTTGATCTTAGGTATCAATACTATTTATTGCTTGATTTTATCAAACAAAATCACTCAAAATATCACTAAATTGTGACTAACAGTTTTCAAAGCACTTTCATACCTCATCTTATTTGACCAACATAGGAATGCTGAGAGTCTCACATTGTCATCATAAAATCACAAATGACAAACTCCTTGATGTAAGAAGGTAAAGGATGTGCCCAGGTCATTGGATTGAAGAGCAATAGACATAAAATTAGAAGCCAAATTCCCTGACTTTAGCCCAATGCCCTTTTCCAAAAATGTCCAAAAGACTTTGATTAGGAGTGACTAACAGAAAGGGATGTTGAGAAGACAACTCCTTGATATTTACATATTAATTTAGAGTACAGACATTACTCTGTACCTTACCCTGGATCTGTCAAAGATCTCAGGAACACATACACTCTTTGATTCAATTCTGGAAGCCAGGAGTGTAGTAGGGGTGACAGAGTGACTGCAGAAGAACGTTCCGAAGAAAGGATAGATTCCCTTTCTGGACTGTCCAAAGAAATTTCTTCTTTGACTTCAGCAAAGAGATCTTCTGTGTCATCATCTAGCACAGTTTCTCTGCAGATTTTGGATCATTGAATTTGTACTGATATCTTCTGAAGGAAGATTAGCTGATTCTAGAGACAATGGATTTGACTTTAGGGTGGAGACAGTGCTGGTGAGCAGGTCTTCTCCGTTCTTCAGCTCCTCAAAGTCAGTGGGCTTCCCATCCTCTAGTAGAGGCGGCTCCTCTCAGCTGCCATTGTCACTTGCCACCATCATTGCTTTTCAGTGTTATTGCCTCCTTAGGACCTAGTTTCCAAAGGTTCAGAGCAGCCAGAGTTCAGATCACCTTTGCTCTACTGTGGAATACTTTGGTAACCTCGTGTCTTGGGAAGCTGCTCTGTACTTGAGTGGACAGCTTAGGGAGGTGGCTACTTAGTATTTTGAAACATCTCTGTTTCCACTTAGAAGACTGACATTTTGCTTATTATCTGTCGTATGCAGAAATAGGGCTTTAGCTGGAATTAATTTCATATTTGAATTTAACCCTGAATTTCAGTGAGGGTGTATGATGTGGAAGGTGTATTCATGGTCTGTTCTTATAAGGTGTAGGATGAGCAGGGCAAAGGGACCTGGAGAGAGGGGATGTGGGGGGAATGACTTGGTGGGTCTATGTGTCTAGAGGAAGAGGACCCAGTTAGATTGTTCAGAGTGAAACTCTGGATTTACCAGCCCACAGAGAGTGACTAGGTTTCAGTCATCTTGTCATCCTCAATTCCTTGCCAGAGTAAGGAATGAATAAGCTCAGTAAATGAGTAAATGAGGACCAGTGAGGGAGCAAGTGTGCACATAAAGCAGGTTCCTGCTCAGGTTACTGGACACAGGCCTTGTTGCCCTCCAGGGAAGCTCTGAGTCATGACCCCTCTTCTGAGTGCCTCAGGGCCTCCATCTCCCTGGGTTCTGGAGAGTTCTCTAGACTCCTTGGCCCCTCTCATTTCTCCTGCCCCCCCCCCCCCTTCCTCAGCTGAATAGACCAGCAATACTGGACTATTTGCATTCTTCTAGGGCTCCATTCTTTGCTTTGACTTCAAGCTTTTGCACATATTTTCTTCTGATCCAGAAGAGAATGAATCCACAAATCTACTGTGTGTAGAAGAACTGGAAAATCATTCAGGCGAAAACCCAACATGGGTCTCTCCCATATGCTCTCCCAATTACTGCCTCTGCTTTCATCTCAGGCAACAAGTCTGCATTTACCTGAGAGTTTCTCAGAGGAGAAAATACAGCACAGGCAACTCCACCTCTCTAGTATAGTGTGGTTGGTCAGGGCTAAGAGGAGGCAGAAAGATTCTGGGATTTGAGGTAAGATAGATGTGAGTTCAGATCTGTCTCTGCTACTCACTAGAGGGAGACTTGGACAAATAAGCCCACCCTTCTGACCCCCATTTTGTTCTGTGAAGTAGGGGTAATAATACTTACCTTAGAAGGTGGTTATGACAATCAGAGAGAATATAGATGTAAAAATCCCTGACACAGAGTGTTTGATAAATAAATGGTAGCTAGGACAATCATGATTAATAGTAACCTCTCACCTTCCTCTAAGCCTGTTTTCTTTCATGGCCCTTGGATCTATTTGGTCCCATTTATGATTTGAATCTGAGAATCAGAACCGCATCCCAGCTCTCGGATCAGATATAGCAGGGTTATGGAGACCTCGGCCAAGTCATCTAGAATGCTCAGTCTTCTCTATGATCCACCAAGGAGCATGAGAACGTGGGAATTACACAAACAATGTGTAATTCAACTGCTTCCTTTTGGGGGTTTAGAAATTCAGACTAGTGCTTTCCCTGACCAACAGCTGGAGATATCCCAGAGAGTGCTGGGAACTCAGGCTGAGACTCTGCACTGAAATTGAAAGAACCCCAGAAATGGTTACTAGCCGCCTTCCTAGGAGCTCCTCATGGACTGGGATCTTATTTCAGTCTTCTGTGCTTCTCTGGGGCCAAGCAAAGAAGGTGGAGAGAGCAGGAACTCAGTGAATGTTTGTTGACATTGGAGCTGCCAGTGAATAGCAGAGAGATGAAACATAATTTTTGTTTTTCACAGCTGTTTCCTTAAAGAGTGTGTTGGTTTGCAAAGCACAGGTTTGAAGAAGCTAAAGATCAGTTCTTTGAGAAAGGGTAGGCATACTTTTCACCCCTTGACAGATGAGGAGCTCAAGGCCCAGAGAGGACAGATACAGACTTGGGAGAAGGACAGTTGTTTGCTGATTCTTATTTCTAAGCTCTCCTCCTAGAACCCAGTATCCAGTCTTCCAGACAAACGTGCCCCTGGGAGTAGCTCCATCCTGCCCATGCACCGTTTGCCTGCCTGGTGCATTCTGGGATGAGCAGTTCCCCAGTGCAGACATTGCTTTGAAAAGCTGGGCTTCCCACCCACAGGGCCACAGCCATACGCTGAGGGCAGTGTCCTGCCTGAGGACTTTCCTACCTGGAAGACCCGGAGCCTCTTGTCCAGCGTTCTTCCTTCCCCTGCTCTGCTCGTTGTACTGTACGTCTTCCTCTTTCTTAGATTCATTCCTTTTTCCAATCTGAGAATTCTGAGGGATGGTCTGTAGATATAAAGTCTCTGAATGCTAGAATTATGAAAAAATCTCTTTTTGCCTTTCTACTTGAATGCTAGTTTGATGAGGTACCAATTCAAAATAATATTCTGTCAATATTCAAAGAGAGTGGTCCTTTCTCTCCTAGCATCCAGTGTTGCCATGAAAAATTTGATGTCACTCGGTGCATTTGTAGGAAGTCTATTGCTTCTCTTTTGAAGCTTGTGTTATTCTATTCCTTGCTAACTTTGATGTTCTGAAATTTCACTACAATAGACAAGGTATGGCTCTTCTTTAATTCATCCTGCTTGACACTTGGTGGGCCCTTTCAATTTGAGACTGTGTTTTTAGCTCTGGGATTTTTTTCCCCTAAAATTCCTTCACTTCTTCCTCTCTGTTGTTGTTGTTGTTGTTTCCCTCCTTCTGAACACCTATTAGACATATTGAACTATCTGGATCAGTCTTCCATGTCTCTTAACTTTTCTTCATATTTTGGAATGCTGTATTTTTGTTCTGCATTCTAGGAGAGTTCCTTGATTCCTTCTTTCAGTTTCCTAAGTTCCTATTTAGTTGAATACAATCAACTTTTTAACCTCTCCATTCAGTTTTTTGTCCCATGATCAAAATTTTAATTGAAAAGATCTCTAGTTGATCTATTTATAGATATAATGTCAAATCCTATCTCTTGAAAATACTAAGTATATTCATTCTAAATTTATCTTTTCTTTGCTCTATTTCCTCAGGTGTTAGTTCAGTTGAGTTTGGTGTTGGGTTTCCTAGAACAGCTGGTGATCCATTTTTATCTCTTCATCTTTGTATTTGAAAATCCCCGTTTTCCTCTGTTTTGCCTCCAGTTAATAGGAAAGCTCCAGTTAATGTGGAGGGGATCAGGGCATCCTCTGGGAGATGTTAGCTGGTAGCTTGTCTTCTGGGGATTAGGGGATTGCTGTCCTTCCTAGTGTTCAGTAGCCCCCCACCTCTCTGATCCTAGCCCCACTCTCACTGTGTTAGCCAATGGGCAATGTTCCTGCTGTCTGTTAATTAGCACAAGAAGGACAGTGGTGAAGGGTTAAATGGTAAGGAACTTCAAATCTAGCTCCCTAATGGATGGATACCCTGATGGCTACCCCAGGGGCTTCTCCTGTGTCCTGCCTCAGTTGATTTGGGTTTGGCTTTCCCCAGATGCTTCTACTTTATAAGCAGTTTTTGCCTCTGTGGGTTTTGGGATGTGGTTTCTTTCTGGTTTTGCTTCTGAGTTGAGCTGATCCTGTCTGTTTAGGATCTCCCTTAAACTTTCTGTTTCACCAGGGGACCTTTTTTGGTTTGCAAGAATGTTTTACACATTTGAAAGTATATTTTTAGTTATTTCATGAGATTTTAGGTAGGATAAAGGGAAGATCTCTGTGCTCAGGCAGTCATCAACCTCCACCCCCCCACCCACCCCCATTCCATTTTTCTATTTCTGATGCATGGAACAAACAGACTTTTAAAAATTTCTCTTTGGTTGTTTACATCACATGTTGTAACATCAGTGAGAAATCTTATCAGAGCCAGAGGCTTATCACAGTTTGGCAGAGCAACCTCTTTTGTGGTGGGCAGTGGTAGAGGGTCCTCTGAGGTAGCAGAATATGTATCTGATGGTAATGTCCCTCAGTCTCACCCTCTAGTACAAGGATTGGCAAATACTTTCTGCAAATGGCCAGATAGCAAATACTTTTAAGCTTTATTAACCATATAGTCTCTGTTGCAAGTACTCACCTCTGCTGTTGTGGTGTGAAAGCAGCCACAGACAGTATACAAATGAGTCAGTGTGGCTGTGTGCAAATAAAACTTAATTTTCAACAACAGTCTAGTGGTCTAGATCTGACTCAAGCCATAGTTTGCTGACTTCTGTTCTAGTGTAACCTTGCTGATTCAATTTGGGGTCTAGAGTATTATTTAGAATGTAAAATACTTGTATGGACCAAGATTTTATGACAGTTGATCCATCAGGTAGACCTCTTGTATAGAAGTTCAATATCAACATAATATTAAAAATGTCATTTATCTTCTTGTTTATGCCTTCAGTTATCCTCAGAGTCAAACATTATTGGAGAGCTTTAAAAACATTGTGGCCTGGGTCAAATCTGGAAATATTATCTTCTGGTGAAGAATTTATAGATGTTAGAGGAAGCCCTCTCATGAGTACTCGGCTATGAGTTTCTGAAATGAAGAAAGAAGAGCCTTCTTCATGTCTCATGAATAAACTTGGTGTAGAGAGAAGAGTGGGTATCAGCTGATGGTGATGCAGAGATGACAGTGATGTGAATCTTCTGGTGACTCAAAAGACTTTGGTAGCGGCAGTGAAGAAGAAGAGAGGACACTTAGGAGGAAGTGACTTTAGCAAGAAAATGGCCTCTCTACACTGCAGAGGAGTTTGTCTAACTACCTGACTCTTCACTTTATCCTTATGGAGTAGAAAGCTTGCCTGAGGTGCTGTAGGTGAATCAGGACTTGGAGCAAGACCTCTGGTATGCCTGTTTGTTGCCTAGTCTGTGACATATGATGTCAAGAGATATCCTTTTCCTAAAGAAAATGTCAGAAAATTGTTGGAGAAGATGTTTATGATCTGTTTATGATCTCTCCTTAAACTTTTTGTGTCTGTGGTTTTTCTCTGTCAAACGATTGGAGGAGAAATTGTGGTTCTCATCCTTGACTATCTATTAGAATCACTTGGACGGCTTTAAAATAATTTCTATACACAGATCCAACCTGAATCAGATGAATCAGTCACTCCAGATAGGGCTGGGGCATTGGTGTTTTTTAAAGTTCTCCTGGTCATTCTAAAGTGCAGCTGGAGCTGGACACCATTGGTCTGACCTTTCTCCCATTTACAGCCCCCAGTTTGGGGGAATCTCCTGGTTTCACGGTTTCTATGTTGTACATCTCTTTGTGATGATGGGTGATTCATCCTCTCCCCAGGCTGTGGACAGCCGAACCTGTTTCCTCTTATGAATCTCAATTGGTCCTGAGCGGACTGTTCTTTGAGAATTGCAAATACTTTTTATCTTTCTAGATGACTTCTTTTCCTTATGCATCGACCTTTGTCACATACTCTCTTGCGTCTTCCTTCTCCCTTCCTTTCTATTATTTTGATCAGTTTGTGGTCATATTTCATTAGTCCATTTGGTAGAGAAGAGATAATTACCATTTTCTGTCCTAACCATGGCCTGATGAGTCAAGCAGAGTGAGAAATGCTCTTGTATGTGTTGAAGCTGCTGTTTGAAATCTCTATTTATACTCTTTATCCCCCTACCAATTCTTTCCTCTTAAACATCTTTTGTGGGGCCGGCCCAATGGGACAGCAGTTAAGTGCACATGTTCCGCTTCTGCAGCCTGGTGTTCACCAGTTTGGATCCTGGGTGCGGACATGGCACCGCTTGGCACACCATGCTGTGGTAGTCATCCCACATATAAAATAGAGGAAGATGGGCATGGATGTTAGCTCAGGGCCAGTCTTCCTCAGCGAAAAGAGGAAGATTGGCCTCAGTTAGCTCATGGCTAATCTTCCTCAAAAAAAAAAATCTTTCATATTTCTCAACTCTCAGATTTATTTCTTATTTGTCTAATATAAGATGCTTGTCAATGTCTCTTCAGTGTTTTCTGGCATTATGGCAATAGAGTGATCATAGTACTAACTATTAAAGAAGATCATATCACTAAATATTAAAAACAAAGCAAGGGTTTACCTTTAACACTTGTTTTCCTTTTAACTCTTGTCAAGCTCTGTCAACTCTATGGATAGCAATCTCAAAGAATCCGTGAAGTTGTCTACTCATTGTGTAGCCAGGTCAATTATCCATAACTGAAATCTAATAATATTGTAATAGTGTAATGTAAATGTAAATAATTAGCTACTTTCTTTAGTCTGTGTATGTGACTTGAAAATATAGAAAGTAGTCTATCCACCTAAATAGTTTTATTCCCATAATGCTAGAGTAATAACTTTAAATTAAAATTTTTCTGGTGCTTGGGTTTGTTTAATTTGGATTCTCCTGAAGGACTTGGATTATGTGTCTTAACTTTTCTGTGCAATGTCTAGAACATGCCACTAGGAGCCGTGGTGCTGGTGGTAGTAGTGTTGCTGAGGCCTTGACAATGATGCTGTGTGCACAGTGCACTGTAATCATCATTAAGGTTAGAAATATACCATTTGCCATTGTGTCACTGAGACCTGTAAGATAAACCACTCATTCAATTACTCATCCAACAAAAATTTTAAATTATTGAATATTCGTATGTGCCAGGAGCTAATATGATGTATGAAAATGACTCAAAGTGGACCTAGAGTAAACTTTTGTCAATATTTTTGGCATTAGTGAGGTAGAGGCAGATAATTATAGCACCAAACACATGATTAAAAGGAAAGTATTCTAAGGGTAAATATTATATTAGGTTTAAAGGCCTTTTCACCAGTGAAATTGATTCTGGCTTTAAGCTCTCGGGTCTGTTGACACTCACTTTGTCCAGCTGGCCTGCTCCTTTTTGAGATCTTTTACAAGACAAAAGCCACATGGAAACTCTTTGGGATGACCAAAATTTGTGAATAGTTTTGAAAATTGCCAGTTCTAGACCTCTACAAACCCATTTTAAATGTGTTAGATAGCTACTGTTTTTTTCCAGGATACTAGGTTAATAACCATTGTTGAATCACAAACAGATCCATCTTCCAAAATGACATTCTTGCAAGAATTTCAAAATTGCTTTCAAGTCCTATAATAGGTGTTAGATTGTATGTACGCAATATGAAATGTGTGGTGAGTAATTAGGCAGAGGGCTCAATCAATATAGATCTCCAATCTGGATGATTAAAGATAAAAAAGTCCAAGATGATGATTTTTCTTCATCATAAGGGGCTTTATTTTAAATGACTATGAAACATCTTTATAAATAAGACAGGTTTTTTTCTTTTGAGGCAACATAGAGAAATGCTCTATTTATCTTGCGTTGTCTGGGAATGACGTGCCCCATGTTAATGAATTTTATGAACAACTGAAATTTGCTACTGCAAAAACCACCTGCAAAACCTAACTATTTCCTATTGGACAATCTGGAAGTGCATAGTTCACGTCCATTCTGGAGCATAATATGCTGAAGAAAATTTGAGTTTCTTAACGGTCAGTATCATCAGCATTGGCAAATAGTAGTAAGCATAACTGATGTGTATAAAAACTTATAGGGGCAATAAACAGTTCTGGGGGTCTTCTTAAAAAGATTTTTAACTGTAGTAAAAACATGTAACATAAATCTTACCATCTTAACCATTCTTAAATGTGTAGTTCAGTAAAGTATATTCACATTGTGCAACAAATCTCTAGAACTTTTTCATCTTACAAAACTGAAACTCTGTATCCATTAAACAACAACTTCTCATTTCCCCCTAGCTCCAGCCCCTGGCAAATACCACTCTCCTTTCCATGGCAAATACCACTCCCCTTTCCGTCTCTATGAATTTGACTACTCTGGGAGACTTATATGAGTCTTATATGACTCATATGAATCAGACAGTATTTGTCTTTTTGTGACTGGCTTATTTCACTTAGTATGATGTCCTCTGTGTTCATCCATGTTGTAGCATGTGACAGGATTTTCCTCCTTTTTTACCCCAGTTTTATTCCGAAATAATTGACATACATCACTGTGTAAGTTTAAGGCATATCACATAATGGTTTGATTTACGTATGTTGTGAAATGATTATCACAATAGGTTCAGCTAACATCCATCATGTCATGTAGATGGAATAAAAAGAAAAGAAAAAAGACAAAAATTTTTCTCCCTGTAGTGAGCACTGTTAGGATGTACTCTCTTAATGACCTTCCTGTGTATCATACAGCAGTGTTAACTACAGCCGTCGTGTTGTACGTTACATCCCTACTACTTATTGATCTTATAACTAGAAGTTTGGACCTTTTGACTACCTTTTTCCAATTCTTCCTCTCCCCACCCTCGACCTCTGGTAACCACAAGTCTGATCTCTTTTTCTATGAGTTCGTTTTCTTTTTTTCGATTCCACATATAAGTGAGATCATACAGTATTTGTCTTTCTCTGTCTGACTTATTTCACTTAACGTAATGCCTTCAAGGTCCATCCAGGTTGTTGCAACCCAACACATGCAATGAGTTTTATGGGCCATTCCCTAATTTGTAAAGGCTACTTGTCAAGTATATAGCCATATGTGGTTCAGTCTTTAGGTCTTTAAAACTGTTTATACAAATCTATCTAGCTTTTAATTTGAAAAAACTTATCCTTTGTCAGAACACCTGTCTCAGTTTTTGGATTGCAGAGTACGGTCACTGTAGAAGTAGATAATGGGAAATGGTTGAAACCTGGCTTTATTACCTGGAAGGTATTCTCTCCTATGCTTCCTATAGGCAGTAGAGTGAAGACCCTCCCTCTATCAAAATGTGAGAAGTGAAGGTAATAGGCCTTATTTGCCCCCACCTCTCCCCGACCCGTGCTCAATGTAATGAATATTGTGAAAGGTGCCATTACTGCTAGAATTGTCTTTCTTCCCTACCAGCTGCCCCTTGGTGGTGGTGTGGTCTGATAAATCGGAGGCCCCAGAGGCAATGAACCTTCAAGGCAAAGATCCCAGAACCCTGTTCTTGGGACTACTATATCATTTTATTAATACTTCTCTTAGCACGTGTACCTTAACTTTAATTTATTTTGTTCGCCCCTGACCAGATTTTAAACACCTTAAGACAAGGAATTAAGTCAGATTTGTCGTTATATCTGTCTCCAGGGCCTAGCACTGGGCCTGCCACCGAGTGGGTGCTCGTGAACAAATAAATATATGAACGAATGTGCTCTTGTATCATTGGAACGTTTCTCTGACCTTGGCATGACTGGCTTTTCATTTGTTCTGAGAGCTGAATTATAGGATTTCTTTTCAGGGATATGAACTTCAGTGTCAAAAGCAAGAGCCGGAGGAGAATGAGCTTGTGCCCTGAAATCAGTGAGAGGGATATTCTATAACAGAGTGAAGGAGGGGCATGGGAAATGGGTTAGGGGGCAGAGCTGAAACGACTGACTTGATTTGTTAAGGAAATGGAGAATGCCCAGGGCTCTGGGTTGTCAGCCAAACGTTTTTTTAAAGTATTGATTTCAGTTAAAAGAAGGAGTTTTGTGTCAATTTGTGAAATATTTTCTTCCTCTCCATCTACCTAGGATGCCTTCTATTCACTATTTCAATGTCTTGACATTTTAGAATTTATAGACCATGCATAGTGGTAGCTTTATTCATTGGCCCTTATTAAAGAAGGCATTTGAGTTTTTGCTGCTGTTATCATAAGAGAAGGTTGTATGATAAAACAAATCCATTAACTTGACCTTTTTATTCTTACATGTGTGTTCCACAAATGAGATTTTTAGTTTAAAAATCCAGCATTATCATTACATTTAAAAAATGAAATTGGACATAATGACTCACTTTCTTCCATTTTTTTTCCCCTGAAATCAAGTGATTGTATTATTGGAAAGTGAATCCAGTTTTGGGGATGTCACTTCTTCCAGAACCAGACTTTCCTGGTCTTCCGGCCCACAGTGATCCTACAGAGAATGGAAGGCAAACCTGGCCATCAGTCCGCCCAGAATGATAAGTGCTACAAGTGACTTTAGGAAAAGTTCTGGTCACAAACAGGCTCTTAAGAGAATGATGGCATAAGAAGAAATTACTCTCCCTCCTCTGTACTACAAATTAGATAACTTTAGAGTATTTTTACTATTAACTTTTAGAGTACGAGGCAAGAGTCAGACAGTTTTATCGTATAAACCCGACTGGCATCACCTCACTCAAGCTAATGTGATTTTTTATCAGTTGTGCTCATTGAATTTGCTGGAGATTTTTACATCACAAACTTTCTGCTTCAGGGATGTTGTGCTGCGAACATAAACTAGTTTCAATGAAAAGCAGGTTACACAGGGAAAGGTGCCACTGGAATACATGGCAGGGGTTACAGTAATTATTATGTTGTTTTCTGAATTGTACTTATCAGAACGATGTTACTGAGGAACTGAGGCTCACAGTCTTAGAGATCTACACCATAAACATTTGATTCTAGTAGGTGCACTTAAAAAAAATGGAATCATTTTTGGAGTTGGTGTAATTCTCACAGCAGAGATATGTATCAAATATAGCATCCCTTTTCGTGCTCTGAAAAGCTGCTCTGAAATCAGGGGAACCCTGCAGTTGGTGGTGTCTTAGCATTGTGGCAACCAGAAGGTAGAGGGTATGGGGGTCTCCTGCTAGAGAGCTGGGAGGGTGCTCTTAACATTCTTGAGACAACTCTCTATTTCCTCCCATAAACTGGAACAGTGCATGTACAAATGCCTTGAAAAAGTTAAATTAATTCTTTGGGTGCTATTTATTTAAGTTTCATCCTAAAACTGTTATACACTTTTTTTTTTAACATAATGGGCCCTATTGGCTGTGCTTGGCACAAAAACTCGTTGTTTAGGTAGAAAGTTTCTTTTAATATGGTAGTTGCTGTTAACAAGCAAAAGACTCCTCAGTGCTGGAAAATTAATTGGAAGCTGTTCCTCAATGTCAGCATTTACTGTAGCATCACTTCCAGAAATAAATACTTGGGTGTTTACCCCTATCCATGTTGTAATAAGTTGAAAATACTGTATTTATTTATTGATATGTTTACTGTTTTATCTAATCAAAGAGCAAAACATCTAGTAAAGTATTCAGATTTTTAATTTTCTAACATAACTCTATCTTCTAAAAGTTCTTATCTAAAATGTTCGTAAGTCTGCATTCACTTTCAACACACGTGTTCAACGCACTCATATTCCACAAACCTTTATCGAGTGACTCCTTTGTGCTCGGATCTGAGGGGCTCTCCCATGCTTCAATTTATCTAGTTCTCATGACAATACCATATATGTAGGCTTGAACATTAGCCTTATAAATCTCTGAGTAGAAAAACATTTTGTATCATAGGCCAGTAAATGACTCACTGAAAAAGAAAAATCATTTGAGGACCCACAATTAAAAAATACATGAATGTCAGGCTGCATTTGTGTGTATATTTTTGTGTGTGTGTGTGTATGCACAGGCATGTATGTTGGGTAAATATAATGTATTCTATTAATACACCGTGAATATGAAACACTGCTCTGTTTCCACACTGCAATGTGTAATAGCAGATATACCTGTGTCTTACATCACAGCCAGTTTGAGAGGAATGGCGGCCTTGTGTGGGAGTGGGCTGGGTGGGCAGGAAGAGAGCGATTTAGCAGAGTGTGCACACATGCACACAAGGAAATCGGGTTTGGGGGTGCTGACAGATGTAACTGCACGTTTGCCAACCTCTAATCATTTATTGAATACTAATTTTAGTTGAAAATTTATAGTCCTAAGGTTTAAAATAATTGAGCACTAGGTAAAATTATGAAAACTTACAGTTCTCTGAAATCAGTTGTTTCATTATTGGTGAAAATGGTGTCTATTCTAGAAAATGGTGCTGTGGCTTTTCTTTTTAATTATGAAATATGAAATATAGATGTATATGGTAAAAAAAATTGTGAACACTGTGATGGAAATTGAGTTTCCCTTGCACCCCAAAGGCACCCCGCCAATCCCCAGAGATTGTCAATGGCTTCTTGTGTATTGTACCAGAAGTTTTCCGTGTAATTATGTGCTCATACAAATACAAATACAAATAATTTTTAAAAATACAAATGAAAGATACTATGCTATGGTCATCTTTCTTTCTTTTTTTTTGAGTTTTCCCCAAGTAGCTTGTATAGATTTCCCCATTCTTTTTAGACTTGTGGAATCTTGTTGTATGGATGACCCAGCGTCGTAACTAGTCCCTCACACCTGATAGAAACCCTATAATTTGGTGACGTAATAACTCAAGTAATTTATTTAACTATTCCTCCCATTGATGGAGAGGGGCATCTGACTGGTAACAGATATTCAAGGAAAAAAAAAAACCCTACAATGAGTAAAACTAATACTGAGGTTGAAGTCAGCGTTACAGACCTTTATCCCCAGGAGTCCAGTTAGTGGTGGGGCTCTGTGCTCTGTTTAAAGAAGTTCTTCGGCTCTGATCTCGGTAGTAATGAATCTCTCTCTCTCTCTTTCTCTCTTTCTCTCTCTCTCTCACACACACACGTAAAGAAATGTCTGTTCTTAGCTGCTTCAAGCATATGGAAGAAATTTTCTACCAGGTAATTTCTATATATCTAGCAGATTGAGCCGTATATTTGGGGTTTTACATTGGTATTTGAATTAAGGCCTTCATTTTCTGCTCTGCAGTAAAAGCTGCTTGATTACTATAGTTTGGTTGGGGTTGATTGAACACTGAAGTTCCATGTTCTTTTCACATCTCACAAGGGTATGATTCTTAGATCCATCTTTCTTAGATATCATCCTTCACTCATTCGTTTCCCATCTTGAATATATTTTGGCATTAGGTGGTGTGTTTATCAGCTGACCTGGCAAATGTAATCTGAATAAATACACTTCAGAAAGTGTACTCTTGGCTTATAAAATAGTTATGGGAGTCTAAGACTCTTCTCATTCTTTGCTGATGGTCCTGTGTTTGAACATCACTCTTTGGGATCCTAAAATTATTTTAATAAGAAGACCATGTTGTCTCCGTAAGGCATCAACATTTCCTCCTGGAGAAAGCGCAATGCTTTGGTCTTTCCACTTGGTTCCAGCAGCAGAACAGCCTGTGAACCATTGCCCCATGTCCTTGAAGGAGGAAGGCATCAGAGGATACACTTTCAGTATCCTCTTTCTGAACCTTGTCTATATATAAATGCGAGGTCCGCAGTAGGAAGGAGCAGCTGCTGGATCAGAGAAAGAAATTAAAAGGCTCTTTACATGGGCCAGGTGCCTGTGCCTCTTGTTGATTTGTTGATCAAATTGTCTGAAATGCTGCGAGGCAGGAATTTATTGGTCAGTCATGTGCCTGCAGGCAACAACCAAGTCCTTTCTCTTCCTTAGGTTAGAATCCAAAGCTGATCACAAGGAGGAATGGGAAATGCTTGTCAGCTCAGAGGAATCTTCTACTGAGCTATGTTGCAGATTAAAATAGCTTCTTTACTCATTTTGGGGAGACCCTATATTGCCCTCCTCTACTGAAAGTGCCCAAAACAAATAGTGCCAGCCAAGGTGATAGGAATGCTCACATTTGGCTTATTTTATTTTTTTGCTGAGGAAGATTTGCCCGAGCTAATATCTGTTGCCAATCTTCCTCTTTTTTACTGAGGAAGATTCACCCTGAGCTAACATCTATGGCCAATCTTCCTCTATTTTGTGTGTAGGTCACTGCCACAGTGTGGCTGCTGACGAGTGGTGGAGGTCTTGCACCTGGGACCTGAACCTGGGCTGCCAAAGTGGAGCACGCCAAACTTAACCACTAGGCCGCGGGGTGGCCCCACATACTTGGATTTTAAAACTCAGTTTTCTATTGACTTAAAACCAGAGCAAGGTCATAATGAGACCCTGTGTAATAGAAAAAGCTCACCTTAGGAAGTCAGGACTATTATACTTACTACTAGAGATACCCTTGGTGTAAGTGCTGGACTTGGGTGGAACTCACCTTGGCCAAATCCGACTTTTGATATCTTGCAGGTTTCTAACTTTTCTGGGCCTAAGCCTTTTGCAAGTATGCTGTGGGACACAGACATACATAATTGACAAAATATTTTCAATTATTCATAAGCAAAGTTTTATTTTATGCATGTATGTATTGAAGTATAGTTAACATACAATATTGTATTAGTTTCAGGTGTACAACATAGTGATTCAACATTTATTTACATTACAAAATGATCACCCTGATAAGGATAAACGATTTCATTCCTTTTTATGGCTGAGTAATATTCCGCTGTGTGTATACACCACATCTTCTTTATTCATTCCTCTACTGACAGACACTCGAGTTGCTTCCATATCTTGGCTATTGTAAATAATGCTGCAGTGAACATAGGGGTGATGTATCTTTTCAAATTAGTGTTTTCATTTTTTCTTTGGATAAATACCCAGAAGTAGTATTGCTGGATCATATGGTAGTTCTATTTTTAATTTTTTTAGGAATTTCTGTATTGCTTCCCATAGTCTTGATGTGGGCCTCTTTAGATTCACCTTCTTTGGTGCTCTCTGTTCTTCCTGTACCTAGGAGTCTCTTTCCTTCCCCAGGTTAGGGAAGTTTTCAGCTATTATTTCTTGCTATATGTTGTCTGCCCCTTTGTCACTCTCTTCTCCTTCTGGGACACCTATAACACAGATGTTAGTATGCTTGATGTTGTCCCAGAGATCCCTCAGACTGTCCTCATTTTTTAAATTATTTTTTTTTCTGTTCATCTTGGGCGAGTTCCTCCACTCTGTTATCCAGACCACTGACCCGTTCTTCTGTCTCATCTACTATGCTGTTGATTTCCTCTAGTGAATTTTTCATTTCAATTATTGTATTCTTCAGCTCTGAATTGTTCTTTTTTTTGTGGTGAGGAAGATTGGCCCTGAGCTAACATCTGTGACAGTCTTCCTCTATTTTGTATGTGGGACACCACCACAGCATGGCTTGATGAGCAGTGTATAGGTCTGTGCCTGGGATGTGAACCCACAAATCCCAGGCCACTAAAGCAGAGCACATGAACTTAATCACTATGCCACTGGGCCAGCACCTGAATTGTTCTTTTTTATATTTCCTAACTCTGTTGAAATTCTCACTGTATTTATCTATTCCTTTCTTGAGCTCAGTGAGCATCCTTATGACCATTGGTTTTACTCTTTATCAAGTAGATTGCTTATCTCTGTTTCACTTAGTTCTTTTTCTGAGGATTTGTCTTGCTCTTTCATTTGGAACATATTCCTTTATCCCTTCATTTTGCCTACTTTTCTGTGTTTATTTCTCTGTATTAGGTAGATCAGCTATGTCTCCAAATCTTGGAAAAGTGGGCATATGTAGGAGATGTCTCGTGAGGCCCAGCAGTGCACTCTCCTCTGGTCATCCATGCCAAATGCTCCATGGGTGTCCCTGGTGTGAGTTGTGTGTGCCCATTGTTGTGATGGGGCTGTGATTGCTACACGTGTGCTGGTAGATGGGGCTGGCCCCTGGGCTGGCTGGCTGCAAGGCCTGGCCACGTGCAGCTGCTATGGGTGTACTACTGGATGGGGAGACCCCCAGTGTGGCTGGTTGCCAGGTCTGGCAGTACGTGACTGCTGTGAGCTTGCTGGTGGGTGAGGGGGCCCCTGTGGGTTGCCTGTGCTGCCTGGCTGCTCACAACTGCCTCAGGTGCACTAGTGGGTAGGGAGGCCCCCTGCTAGACTAGAGGGAAGATTCCAAAATGGCACCTGCCAGGTGTTGGCATCAGTGTGGCTGAACTAGGTGACCAAAATGGCTGCTGCCAGTTTCTCAGTCCTTGGGGGCAGCCCTAACTGCTTCCTGCCTCTCTGGGTGGTTCTCCAAGCTTAGTAAGCGAGTCTCTTTTACCTATAGACCATGCACTTTTCTATCTGGTGTTTTTGCACTGGTTTCCGGGTTGAGTGAGTCTGTGCGTGAGCCCTTTGAGCTCAAGTTTTCCTTTCCCTGAATTTCTGTGGTTTTCCTGAGTGTATTCCTTGTTGGTTTTCAAAGCCAAGTGTTTTGGGGTCTTATCTCTCCTGTGCTGGATCTAAGGGCTGAGGTGCCTGATGTAGAGCTCGAATTCCTTGCCCCTCTGGGAAAAGCTCCATACCTTTGAGATCACTCCTGACCATGAAATGCCGTGGCTAGGGTTTGGTTTTCCTCAGCGGGACTGTATCACAGTCTCTTCCACCCCTCTTGGTTTTGCCCCTTGTTGTGGAGGTTCTTTTCATCCAGTTACCAGATCTCCCTCAGAGGAAATTATTTCATATGTAGTTGCAGATTTGTGTTCGTGGGAGAAGATGAGCTCAGGATTCTCCTGCACCGCCATCTTCCAAACTCCACGAAGTGTTATTTTAATTTTGTTTAATACTAGCTGACCTCTTCCATGTTACTTAGGAGAGAATTATTAACCACCATTAAATAAATTCTGGCTGTGCTCACCCAGAATCAGTGGTTCTCAGCTCTGGTTCCCTTTTAGAATCACCTGGGGAGCTTTAAAAAGGCTGGTGCCTTGGGGCCGCTTGTCCATTTCCCTTGCCACCCTCCCATAGATTCCAATTTAACTAGTGTGGCTGGGACCTGGGTACCCATAGTGTTTAAAAGCCCTCCAAATGGTGCTAACATGCAGCCACTGTGCCTGAATCATGCTGTATGGCTCAGGTCAGAAGGAGCTCAATCCAAAACCAGAAGAGCCATTCAGAGCATCTGCCATTGGAATGACTGATTTGGGGGCTCACGTTTAAAATCTCTGTAGACTGGGGCCAGCCCAGTGGCATAGTGGTTAAGTTTGCATGCTCTGCTTCAGTGGCCCAGGATTTTCTGGTTCAGATCCTGGGCACAGACCTATGTACTGCTCGTCAAGCCATGCTGTGGCAGCATCCCACATAGAAGAACTAGAAGGACTTACAACTAGGATGTACAACTATCTACTGGGGCTTTGGGGAGAAAATAAAAGAGGAAGATTAGCAACAGATGTTAGCTCAGGGCCAATCTTCCTCACCAAAAAAAAAGGAACTCTTTCTAAAAAATAAAATAAAATAAAATAAAATCTCTGTAGGCTTTCTCTATTTAGAGAATCCCTGCATGTTGCAGGGAGCTCCCTACTGTGCTTCAGCATCAGCTGCTCTCAGTACCCCCACCTCTCTCTGCCCAAGTCACTTCAGCATATGTCATTGGTCTATGTTTAGTTATATCTTCCCAAATGTATGCTCCAAATTTGATGAAAATGTACCCAAGCTGACAGAAATGTCTTAATATGGAGAGAGACACAGAAAGAAAGAAGGACAGAGGCTTCTGCTTTTGGAACACAGGATCCACTTTCCCAATAGTCATTATAAATTGTGTTGTCTTTTACATTCTTTCAAGGACTTCTGTAATGAATTTTTTTTTTATAAAACTCATTCTTGACTCCATGCTTTTGTCTTGAAGATTAACGTTCTTTTTACCCTTTTGCTTATAAACCACTGAGTGAATAATTTTATTTGCTTCTTCAACTGTTTCTCTAAGCATAGCTGTCAGCCTTACTATTGTAAAAGTATTCCATAAACAGGATGCAGTTCACACATTTCGTCCACCCAAATCACTTTGTTATATCCTCATTTGCTTCAAATACCCAAATGTAATTTGGTTAACCGTAAGAGAAAGATATGCCAGGGAAGTTTTATGACAGCCTGTGCTTAGATTAAAGCCTTTGGAATACATTTTACCTCTGAAATATACTGCTTAAAGAAAATAAACATTTATACGTATTCCGAAAAATAGGCATACAGAAAAGTCAGTAGGATTACAGCCTCCAGATTGACATTTTTGGAATATAAATTCAGAATTAAAACACTATAAAAGCTGCATCACTATGCAAATGATGGAGAGAAGGAAACTCTTTAATTATAAGCAAAATCTGGCTCTAATTTCAGAGAGCATTCTTGCTCAGGGCAATGAGATTTTATATTTTAAGAGCTCGATTCCATTGGTGTTTACAGAGCATTTCCCTAAGATTGTTAAATAGAGTCTACCCAAAATAATCTGAAGTATTTGTAAGAGGAACCAAGGACATTGTACAAGAAGATATTTAAAGAAAAGTTAAATATTGTCAATGCAGACTCCCCTTTCCCTCTTTGTATCCTGGAATTTCACAGCATTTTAAGGTGGTCTAATAAAGAGGTTAAGGATGAACTTTGGGGGCTGACAGGCTTCAGACTGTAGGTGTTTCACTTATCAGCTGTGCAACTTTGGTAAATTATTTCTTAATCTCTCTTAATTCCAATTTTGTCAGCTTTACAATGGTACTAATAATATGTGTCTCATACGGTTGTGAGGATTAAATGAGTGAATGTACATTAAACCCTTGGCCTAGTGCCTGATAACAAAACAAATGGTCAACAAGTAGTTATTACTTAAGTAGTTAAATATTATAATTATTAATAATAGAAGCAGTATTGATTCTCTTGATCCCATTGAGGAACGAAGACTAACCTTTCACCAAGAAAAAAATAAAACTCAAGACTCCAGACCAAGATGGTGACATAGGAGGCTCCTGAAGTTATTTCTTCCCATGGGTGCCCTGAATATATGGCTACACACAGAACAATTCCCCTTGAGAGAAATCCAGAAACTAGTTGAGTGACTCCTACACATCAGGCGAGTGAGAAAATACCCACATCAAATTGGGTAGTAAAGGCTGAGACACTCTCACCATAAACCCCACCAGTGGCGCAGCATCATATAATTGAGAGGGAACCCCCAGCTCCCAGCTTCTCCCTGAAGAGCGAAGGGTTTGGGCCACACGTCTAGCACCCAACTTTTAAGGCTACTACGAGAGGGACAGGCCCCCAAATCACATAGCTCTGAAAGCCAATGGGGCTTGCATTCATGAGTCCCACAGGACTGTAGCAAACGAAGAAGCAGTTGTTAACAGCTCGTGAGCACTCACTGTGTCTCTCTCCCCAGGGCTCGGTACCGAGGGAGCAGATAAAAATGCCCATCTCCCAGTCTTTCTCTGGAAGAGGTTTGACTGCATACTTTACAAGCCGCTGTCTGAGGGTCCACCTTCTAATTAGCATGCTTCTAGGTGTTAACTGAAATTTTCCTTGGAACCCAAAAGAGCTGGTGGGCACTTCCCTCACCTTTGGCCGGTAGCTCACTCCAACAATAAAACCAAGTTGCCAGCATCTCTCTGGAAGGAGCTTGTCCACACATCTTGCTCCCCAACTTCTGTGGTTGCCACCCAAGGGACGGGCCCCCAAATCACCTAGCTCTGATAGCTAACAGGGCTTGCATTTATGAATCCCACAGGACTGTAGCCAACAAAGAAGCAGTTTTTAAATGGGCACAGCAGCACCCCCTGTGGCTATACACGTGGGCTCAGTGCAGAGGGAGAAGGCAAAAATGCACTTCTCCCAGTTTGTCCCTAAAAGGGGTTTGACTGCATAATTTCCCAACTGCTGCCTGAGTGTCTGGCTTCTGATCAGCCTGCATCTAGGTGCTGTCTGGGATCCTCCCCTTTGGGACACTGATGAGTCTTGGCACAGCCTCAAGTGCTTGGAGCCGCTAAGAACAAAGATGATGGCTTGAACAGTCACAAAGATTTGAGAGGCAAATAGGAGCTCAGCTGGGCTGATGGACGAGGTTCATCTCTTACACGAGACCACTCTGTCAAGACTGAGAGAGGTGACTGATCTAATGCACAGAAACACCACACAGAGCCGAGGAAAATGAAGAAACAAGGGAATATGTTCCAAACAAGACAACAAGATTAATCTCCAGAAACCTAGCTTAATGAAACGGAGATAAGTGATTTACGGAGTAGAGAGTTCAAAATAATGATAATAAAGATGCTTACTGAGGTAAGAAAAGCAATGTGCAAACAAGGTGAGAAATGCAGCAGAGATAGAAAATGTATGAAAGTACTAAACAGAGATCATAGATGAAGAAGATAATTGAACTGAAAAATTGAATAGAGGACTTCAACAGCAGATTATGTCAAGCAGGAGAAAGAAAGTGGTGTTCTTTAATCGTGTCATCTTTGCTCCATCAACCTCACTCTTTTTACTCTACCTACAACTGCACTGTCTATTCAGGGTTGTATGGGTTATGCCCTGACACCAAGACTCACTATTTCTGTTGTTCTGAGCATTATTCCCTATTTTAAATATCTTAATAAGGTAGTAAGTAATTAGCCAGATATTCATATTGGAACTTTGGCATTATTCTATAAGCACCACCCTGATAGATTTATTCATAGCAGTGCTGCTGCCCATTATTATTTGCATATAACCTGATTATAGAAACAGGAGCAGGAAAGAAGAAAAAGAATGTCATTCGCTTTATTTTATGTTAGCCTGTCCCACCTTGGGTCAAATAGATTTAGATCTGAGTGGTACACTATTGTACCGTGGAGACTTCTGGCTAAATATGGCAGATTAAACACGTGTGTTTAGCTCTGCTCCTTTATAAAACTCTCACATGTAAAAGCAATGAAGTAAAGCAGTGAAGAAGGCAGACATGTGCAAGAACAAACAGGGAGAGGAAAGGACACAAGAAAAGAGAAGTCAACAAAAATTTGAAAGCTGGAAATTGCATGAACTAGTGCTAACTGTCTTAGCAGACTGGACACAGTGGAAAAACCTTCAGAGAGGGAAGGAGACAAGAGGCAAGCTCATTTGTGCTACAGGACAGGAGGCTCAGGAACCAGGGCCATGAAGAAGCTCTTCACAGGAATAGTTAGATCTCCAGGTCCCCTCTGCCGCATGCACAGCTAAGCGACTCTCTCTCTCTTTACTCTGGGATGAAGGACAAGTCACTTGGGTTTTCATGAGTCTATAGAGCTGGCCTGAGTGTACACGCATGACATATACATATACACAAATGAATAATATTTTACCTCAGAGTTGGCACTTTAGTGCAAATTTTGTTTGTTGACTATTTCCAAAACTCTGAGGCCAGTATAGGTTAAAATTGTGACATGAAATGTCCCTGTCTTGCTTAACTTAAGCCAAGGACACTGAAACCACAGGTGAGGGAGGGATTCTGATGAATAATTAATTGTTATCTGTCATTGAAATAGAAAATGAACGTGTTAAAAAGATCAGTAGCTGCTCATGGATCTGTTTGATACAATAAATCAATAATGAATTTATATTCTAATTAAGGAGTTCTAATCACTTTGACCTCTTGAACATCTCCTGGGGCGTAGTATTGGAAAGGCCTTCAATAATAAATATCTTTGACGGTCTTTGATGTATGGGGTTGTGGGTAGCACTCAATATTATTTACTATGATATTATTATTTCCACAGGGTTTAAATCAGGGCAATGGTTTGAATTTAAACTATTCAATATATCATTTCTAACAGAGGCTTTCCCACAGCAGAGGTATAGATATTTTTAACAAGTCGTTTGGCAAGGCAAGTTGATTATCAAACATCGTGATTGAAGAGTAATATCTTCCTGAGGAGTGTGGTTATTGTGAAGAAACATAAAGAATTATAAAGAGTAGACCAATAGCTTGCCAGGTCCTTAATGCAGGTTTAATGTAGTAATTTTGGGAAAAAGAACATTATTGACTGATTTCTATATATCAAGAAATTAATGTCATTAAGTAAAATATTTCTTCAGCAGGCTTATTCACAGAGCCAGAGAACTAAAGCTGCTCTGCAAAGGCTCGGTTTCGGCAGTGTAATGAAGCGTCATGCTCAGAGACTCAGAGGTCCGACTCATTTATACTTAGGTTGACATTAATTTGCTTTAAAGAGCAATACCCATCTGTGATTGTTGCATTGGTAAAAGGTCATAATATCTTGAAGATGCCTCAAAAACCTTAAAATGAAATTGATTACTATAAAAATCTTACTTTTCTTTAAAAGATTATTTTCTTTAAAATAATCCCTGGGATCTTACAGCACATAATCTAACATAACATTGCATATTTTCTATTTGTAAAAAGGGAATTATCCTTACCAAGAGAATTGGTAATTTCTGTTTATCTTGTGGTTGTATTTGAGGTGGAACCTGGGTCAGGGTTGGGGCCGTTTATTTCTCGACCTGTGGCTGCATGGAAGTGATGCCTTTCCCGTCCAGAAGAGCTGCCCCACTTTGAGCTGCCGGACCTTCTTAGGGCCACTTAAGCTTCTGTCCATACCTGGTAGTAGGATTCTTCCCCAGGTAGGCTGTGAAGTATGTACTTTGGTACAGGGATTATCACAGAATAACAACGTCATACCCCTCTTAGCATCAAATCAGTACGTTTCCCTTCGCTGACCAAGTGTTGGAGAAACTGGTCCCGTGGCTTCTAGAAAGGGATATGAATAAATGGGGCAGCAGCTGATATTGTCATTACGGGTGATATGATGGAGCAACCTCTCAATATTATGCTTCACAATTTAATCTAATGTTTTGTTTATTGTCTAGAACCTACCACTCTCCCTGAAAATGTAAGCTCCATGAGGCAATGCTTTTTGTCTGGTTTATTGTAGTCGCTTTACACATAAAACAGGGTCTGGGACAGGGCTGCTCAATAAATATATGAATGAACAGACAACGTCTAAGCCACCCCATGCCCCTGCTGTTGCCCAAGGAGAAGCACATTTACGTAAAACTTAACGTCGGAATAAATGCACTGGTCCTCGTATCAGGAGAGCAGTGTGCTGTGAAGTTGGTGCGTGGAACCAGCAGTATGAGCTTATGACTGTCTTGCATTCCTGGCTCTTTTTGTGACTTTATGTCCGTAAGTAGGTAATTTGATTTCTATGGTCTTACTTTCTACTGCTATATAATAGACACAATATTTCTAAATATCTTTATAAACTACTCAGTAATTTGATTTTATTTGATAACTACAGTTGTCCCTCCTTATCCTTGGGGTATATGTTCCAAGACCTCCAGTGGATGCCTGAAACTGCGTATAGTACTGAACCTTATTTATACTGTTTTTTCCTACACATACATATTTGAGGTACGACAGCAAAACTAGCATGAATTTCTTTTTCCTTCCTCACAATTTCACTGATAGAAGATTTGTTCTTACCGTAGATCTTAGCAACCTCAGCATATGATTTTTTTCTTTCCTTATTAAGTCAAGAACTTTCCCCTTTTCACTTAAAGGAAGCACTTTAGAGCTTTTCTTTGGCATATCTGAATTGCCAGCATCACTACTCTTGTGCTTTGGAGCAGTTATTAAGTAAAATAAGGGTGACTTGAACACAAGCACTGCGATACTGCCACAGTAGGTCTGATAACCAAGCTGGCTACTAAGTGACTAATGGGCAGGTAGTGTATACAGTGTGGACATGCTGGACAAAGGGCTGAGTCACGTCCGAAGCAGGATGGAGCTGGATGGCACAAGATTTCATCACGCTACTCAGAACAATGTGCAATTTAAAGCTTATGAACTGTTTATTTCTGGAATTTTCCATTTAATATTTTCAAACTGTGGTTGACTGCGGGTAACTGAAACCATGGAAGGCAAAACTGTGTATAAGGGGGGACTACTGTACTTATTGCCCGATATATGCAAATCACCCTTTAGATCTGAAGAGTTTTAGGAGTGAAAGACTTAGTCTCCATCTTCAGGGATCCTACAGTTTACTGGAGGAGGTCAACAATAACAGTAATAATGTTAACAATAACACTTAGCATGTATTATCTGCCAGGCACTGTTTTGAGTTTGTAAGTTTCATATGCTTATAAAACTTATAAAATATGTATGTTTTATATACTTATGAAATACAAATAATTTAATCTTCATAGTGTTCTCTGTGATGGGTACTAACATTTTTCCCCTTTTACAGATAAGGAAACCAAAACAGAGAAGTTACTGTAGACAGTTTAGGCTAAGCAAGCCCAGAGAAAAATTCTTTAGATTCAATGAAATGTGAAGTATACATAGATATCATTAATCCCAAAAACGCCTAAGTAGCATCAGTCTAGGCCAATTTTGCCAATGTGAAGCTGGTGATTTGGGAGATTTTCATGGTGAGATAATTTGGCAGCAGACAACAGGTCTAGTGGGCAGGCAGGGAGTTTTAGGAAGATGTAGTCATGTCCAGCCAAGACCTAGGTGGAAGGACCGTAACTTGGTTGCTGAACCTTGAGTGTTGGAACCACTAGAAAGCAAGGCCAAGCCTGGATCCGGGGCTGCTGGGAGCATCTAGGTTGGGCTGTTATGACAGAGGTTGGACATGAAAGGACAGCTCTCATTTGGTAAAGCAGGACTTTATTAAAGGACACAGGTTCAGAGCCCACAGATCAGAGTCTACATAGCAATAAGGCTGACTTTTGCTTGGATTCTCGGGGGACCCTAAATCCCATCCTGGATAGCAGTGGATTGGTTCTAGGATAACGGAATGAGTGAATATTTGAATGAATGAATGAACATCGTCTTGGTGAGCCTAAGTAAATAGAGCTAAATGAATTGGAAATATTTAGGGCAGACAGACACATCATTGTCCCCAAGTGGTTTTTCTCTGATAATGGATTTATTCTCGAGCAAACCCTCTCATAGCTTCAAATGAATAGTGACTGTCTTTCATAATTAAAACAGAGTCTTCTCTTCCAAACTCTTTACAACTGGACAGCAATTTTTTTGTTATTATAGATGCTAAAGGCAGCATTTAAAGTAGAAGGAAAAACTTGATATGACCATAAATTATGTTTGTCTAAGTGACATGAACATCTTTGCCAAAGTTGTTCTTGAGGCAATGTCTTTTTATGTATTTGGTAGCTTAGTATTCAACCTTTGTGATGAGTGAAGAAGACAATTGATAATGGGAATAAAGGAATCAATTTGCTTAATTCACATATCCTTGCCTTGAAAACATGTAAAAGAGTGAGTTGACTACAGTTAAAGTGAGAGGTGTTATGATAAGTTTGCTATTTGCTTTCACTACATTCCTTTTATTATAATAGCCAGGGTAAACATTCATATTTTATACACGAATAGAAAAAGCAAGGTATAGGTTGACATTTGAATGTAGATGGATCAAGTTGCATGTAGAATTGCTAACTTCTTCCCTGAACTCCTTGTCGTAAAGCTTTTTCTTCCAGCCTGTGTTTATTTTTACGCATATAGTTCAAACTATTATATTTGTCTTGATGTGATAGAGTTTTCCAATGATAATCTTCACCTTCTCTAAAGTAAACTGTATTTTAATTAAGATCTTGGCCTTTGACTCCTTTTATAGTTGTTAGGGAAATATTTATGTAATTGATTCATACTTGATATAGAACTGGCTTTGGAATCTGACCAGTAAATCAGATGGGGTCTGCTTGAAAATCATCTGAAGTAGATTTTGAGCCAATCTGAGTTATGTTTGTGTGAATTTATTTTAGCTAGGATATGCTTTTCTTCTTTTTGCCTTGGACCTAAACCAGACCAACTGTATGGAGTGTCAATGAGAAGGACTGAGGATAATTACTGGTTTAAAAATATAACTGTTGTGGATTTAACTGGCATACAACCCTGACATGTAGGTGGAAGGTAGCAAGCTGAGGGCAACTAACGAAGTTGGACTGTGTGGTTCTTTTTGAAAAACTGTTCTTTGTGCTCATGAACAGACATGATAAACCAGCACATAAATGCTGCTCAATAGCCACAGCTGAACCAGTTTTGTAAGGCTAGGATTGGAGAACTCTGTGTAAGGCCGAATACCAGTTTGCACTTGGTCCTTCAGAAGGGGTTCCAATGCTATCTCTTGAAATTACTCCAGACTGTTCTTGTCTTGGTCCCAGACACCACAAATCTAGCAGACTTGATTTGATCACTTGTGTTGCCTTTAAACCTCAAATCACCGCACTACTTGCCCTATTCAGATTCTGGTGTCTTTTGTCTGCTATTCCCTTGCTCATCCGTAGTCACGTCTCTAATTGGACACGTGCTGCATGACTCCTGCCCTTCTGACTCCAGGTTTTGGATTTGTCTTTCTGGTCCAATGTTTTCTGTTCCCATTAACCTCTCTCCTGCTGCATGATCCAAGTTGGCCACAACTCATTATTTATGTTTTTTTCCCTCCAATTCACTCCCTAATAAAATGGAGCTGGACACAACTGTTTCAAATCATTGCCTTATACCCTGGGGATTGCTTTTCTTTTGAGTAGCATCAAAATTGCATTGAAAAATTTTCATTGAAAATTCACATGACTGGCATTGTACCCCATAGAGAGCTAAAGTGATAGTTGAAAACAGGGCTTATTAATTGTAAATAATGTGGGGCAGACTGTAGCCCCAAAGATATGCATCTTTTCACTGTGATGATAATAATAAGCCCTTCCCGCCACCCCTTTTCAGAGGAGAAAGCTGAGGTCCAGGATGTTTGTGTCTGCAGATTTACATGGTAAATCAGCAGAGCTGGGAAGGCATCTTGGTTCCTGAGCCCTAGCCTCTCTTGATCACCAAAACCACAGGTTGAAATATGAAACACTTGGTCTAGCCAACCGTTTGGGGCCAAGAAGATAAAAATCAAGTTCAACTACGTGGGCAAACATTGGAGTAACAATCTATGAAACACAGTCATCTTCAGTGATTACCTGTTAGACATGTTTCTGTGTGCAAAAAATAATGTATATTTTCCTTAGAATTTCTAGCCAGCTGACTCTGTTGTGTTTCTGAAAAACAGCCCTGTTGGATGCATTCTGCTGTTTTATAGGGAGCTACCTATCTCAGAGGCCAAAATAATTTTTTTAATTATCTATGTTTTAATACACTATGATGTGAAAATAGTACTTCCTCTCCCAAAGTAAATTTTATTTCAGAAATACATGTTTACCCAAGTGGAAAGACCTCTTTATGTCAAGTCAAAATATTCTGAATATTTATGGTAATAACCAAGTGGCTATAAGACCATAAGACTAACTAGATTTGAGATAGAGTTCTTTCTCCTCATCTGTTGTTTCAGAATTGATTTTTATCCTCCATCCTGATCATGGTGGCTTGTATGTATATGTATCTCTCGGTCTGTTAACGTTACTTCTACCTCTGTAGAGTAACTCTTTGCTCCCTGGAAGCCAATGAATTTAACTTTTGTTTAAAAGGAAATGAATACATTGAATTTAATGCCACCTGGCTGACAGGGACAACAGAGGAGACAACAGCTCTTGTGACACTTTGAATAGAAGGACATGGAGTGGTGGTCCTGAGAAGGGGAACAGAGAGGTGAAACCAATTTTGCTTCCTCAGGAGGTGTAGAGAAGAGGCAGCACACTTTGAAAGGCAGCACAAGGAATCTCAGTGGCTGGATTGAGATTCAGGCACTAGGGTTTTCACATGGCTTTCTTAGTTGACTTGAGGGAAAGTTAGTTACCTTCTCTCCGTGTTGGTTTTTTTCACTTGTAAAATGGGCATAAGAAAAGCACCTAACTCGCAGATTGCTGTGAGAGTTTTCAATGACATGAGCACACCTCGCTCATGGTAGATGAAAATGATGTTTACTATTTTAGAGGAAACCAAAGGGAGGCCTCCCCGGCTGCACAACTAATAGAATGGGTGGAAGTGGAGTTCCAGGGTGAGTCAGGGAAGCTGATGCAGGAATGGTGTTGGGGAGATTCACAGCAAGGACCACCTTCTTTGGAGATGAGCTAACAGGACGAGGTTTGCTTTCCCAGTTATGGTGACTAATAAAAATACTGTAATAAATGTGGAGAGCTCTGAGGGCCAACTTAGAGCTTCCGTGATTACTCGGCTCCTTGAGATTGTCCTGTTCCTGGTTACACACCAGGCAGAAAGGCCACAGGTAGCACCATAGATACCATATAGGGCTCTCTCATTTTCAAAAGATTAAGTCTTAGTAAAATATACTGATAATTAAGCTGAAACGTCCCAACTGTTATTTCATTTTTATGATTCAGAAGGTACTTCATGATTTAAGGTCATTGTTTTATATCTATATCTCTATCTCTTATAATAACAGGCAAGTGCCATTGTATAGTGTATCAGATGTTTCAGAAATGATTGTTCATAAAATACTGATAATTTTACCATTTCTGGAATTTTGCTAGTTTGTGTATAAACTAAATCTAAAATGATAGCCTAATTCTGTCACCCTGCTCTGAATATATATAAGCAATATGCTTATATATTTTTGCGGTTTTTGGGCTTATTATTTTGACCTGAGTATTCTATTAAAGAATTAGGCTGACAGATTGGAAATCAGACTATCAAGCTAAGCAAAAGTGCACCTGAATTGTTTTTAGAATGAGGTCACTAATAATCGCAAATGCTTCTCCTGGTGTTTGCACAGGCCAGGCCCTCTCCCAAGTGCTTTGCTCACTTATTCTTCACAGCAACTGCATGAGATGGAGGCTGTTATTTTCCCGTTTGACAGGGGAAAAGACTGAGGTGGAGAAGCTGAAGCTCGCAGTTACTGAGCAGCAGAGCTGGGATCGAAACCCAGGCCTTTCAGCTGTAGGGGCGGTGCACTCACCTACCTCTCAACTTACAGGCTCCTGAGAACAGATGGCTTCTCGCGTCAGAATATATTACAGTCAGATCCTCTTCTTTCTTTGCCTGGGTTTCACCATACTACCAGCTTTTGAAAAACGTCTGCTTGGTTTCCTCATTTGGCCAAAGCTGGAGCAAGCAGGTGGTTCCTGTCACCTATTCTGGGGTGTGGAGTGGAGCTGGTACAAGGCAGCAACAAGGGAGCATGGAGGGCTTCACCAAGATGGTCCCTGCCTGTGAAAGGCAGGTGCCGGGGACAGGGGAGCAAATGCTGTCAGCACCTCCAGAGTGGTCCCTTCCAAACAGAAAGTGAAAACTAAGTGAACTGAAATGGACATGGGAAGAAGATGGAAAAAATACCGCCTGCAGGGTTGTGCCAAGTTAAAAATGGGGAGGACAGTAAGAGCAGGGTAAGAATAAAAGAAGAAATCAGGGAAAAGGACCATCGTAAGGGGGAAAAGTTACGCAAAGCAGTGTTCCTGATTTCTGGGGAGGACCTGACTTGTTTCTGGCTGTAGTGCAAGTCATGCTGGGTATGTCTTCATTTTTAGGGAAAAAAATATATTGCATAGTGATTAAACATACTCTAGAGCAGTGGTTCTTATTCAGGAGTGATTTTGCCCCCAGGGGACATTGGGTGATGTCTGGAGACAATTTAGGTTCTCACAGCTTGGCAATGGATGCCACTGTCCTCTAGTCGGTAGAGACCAGAGATACTATTAAACATCCTACAGAGCACAGGCAGCCCTCCACAGCAAAGAATGATGCAGCCCAAAATGTTACAAGCGCCAATTTTGAGAAACCGTACTCTAGCGTCAGACTGCCTCAGTTCAAATCCTGCCTCTGCCACTTGCTATTTGTGTGACCTTGGGAAAGTGATGATAACCACATTTTTATATTTCAGTGAGCCTCTGTGCCTCATGGGATAATGATAAGACCCTGTTTCATTTAAAATAAGATTCTGTCAAACATAAGTACGCCTTCATTTTATGGAAGAGAAACCATTGCCAAATAAGTCATGATATTCTATGGATTGTACAGTGCGTCTCTATTTTAGAGATATTAAAATGTGAAAATAAATGTATCTTAGAATTGATAACATATAGTGTGACCTGATTAATAGGGTTTTGGAAAGGTTAAATGGATGTATGTTCTTAGTTCTTGGCACAGACAAGGTGCTATATGAGCTTTAAGAGCAATGGGGAATGAAGAAGGGAAGTTTCTTTTTCCTTCTTCCCTCTCAGTACTTTCTTTGGTGCTAATGAACCTAGAAGAGCCAGTGCCCTGTAGGCTTTATTTATACCAGAGCACGTGTTCTGAATCATGGTTATCAGCTCCAAGTGGAACAAAATGAGGGAGCCAAATTTGAGGGCCAAGAGAGTCCAGGCGGTTGATGGTGAAAGGCTTGATAGAAAGGGTGACTGGAGTCGTTCCTCAGATGAGAGGGCATGGAGCCTTATTTAGAGAGTTCCAGTGGCTTGTTTATGATATGAGAGGACATCCAGGGAGCTGTGTTGTTCTCTGACAATGATTTGACTAAGTCACTTGATCACCAGTGTGTAGAAATAGCTATGATGGCCCAAACCATCTACTTACTTAGTTGTAATTGGAAACTGACATCTCTGTAACTAACTATGAGGACTTAGGCCTCATTTTTAGAAGTTGTCTTTGACTGGCTCATTTTCCTATTTCTCAGTGATGATAACCACATTTTTATATTTCAGTGATTATTCCAGTGGGATTCGGGGTGAGAGAGTTAGACAACTTGTGGGTGCAAAGTACTATCTTAAAAATGGGAATTCATTGGGCCAGCCCCATGGCCAAGTGGTTAAGTTCACACACTCTGCTTCAGATCTCACCAGTTCGGATCCTGGGCGCAGACATGGCACTGCTCATCAAGCCATGCTGGGGTGGCATCCCACATGCCACAACTAGAAGGACCCACAACTAAAAATATACAACTAGGTACCGGGGGGGCTTTGGGGAGAAAAAAGGAAAAATAAAATCTTTAAAAAAAAAAGGGGGAATTCATGTGGGACTTCTGAAGAATGAAAGCTCTCAAGCAATTATTTATCAGAAGTTTCTGTTCTGGGGTCTTGCATCCTTTTGTACTCCAAACATGGCAATGAAGAATCTGAGAGGTAAAGCACAACAGAACTGCCAGCCAAATCAAGTCATTTATTCACTCAATTGTTCATTCACTCATTTATTCACTTATAAGACATTTGTGAGTGCCTATTGTGTGATAGAGACTAGAGTTATAAAGATGAGTAAGAGTTCAGGGTCTTTATTAAAAATCCACATATCTTGTCTTGTTCTTTTTTAAAATTTGTTTTTCATTAAAATGGTGGTAGGAACTGCTAGCTGTTGCTCAGCTTTATATTGCTTACAAAGCCTGTGTGTTTCTTTTTTTTTTTTGAGGAAGACTAGCCCTGAGCTAACTACTGCCAATTCTCCTCTTTTTGCTGAGGAAGACTGGCCCTGAGCTAACATCCATGCCCATCTTCCTCTACTTTATATGTGGGATGACTACCACAGCATGGTGTGCCAAGTGGTGCCATGTCTGTACCCTGGATCTGAACCAGTGAACCCTGGGCCTCCGAGAAGCAGAACATGCAAACTTAACCACTTCGCCACCAGGCCGGCCCCGCCTGTGTGTTTCTTGAGTAGAGGCTGATAAACTCTTCAGAATCACTACACTCTTTGCCATGTGAGAGTGCAAGAGTAATTGTATCAGTCAGGGCTTAACCAGAAAAGTGAAGCCAGTAGGAAATACATATCAAGAAAGTTATTGCAAGGAGCAGGCTTACTCAATTCTGGGGGCTGGCTAGGTATGTCCGAAATCTGCAGGGAAGGCCATCAGGAGGGCAGCCTGGATCTCTCAGGCACGGTTGAAGCTGTGGTCCATAGGCAGAATTTCTTCTTCTAGGAAGCCTCCGTTCTGCTTTTAAAGCCTTTCAACTGGTCCATTAAATTGTCTACTACAATCTCCTTTATTTAAAGTCAACTGATTATGGACTTTAATCACATGTACAAAATATCTTCACAGCAACACCAGATCAGTGTTTGATTTAATAACTGGGCTTAGCCAAGTTGACACATCAGAAAGACCATCAAAGTAATGTTTGAAAGAAATTTATTTTAAACTGTATGTTTTAATGGGTAAAGTAGTCCACTATTAATTTTCTAATAGTACTCTGTCATTATTACGTTATCTGGGCTGTATTTATAAAACATCACAACAGGTAGTTGATGGAACCAATGAAATGGAAAAAAATAGTTGCATTTTTGCACCAATTTGGTCAATTTATAAGCTAAGGTTTAAAATGTATAACTAGTTGTATCAGCATTTTGAGGACACAGTCTCTGGCTACTAATATTTCTCTTCATCACTTCAGCTCGCTCATTGGATAGCCGGGTTCATAATACTGAGCATGGTCTTTGGCATCTAATTCCCTTGACTTGGGAAATTTACAAACTTAAATTTAAGAATATTCTATTGCAAAGAAACTTGAGAGGCCGAATAAGAATATGATAATGGTGTTTAATTCATTTTAGTATGTATTATTCATTTGTTTAGTCATTTGTTGAAACATCTAATTTATATTGTTTGTTGAATAACATAATGGTTAAAAACACAGGCTCTGGAGTCAAATGCCATCACTTTCCAGGTGTGTGACCCTGGAAAAATTACATAAACTAAGCCATTTGTTTCATTGTGAAATAAGAATAATAATATTAACCGCTTCATAGATTTGTTTTGAGGACTAAATGAGGTTATTCGATAAAGACAAACTATTTACTTCTTCAGGCCATGGACCTGACTTTCAGTCTTTATATGTCTTGATATGGCACATGGACTGACAAAGGCATACAGACTAACTATTGCAGCATACTGTGACGTTCCCATTAATGGTGGATATCCAGAGCGTGGTGGAAGCACACTGGAGTGAGAATACCTGCATACTCTCCCCGTGGCAGGGTGTTTTGGCCGTCCACTAGCCACACAGACAGTGAACCTTAGCACCATCATCAAAACTTGGCGTTGAGATTAATGATGTGGTAAAAGAGGGACTGTTCCACCCAGAAACAACAATAAAAGAAAGAAAGCTATATTGAATCTTTTCATGAAAAGTCAGGTCCACGACCTCAAGAAGTAAATTTAAAGATCCTAAAGAAATTTCTAGGTTATAGAGAAATATTACTAAATGATTGCATATCACTTTCTTAGAGATTTACCTACTGAGAGTTGTCAAATGAAATCAAGATTATAGGTATTCCATAGTTCAATCATTATGTGATTACTAGGTCCATTTTAACTTTGTCTTTCTATTACTGTTTTACGTCTTTCTCTCTTCTCTGCGTAACACCCTGCCCCCCCCCCCCCATGGCTTTTTTTCAGTGTACTCATCTATTTCTCCCATAAGGTTTTATTTTGCTCTGGTTTTTAGGCTGCATATAAATACTTCTTGACTTGTAGGGTAATTTTCACCTGTTCCCAGGTGATTTCTGACATTGCAAGTAAATGACTCTGTTAAGTATATTTCCAAAGAGAACTTCTGCACGGATAAGTTAATTCACTTTATGAATGCCTTCATATGAGAGATGTATTTTCCAGCCATGTATAATAAATCTAGTTATATCTTAGGGATATTTTTTCACATTCATAGATTTCATTGTTTTTTATTAGATTACTTTTCACTCTAAAATAAATTGCCTGCCAATGAGTTGCAATACATTAACTTTGAATGAAGAATGAATTGAAAGGGAGGAATGTAAAATTATAAATAGATGTATAAGGGGCATTACCGTAACAACAGGAGACTTGTCACAGTCTAGTTTTTGGGGCATGTGGTTGCATTCCCATCATTGTTCACAGGCAGAACAACCTCAATAGTTCATATAACCCTTTTTGTTAGGCTCATGTTCTGTAAAATGGGACTCAAACACCTGCTTCCCATAAAGTTTTACAGGTTCCAATTTATTAAATACCTGTTGTGCTTGCCGATTTTTCTCGGAGATAGTCTCTGTATAGAGTGAGTTATGAGTCACAGTCAATCCTATCTATGGAGGCCTGTACGTTTTGGGAAGGGAGGAATCATGCACAGGAATGCAGATAATGAGGCTGGATTCCCATATCATATGATTTAGATGCCACTTTTCTTGCACTTTGTTTCCTTGGACAAGAATATTTATCCTGCTTCTTCCTATAGGCTTGGAACTTCCCATCCTCTGAGGTTAGTTCTGAGTCTCCACGGACACTCTCGTGCACTCACTCACACACACACACACACACGTACGCTCGCATGCATGTACTGTGCATCAGGAGGCACTTGGCTCATTCTTCAGTTTAACTCTTTTTTTTCTCATCCTGGCTTGCATCATAGTTATTTATATACCTAGCAGAGTACCTGGCACAAAGTAGACACGCACACAGACACCTACACACACATTCTTATGCACACAAAACAGCTACTGAGGGTTTAAAAGCATTATGTTAACCTCTCTATGTAACGTTATTTTGTGTAATCATCACCAAACCTATGAAGTAGATACTCTCATCATTCCTATTTTACCAAATAAGAAATGGAAATAATGGGAGTTTGAAAGACTTGTTCAAGGTCATACAACTAGTATGATGTGAAAAAGCCAGGCTTTAGAATGGAAGGCTCTGTATTCTACAGGCCATGCTAGACTGCTGGGCTATCCCTTCTCTTGTCCACTCACTGTTGCATGAGTGGATGCCTGTCTCCCTCACTCAACTGGAAGCTTCTTGCCTCTTTTCTTTCTATAGCCCATCTGGCACCTGCCAGGATTGACTCAACAGCACAGTTGGCCAAGGGCATGGGGATTTCTGATCTACATGTCTTCCTATATCAAGACCAACCCAAAGAAAGTCTGTTTCACTGGACAGCTAATTTATTTAAAGCAGAAACAAAGAGGGGATTCACAGATTGACTGCCATCCAAGTGTAAAGTTACACTGTAATATAAGAAGTTCACATGCTCGTGGGAATTATTAAGAGAGCTGACAGTTTAGAGACAATGACTGATTAGAATCTCATGATACTAACACTTTAAAAAGAGCCTGGAGGAACTGGAAGAGTCGTATGAGAATGAGTGAGATGATTAAAGGTGTTAAGTGTGGTGTTTGTGAGGATATGACTTGGAAATATTTAACATAAAGAGGAGAAGGTTATGGTTAGATAGTAACTTCAAACTTGAAGATTCTGGGAGAAACTGCTAGTGACCCATTTTGTATTCAATTTATGCATGAGAGAAAATATACTTAAAGTAAAATGTTGGTTTGGCTTTTATCATTTATCCAACATATTTATTTAATGCCCACTATGATCATAGCACTATAAAGGAAATTTCAACCACAAGGTCTTTAAAAGAAGATAAAAGTTTGTGCACATTAAGTTATATCGTTCCCACTGTCCAGTTGAAGTGGCAGATTGTTTCCTGGCCCTAAAGTGTAGAAGGAATTTATTTTACAGATCTTTGCATAGAGTAATTTTGCAAGAAAAGCATAATCTTTTCAAATAGACATTTTTGTCTCTAAAAGCTTTCTAGAAATAGGTGGTATAACATTTTATCTTAATTGAATTTTTTCAGGAAGTCAGGATAACAAAGTCCAGTCTACTGATATCTGGTCATGTAATATAGCGATAATACTTAGCTAATCTATAACAATAGAGATGTTCCCTCTTATCTGTATGCCTGAAACCAAGTAGAATATTGTCACTTTGTGACACATTTGCTTTTGTTTCCTTAGGTCTGTAATAATATATACCACATTGGCAGTCTTGGAATGTTTATTAAATTAAGTGGAAGCAATCATTTAATATTTTGTATTGAACTTGTACTACTAGGCTATGAGCCATATGAGACCAGGGTCCATGTCAGATTCCTCTGTTGTTTTCCACAGAGTCTAACATAGTGTCTAGCCTACAGTAAGTATGTTCACCTGATAAATAAAAGAATAAAATAAACAAAAGTCTTAGCCAAATTTTTACCAAGTTTTTCAATTGAATAATAATTAAGTAGGGGCCGGCCCTGTGGCCGAGTGGTTAAGGAAGAAGGAAAAGCAAAATAAGATGAAAAAAAGAAGATTGGCAACAGATGTTAGCTCAGGTGCCAATCTTAAAAAAAAGTAATTAAGTAATACATTCAACTGTTCATTAAGATGCTCCTAGTTTATGACAATAAAATCATCTCATCAACAAATATGGTCAGTTGACAGAGCATCCAAACCATTTCTACAAGCCATTTAAAGATAATTAGTTATAAATATGAACCATAGAGGGTGGGATGTATAATTTACTGTTGAGATAGTAATTTTACTCACTTCGATTGAGATGAGAGGTCTTTATTGAGTTGGTTTTTTCTTAGAGGAATGATGGAAGGTCAGCGAATGGTGGAAAAAATTTTGAACTCATTTCTGTAGTGAGTTGAAGCACTACTTAGCAGTGACCTGTAGGAGAATAATTATACATAAAACCTGCTTGTGGGGGCCTTCCCGATGGCTGAGTGGTTCAGTTCGTGTGCTCCGCTTCCGTGGCCCAGGGTGGCACCGGTTTGGATCCTGGGTGCGGACATGGCATCGCTCATCAGGCCACGCTGAAGCGGTGTCCCACATAGCACAACCAGAGGAACTCACAACTATGCACTGGGGGACTTTGGGGAGAAGAAGAAGAAGAAGAAAAAAAAGGATTGGCAACAGATGATAGATCAGGCACCAATCTTTAAGCAAACCCCCCCCCCTTGTTTCATATTTAGGTATTTGGACACATTGGATTTAGATTTTTTTAAAAAGTGAGTAGAGATGTGATGTCTCCATTCAGGAGAATCTGAAGAATCTGCAAAATTAATTGTCACAGGGCCCTAAATTTTAGAGAAATTTCTTTAATCGTATATAAATTTTTTTCACTTTGAGTGATTTTGCTTGCAAATTTCATGTTGTAAAAGCAATGCCTCCAAGTCCAGATTCATTGTTACCCCTAAGGAGAAATACGAAAGTCTTCCACTGAGATCTGTTTTAATCCATTTTTGCTTGTGAATGTTGTCTTTCAAACAATTTGAACTAAAATATATATATACATGATTTCATGAAGGTTTCCTCAGAATTATTAGCACATTAAAGTTTAGAGTTGTTCCTCTTAGCTTTTTTCATTTTGTTCTGTGTTTCTGTTTGGCACTTATCAAACCAAGAGGTGAAATGATTTATTTCCTGTTGCCAAGTCCCGAGTCAATCCAGGCTGAACTCAGCTTGTGCCCTGGGTTGGTGTAGAGCTGGAAGGACAGGCATTTCCCAAAAGCTGGAATGTGGAGCCCTGTATGTTCTTGTGTACTCAGAAGAATGCTCATGAAATTGAGAAAATTCTCACTGTCTGAATTTTCTTGTGAGTGTAAGTTTACTGCTCTACTCACGTGTGTGAGTATAAATAGGGAAACCGAGATTAAGGGTCAGGGTAAGTTTAAGAAGGAAATCACCACTTCCTATCTTGTCTCAATCTTATTTGTCTCAATGATAGAGATAACCAAAGAAGAACTGATTATTAAATAAACATTAATGCTGGTCCTTTGATTAAAGTTGTAAATATAATTTTCTCAATGTCCCATGGGCAGCTGTAAAATCTGATTAGATTGTAATAGTAAATGAGTTTGACCAGTTGTTTTCCTGTTTGGCTCAGGCTGCTGTCTTTGGAGAAATCTCCCTTAAGGAAACAGTCTTCTCATTCCACGCGCTTATTTTGAAGCTTTGGCAAAAGAATGGACTATCCTGGTATTTAAATTCTTAGAATTATTACGTTATCTACAGGCTGACTAGAGTATCTAGTGCTCACAGATCGACAAGTTGTACAATAAATATTAATGCAAGAATTGATCTAAGAACCTGGCCTTGTGGTATCTGAGTGCCATTTAGACTAGGGTACAAGTATGAAAAGTTCAATCCTTACCAGTTGAATTAACTTATTTTATCAGTGGTGTCCGCAAGAGATTTTCTTTTTCCTTGTATTTTATGGCGTATTTGTAAAAATAGGGTATCTCTTGACTCTGGTGCCCAGCAGGGTATTAAATTACAGTTTATTAAAAGTTTTAATCATTGCATGTATTTTTCCATTTTCTATGGAAAAATTTATTTTAGTATTTTAAAACAATTTCTTTTTAGCATCTCATCACCCTAATAGTTGCAAAGGCTTTATTTTCCTTTTAAAAGTTCCTTTTTCTTGAAATTTTAAAAATATTTTCATTAGGAATGGAATGGTTTTATATAAGTCACTGTTCCTTATCAGTGCCTTAATTGCTAGTGAATGATTATATCCTTAAAAAAAGCTTAGTATGGCTGTGGCCTTCTTACATGTTAGTACATGACATTTATTTGTTTAAATGAAATATGAAGTTATAAAATATTCCAATATGTAACAGAAACAAAAGGTAACATTCTGATTTCAGGATTAAGACATACTTGTTGAGTATTTTCAGCATTTCATTTGGGAAGGCTAAGAAAGAGCTCTTATTATGTGGTCGCTATAAGATAACTAACTTACCCGTTTTACTTAATATATTATGAACATCTTTCAACGTCAATAAATGCTAAAAATAATTATACTATATGTATATTATAATGGAAAGAGAGCTTGATTAAAAGTACATTTATAGTGGAAAATTTAAATACATCTCTTTTCAAATCAGACGGAGACCTAAGAGCAAGAAACAAAAGACATAGAGAAATTGAAAAGTATAACCAACAAATAATTAAAAATACATAGCTTGTGTGTCTCAAATGGAGAACCTAACATCCCTCTACAGTCTAGCTCAGTATCATCTCATTAGTGGGAGAGATGAGCGTGTAAGCATGACCTGGCAACTCTCTCTGACATCCTAAGGCAGGATGGAGGGAGGGGACAGAGAGAGAAAGAGACAGGAGAGAGAGGAGAAGAAGGAGGGCAGGGAGGAGGGAAGGAGAGAGAGAGAGAGAAAAAGAGAAAGAGAAGAGGGTGAAGAGCCAGAAGGAGATGGAGAGAGAGAGGAACCAAAAATTATACTGTATGTTATATAATTGTAAGTTACATGTTTATAATTATAATACAGAGCAATAAAACTTGAAGATTTCTCATTGTATGGAATTACAATGATATAGTTAGTTATTTCCCTATTAGTGGAAACTCCGTTACTTCCCATTTTTGTGGTTATAAGCAGCACACTGATGAGCGTCCCTATGGATGAGTGTTTCAGAATATCCTTATTTATTTTATTAGGGTGAATAACTAGAAGAGAAATTGTTAAGTTAAAGGATACCTACATTTTTCAAGTTTCTGATAAACCTGGGCAATTGCCCAGTTGCCCCCTGAGAAAATCATACTAATTTGCACACCCGTCAGTGACTTCTGAGAGAAATCATTTTCTCCTGTGCTTCTCTACACTGAGTCTTGTCGTTGTTTATGATTCTAGCCAAATTAATAAATAAAATGGAAGCTCAGTGAAATTTTAATTGCATTTCTGAGGCTCATCAACTTTTCTAGGCTTATTGGACATTTATGTTTCGTCTTTTGTGAATTATTTTTGTTCATTTTCTTTGTGTATTCTCCCTAAAAATCGTGTTTGTGTTTTTTTATGGATTTCAAAAACCTTTTACAAATAATCCTTTGTTATAATATGTTGAAAATAGATCTTCCTCATTTTATAATACAAATGGAAACCTTTTGCAATGGTAAGTTTTTTTTTTTTTTTTGAGGAAGATTAGCTCTGAGCTAACTGCTACCAATCCTCCTCTTTTTGCTAAGGAAGACTGGCCCTGAGCTAACATCCATGCCAATCTTCCTCTGCTTTCTATGTGGGGTGCCTACCACAGCATGGCTTTTGCCAAGTGGTGCCATGTCCGCAACTGGGATCCTAACTGGTGAACCCCGGGCTGCCAAGAAGCAGAATGTGTGCACTTAACCACTGTGCCACCAGGCTGGCCCCACAATGATAAGTTTTTAATTGTTTGTGTGATCTATTGGTCTAATACTTTTATGCTTACGAGCTTTGATGCCTAGCTTCAAAAAGCCTATTCCTACTCCCAAATTAGTCAGATATATACTTTTTGCTTATTTTGAGCATTTGTATGGGTTAGTTGTTTTTTGTTGGGTTTTTTTGGTGAGGAAGATTGGCCCTGAGCTAACATCTGTTGCCAATCTTCCTCTTTTTCCTTGAGGAAGATTATTGCTGAGCTAACATCCGTGCCACTTTTCTTCTACTTTGTATGTGAGACGCCACCACAACATGGCTTGACGAACAGTGCATAGGTCTGTGCCTGGGATCCGAATCTGTGAACCCTGGGCCGCCGAAGCAGAGCATGTGAACTTAACTACCACAACACTGGGCCAGTCCCATAAATTTGATTTTTAGATTTTTAAAGCTGAAAATCAGACCATGAAACAGGAATTCTAAGAAATTCGTGATGTCAATAGAGCTCCATAGACAACATTCCTATTTTGTTGTGATAGATCTGCAAAACATGGATATATATAATATATATGATATAATATATAGATATATTGATATATATTTATGTACATGTATACTACTGTGCTTTTGTCTCTTTCACATAAATATTACATGGAATGTTGGACACAGTACATTCTTGACATGTTTTATTTACATATTTATTAACTAATAGTTGTCGTGTTTGTATAGTAAGTTTTAGCTTACCATTAATATAAAAAATGAACTAGTTATAACTTAATCTTTTGCTAGTACTTTAACAACTTCCAGTAAAAGGTTATATACTATAGTAAAGAAATAACCAGGAAGAGAAAGCTCATGAATGTTACTTGGTTCTTTTTCTTATTTTCAAGAAGATGTAACCTTAAGAATGGCAATTTCAGACAAGAAAGAATGAGCACTTGATAAGAAAGTTTGCTGCATATGTATGATTAATACGACAGATGTTTAATATGAATGGGTTGATAAATAGTGTGATGAGAGAGAAAATGAAATCAAATTTGAAATAGATATATGTTGTTATTGTTATATGTGTAGTTTATAAATAAAACAATTGTTTGATGGGTAAAAAGTTTCAGTTATGCTAAATGAACAAGTTCTAGAGACCTGCTGTAAAACATGGTGCCTATCGCTCACATGTGCGCTTCAAAATCTGGGAAGAGGGTAGATTTCATGGTAAGTGTTCTTACCACTTAAAACAAAACAAAACAAAAACAAAGGATTACAAGGAAACTCTAGGAGGTGCTGCATCTGTTACCTTGATGTGGTGTTTGGATAGGTCCAAATTCATCAAAATTATACACATGAAATATGTGCAGTTCCTGTATATCAATTATACATCAATAAAGCTGTAAAAAATAAAAGAAACGAAAACAATTAATTATGTAAATAGGATATCTGTGATCTGCTAGAGATTTTTCTTTTTCTTTTTTTTAACTTATTTCATATGTTGGGTTTTTTTTTTATTGAAGAGACAGCCAATGGCATGGCTTTTCTCCAATAAGAACAGATAATCAAACTTTCGTTTTCCTTGGAACGAAGTTTCTTGGCATTATTAACCTTTTCAGACAGATAATCGTTGGTTGTGGGCTGCTGTCCTGTGCATCATGGGATGTTTAGCAGCATCCCTGGCCTCTAATATACTACATGCCGGTAACAGACTCCTGTTATTACAACCAGAATGTCTCCAGACGTTGCTAAATGTCTTGTGGGGGACAGAAGCGCCCCCGCTTGAGAACCGCTGCCTGAGGATGAGACAGAGATGATGAACACATTCAAGAGTCAGTTTAATCTAATGGAAGCCTTTGGGTGAAATGAAATAGGTGGCAGATTAATCGGCTTCCTTTCCCTTACTGGGGGAAACACAGGATGCTCTTTCCAAGGGTTTATCTATTTTTTCATCACTCCTTTCTCCTTTGCCTCTGGCCTTCTTTGCCCCTCCAGCCCCTCTCTCTTTCTTTCTCTCCTCACCTCTCTCTTTTCTGTCTCTTTTTCTTCTCTTGATCCCAGCACTTTTCTCACACATGGCATAAAGTATGTTTGTTTTTTTTTTTTTTTAAAAAAACCCAATTCTGTTAATTACTGGACATTTGAGGATCTTCTGGGGCTTACGGTATCAGTTGCCACTGCTTGATGCACTGTTACCTACAGTCAAGACTTACTGGTATGAATGAATGTTCCTGGTAAAGACTAGAACTCGCAGCAGCGCTATGCTGGGGACACAGTGGCGGGAGGCTAGATTGCGTGAGTGATGGAAAGCTTCAGCGTTGCCAGGCAGAGGAGCAGGGAGGACCGAAGGTGACTTCGTTACTGTTTTATATTAGAAACATAAATAACTCCCTTCAGTTAAAATCTAGTTGGGATGGAGGGAGCCATTCCAGTGAAAGATGATCATTTAATCTCAGTCCTTTATTTCCCCCCTTCCTAAAATTTCCATTGAAAATCCAAGGAATACAAAAATGAAACAAAACAAATATCTATGCAAATATATTTCCATTGCCTTTCAAACAGTCTTACTAAGTATTTGTGAAGATTTGGAGAAGTGGGCATGCTTGTGTTCTGCTGGTAAAAATGACGAGACTGCTATAAATTTTTTAGTGGCAGATTTTAGCAATAACTGTCAAAAAATTTAAAAATATTCCTTTCTTTAATCCTGATATTGGACTTCTAAATTTTGTCCTAATCAAAAGTAAGTGCACAAGAAATGTAGTTATAAAAATTTCATTTAAATATAGTTCATAATACCAAAAATTAGAAACAATCTAAATGACCTACAGTAATGGATTGATTGTATAAATTATGATATATTTAGTGGCAAACAATGTTGTTTTTAGAGTTATGTTGGAGAAACACATTCAATAACACGGGAAGAGATTTACAATATATTAAGTATAAAAGCATTCTACAAAATAATTTGTGTAGGGAAGGTTAAAAAATCATGATTAAAAAATCTATCTATAGATGTATGATAAAATACTAATAATTATTATTCCTAAGTGGAACAATTTGCTGTGATTTTTATTTTCTCTTATTCTCTAATTAGTATTTTACAAATTTCCTGCAATGACCTCGTATTCCTTTTGAAATACAAATAAAACAAAGGTTTGTAAAATTTAAGAAAATCTAGCAGACGACTACATGGGGAAATGCCAATGACAAATGTGTTGATCATTTGTGAAATACTAATTTCATGTGGAATCTTCTCTGATATTTTTTAAAGAACATAAACTAAAGAAAACTTTATTTTTATCTCACATTTTTGCATGTGTTACAGTAAAACAAAACCCGACAAAACAGTTACTTAGAAGAATGTTAGAAAAAGTGTTAAATAAAATTCAAGAAAAATTAAACACCACCGTTGTAATTGAGAATATTCTATGGTAGATAAACAACTTACTGTTTGTTTTCTGACTGCTGGAAAGGTGAAGAGGTAAAAATTAATATGTCAGGTCACTTTTAGTCTTGACTAGAAATTCTTCTAACCAAAAGCATTGAATGTGGAAGAATAAATAGATTGTGGTGGTTTTTGTGCTTAATTCAGGGACAATATTCCAAATACAGAACAGTACACTTGAGAATTGGCAATCATAGTGATATGCCCATTTGTCCTCCCCATAGCTTTGACCCAGTGATAGTGTAAACCGTTTGAAATGACCAACAGAGAGAATCACTCTCCAAAGCAAGGACAGTCCTTCTGTCCAACATTTGCTCTCGAGATTCGGTTAGGATAGCAAGACGAAACTCACTACAAGAGCTCCCATATTTACTGGTGTTTCTGTCCCTTGGGAATCCCTTCCCTTCCTTACAGACCATATGTTGGAGTGGAGGAAACCTAACTTTTTCTTTCCTCCCCTTATGTTGTCTGTCTGAGGCAGGGACTACTGCTGCCCATAGGAAGCCTCTTAAGTGGGCGGTCTCTCCTTGCCTGCCTCCTCCCTCCCTCTCAGTTTGTGTTTATTGTTCTTTCACCCTCTCTGGAACAGGGCTGTTGGCTGGCAGATGCACTGTTAATGCTCTAGGGAGACATAAGCAGGATACTGGACTCATATTTGCCTCCTTCTTCAGTGGGACCAAAGGTATTAAATTCCCAAATCTGAAGGGAAGACGTTCAGGAAATCACTTGGAAATAGTCTCATATTTCTCCCCTTACACACACCCCTTCTTGTAATATCTCTTTTAAAGTACTCTTCACACCTAAGCAGGAAGTAGAGGGTCCAATGAACTTTGGCGCTGATGGCTTTCAACTTTGGGTTTCTTGGCGTTCTTTAGAAATTGAAATCGTCAAGTTCAAACTAGGTGACTTCTTCCAAAATGCACAGTGCAGTCTGTTTTGAGACTTAATACATTATATGGAATTTATCTGTTTGCGTTCGCCTCTCCTACCAGATGTACCCTCAAGATGCATGGACCTAGCACAGCGGCAGACGTGTTCTGGGTACCTAGGAAATATTCGTTAAATTAAACTCTTGAATCCCACTTACATGTCACAGCCTTGTCCTATCGTGACTAAGAGTAATTTCCCTCTTCTCTGTGCTTGAATAATATTTGGTTACCATTCTGCCACAGGATTTGACATAGAAATCTATGGTATTTTTTGCATTTGCCTCTAACGCCAGGTGTGAGTGCCTTGGGAGCAGGCATGGCATTGCGTACATCTCTGCTTCCTGTGCACCCTACCTGCCGCTGAGGAGCTGTTTGATGCTGTGGATACAGCAGGGCCAGTCATTTATTCACAGCACCCTAATGATGTGCAAAGCAGTGGTGGTTTCTTTACTTCCTGTGTATGATCTGATCTTTTTCATGAGCCCTACCCTGCTGGGTTGTAGTAGGGCATTTTGTGTGTGTGTGTGGGGCGGGGGGGGGGGGGGGGGAGAGAGAGAGAGAAAAGAGGGAAACTCATTATAATCCCATTCATGAAACTCCACCCAATTTAATAATTTAGTCTTTTTAGGTAGCTCACTTTTTAAAGAATTTAAATACTTACACTTCCAGATTTCCTATTCCTCTCCCCATTCCTCTCCAAGACAGCACAGGTCTATGTGTTCTTGTGTTGTCCCTGGCATCTCTTGTCTCCATGGTGATGTCTCTCATCCACTTGGTCACTGCAAGTCTTAGTGACATCTCTAGCCAAGATCTGTGACTGTGTTCCTCCCCACCAGCTTGGCTCTGCTCAGCTCCTATGGCACTGTGATCCTGCTGAGGTCTGGCTGTAACTCCCACTTGGTCCCTGGCGTGGGAAGACATCCCTGTCACCCTCTGCCATGGCAGCACCCCTGCCAGTTAGTGCTATCAGCTGCTTCCCGTGTCCCTTTGTAGGGCAGAGGGACCTGACACACTTCTCCTCCCTGCCCAGGAGCCAGGGGAGACTTGAGGGGTCTAAACTGTGGCCTCCCTCTGTCTAACTGTCATACAGTAGCTGCTTTTACTCTGATGTCACCATCCTTGGTTGGTGTGAGGATGCCCTTGGAGTCACCTTGGAGGTCATTTCCTTGCTGAGTCCAAAAAAGGAAGTGAGGCTAAATACCTCAGCTCTCAGCTTTGCCCTGACCCACCCAACAACCTCCCATCTCAAGACTTTGGACTCGGACTCTACCCACTTCATAGACTCCTCTTCACGCAGACTCCTGTTTCCTCCGCTTGGCAGGGAGCTTATCATGGTGGGAGTGGCTGTTGGCAGCGGTTGTGGGGGTGGAATGAAAACACAAAATACTCTTTTCCATTACATCCCAATGGACTCAAGTGGTGGAAATCCCTGCACTAGGCAGAACTAGGGTTTTAGGTGAAGGAAGTCTAAAGCGACAGGTCACTAAGGCCACAGGTTTTAGCTTTTCACTTCCAATTCTAATGGCATCTTTGTTCAGAGAAATGTGAGAGTGGAGGGGCTGAGGAAGAAGGGTAGGAAGGGATCTACACCTGGTCCACAGCAAGCAATAGTAAATAGCCCAAAGACAAGGGCACACGCTGAGGTGGCTCGGGCTGTTCATCAAGCCATATGTGTGACTAAATTTTAAAGACCAGTCCCAACTCCAGTAAAGATACTCATGCTGTTCTTGTTTCATAGCAGTGCTGGACCAAGCTCAGCCACTTCTCAGCCTCCGTGGGGAGATCCATAATCAGATGTCATACCTGCGCTGGCTGGCCTTTGGCTCTGCCAGCTTGTAGGCAGAGTAGATGCCCCCTGTGCTGCTAGGCCAGGTCAGGGACGTCACTGATCCCCCAGGTGTTTGTGTTTGTAGCCTGGTAACAAGAAAGGAAAATTCCCCCTAGGAACACTCGCTAGCATAGGTGTGAACACACCACTCCTTTTCCAAATCTTATGTACACTTCCAAAGAGTCAATATCAAGTTTTGAACATTTTGTGATTCCCTCTCTGTCTCGTTTTCTTTTAATAGAGAATCAGCTAATGGGATTGTTTCTTCCTCTTTCCAGTCCCTGAGACAGAGTCTAAAGCTCAAGAAAGTTCTTCTGAAAAAAACCCTTCGTTTTGCATTCACTAATAAAACATATTATGACACCATGTAGGTTCAGATGTCATTAAAAAGAATCTTGCAGACTATGTGCTGAGATTTAGGAGGTTTTAAAAAAGCTAAATGAGGAGGTCCTAGTACAGTGGGGGCCCACACTGCTCCTAGGGGAGAAACTCCAGAGCACTAGATAACATTTTTAAATGACAAAAATTACCATTGCGAACATCGAGGAATCGTCTGCTTGGGGCAAGCAGAGTGCTTTATCCACATTGATCCATCAGTGTTTGCTATGATTGCTGCTATTTCCTTAGAAAATCAACTCTCTTTGTGAATTCTGTCAGAAAATAGCTAACACGGGTGAGTTTTGTTCCTGAATAGTTATGGGAGTTGGGTCCTGTCTGAGCATTTACCTTGTTTAGCTACCTGACTGTATCAAGCTTGCGTTTCTAACTGCAGGGGGAGACGGGAGTGCCATTTTAATAGAAGGGAAAGTGAAACAGGTCCCAGCCTTTATATACAAGGAGAGGGAGGCAATGCTGGTGAGTGAGATGGTAACTCCTGCCTAAAAAGTCTCAACTCTTCTTTTTCTGTAACATGTAGAGAAAAAATGGAAAAGCTTTTGGCTTTTGACACAATCACTTCTGAGAATGCTCTAGAGCAGACAGACAATGAATGATCATGCACCACAGGTCCGGATCCCTACCCGCCCCCCTACCCTAAAGCTGTTACAAAATGATTTATGGTTGGCAGGAAATTGAATGGTAATTATGTTGAGAACAAACTTGAAATGTTAATAATATGCAAATTGTTTTCCTATTTGATTGGAAACACTCTACAGTACAACACAATCACCATGACAGCTTCTTTCACACCCCTACCTCCCCCACTCCATTAGCCTCATACTTAGCTTTGGGTTTCCTTTTTTACACACGCTTCATGGTCAGCCTGTCCTAGTGAAATTACCCTCAAAATGAAACAAACTTCTGAGGATGAACTGAAAATGGGGAGGGAAAATGCAAGGAGGGAAAGTGCCTAATTCCTTAGTGGTCCCAAGGGATTGTGGCCAGTCAAGGTGGAGTTGGTGACCCTTCGGTAAAGCCGCTGGGGTTCTTCTTCTCTCATCTTGTTAGTGTGCTGACCATTTGCTAGCATCTCAGTTTCTCTGGTTGATCTTGGGAACCTCGAGCATGAAATAGCCTCAAGTCTTACTCAGGTTCTCACCAAGCTCTAAACATCACTAATGGTTGTAAGCCCTCCTTGGATCCTCTCCAAAGGCATCAGACATGATTAACAGCTCACCCATGAGCATTACTCCCTTCTTCTGTACTGCTGCTGAAGCCAAGCAGAAGGATCTGGGAGATAGATACTAAATAGGCCACATAAGCAGAGAGGCCCTTACGAAGCCAAGGTGAGGACAACTTAAGTGGAGCCTATTATCATCAATATTCTAATGAGTTGGAGGGCTGTGTCCTGTTTTTGTAAATTAAACTTTTTATTTTGAGATAATTATAGATTCACATTATTATGATAAATAGTACAGAAAGATTCCCTATGGACCCCTTTCCCAATTTTCCCCAATGGAAGCATCTTGCAAAACTACAGCAGAACCAGGATGCTGACATTAGCACAATCCCCATATCTTCCTTAGGTCCCCCAGTTTTATTGTACCCGTGTGCATGTGTGTATGCAAATGTTTAGTTCTATGCAATTTTATCATGTGTGTAGGTTTGTGCATCCAATACCACAGTCAAGATAGTCAAAAAGTCCCCTTTTTACACCCATCTTTTTCCACTTTCCTGTCCGTCTAACCCATGGCAACTACTAATCTGTCCTTCATTTCATAATTCTGTTATTTCGAGAATATTATATAAATGGAATTACATAGTATATAACCTTTTGGGACTGGCTTTTTTCGCTCAGGATAATTCCCTTGAGAACTATCTCATTGTTATCAGAATGTTTGGGAGGTTATCTCATAATCAGGATGATTATATCTCTTCATTCAGTAGAATTGTAAAGTTAACTAGCCACTTTTTATACAGTATTCCATTTGATCCCCTCAACAGGGTAGAAACAAAGGGCTTAAAAGAAAAAACAAGTATAAAGGACAGGATTCCATTTTCTAGCTGTGATAGAGATTACCTGGCTTGCCACCAAACCTGCTTCCTTGTCCTTCAGCGCATACAACTGGGCTACATCTTCCAATTTCTCTCTTGGAAAGGTGTGGCCATGTGACTGGATTCTGGACAACGGGAAGTGACGAGAGGTGATGAGTTCCAACTTCAGCCTGGTTCATAAAAACTTCCCACACATGTCTTTCCACATTCTTTTTCCTTCCGTGGCAATCTTGGAAACCTGTGTTGAACTTAGTGAAGCCACATGGTGGGACAAACAACCCTGATTAACTCTCCAAGATCTCTTGACCTTTAGAGTTCTGAGTCACCCGAGGCATGGGGCCACTGTGTATCTGGAGGCAGTGGAGAGAAGAGAAACAACAGCAGACTCCAACACTTCCTTTCCTATCATTTCCTCCCTGGGTCTGGTGGGGCTGCCTCCTGTCCTAGACCAAGGACACACACTGCACTGTCCTCACATATTCAAAGCAGTGCCCTCAAGTCCCCGTAGGAGTTTCTCACAGTTTTCTTTGAGTTTTTTTTTTTTTTAATTTCTATAATTCTTCTGGAGTGAATCTTAAGGAGGGGAGCTATGCTAATTCAGCATCTAGTTAGCCATTCTTTGTAGGTTTTTATTCATGAATTAATTTTATTTATTTTTTAATTACAAAAGAAAGAAAAGCCAAAAGTGGGGGGAAAAGGTAATCTTGGGTTTATCTTACTGAAACATACTATGTTTCTAGTATGGTAGAATTCCTGTGATTTTGCTGGGTGACTGACATTTAGCTTCTCTGTATGATCATACCAACACAATGCAATTCAGATTGAACAGGAAACTGAATTCAGGGAAGGAAAATGAGGGAGCCATGGGGCTGGGTTAACTCTTAAGATGTAGAGAAATGTGTCTATGCATGGTTTCAACTTCCTAAATCTTCCTGCAAACTCTCTTCTGATTTCTGCTCGTCTTCCTTTTCTCATTACTACCATTCAAAGATGTTTTTAGTTCTCATTTCTTTGGTCTCTTGAAACAGATGTTTTTGAAGTGGCATGTTTATCAGCAGAGAAAAGTGATGGTGATTCTTTCCATATGAATAGCTGCAAATGAAAAATGGCTTCTGGAACTTACCTTTTGGCAGCCTAGTGGGAATTCATCTCCTTCCCTGCCTACGGTCCCCAGCATGGCCTGTGGTAGATTCTGAATGATGCTCTGGGTTTTCTTTTCCATCTTTTAATTTCTTTTTCCTGAAGAACAATGGCCAGTATAGTGGGTCCTTATGTTAGCATCCTTTCCCCATAAGCTCTGCCCTCCTAGAGCCATACTTTAGAGAAACAATGTTTTCCTTCAGGAATAAAGATTTTCGTAGCATAATTGTGAATCTTGCACTTCCTTTTTGCAGTATTTCCTTTTAACAAAATCTATGAGTCAAGTGATGGTAAAAACAAGGGATAAACTGTCTTTTAAGAAGTATTTATAAGACCAAGAATGACTGGGTGGAGGGACCCCTTTCTAAATTACTGTGTTATGTATGTTACTATGAGAACTCCAAAGGAACAAAATCAATATTATAAACTCCAAATGAATTGAAACTTTAACTCTGAGTCATAATACCTCCTAGAATACCATAAAAATATAAGGCTGTACTTGGACCAGACAGTGCTCTCTGACTAGCGTTCACAGTCAGTGAGCTTGCATATGTGTAGAAGCACAGTCACTCAATCACTCGCACACCCACGAACACGCATCCTGAAAGGAGATTTGCTCTATAGAACAGAAACTAGCAGAAGACTGAATGTGCAGGGCTGCTCCTTGGCATAACTTCATGAAAACAAAGGGAATGCAAATATTTATCAGAAAATCTGCAGCAATCAAGCGAGTGTGTAATGATACCATCGAGTGGGCATCCAAAGAATGGGTCTATGCTAATGGAATAGAATAATCACATGTGGAATAGGATAATTCTAAAAAAATTTATATTTGGTTGTTATATTTTTTCTTGTAGCAGATTTCCTTGCTTACTTATGTTGTACTTATATTAACATGAAGGCACACGTGTACATCCTTACACTTACCAGCTGGCTGTCGAAAGGAGAAGGCTGGAATAATGAGGTGGTCAAGGGACGCAGGCCCAGAATTGAATGCTTTATAATGTCTTGATATATGGGAGTGTAAGTCCTTCAGCTTTGTTCTTTTTTATCAAAATCATATTGGGTATATTTGATTGTTTGCATTTCCAAATGAATTTTATAATCAGTCTGTCGATTTCCACCAAATGACCTGTGGAGAATTTGTTTGGGATTACATTGAATCTATAGATGAATTTAGGGAGAATTCATATTTCTAAAATACTCAGTTTTAAATTTATGAACATGGATTATGTTTCCGTTTCTTTAAGGCCATTTAAACTTCTCTCAATAATATCTTATAGTTTTCTATGTTGAGTGCTTTTTTGTCTTTTGTAAGATTTATTCCTAGATACTTTTTCTTTTGATGCTTTTGTAGATAGTACCATTTTCTAGTTATTTATTGCTGTTTATCCAGTGACCTTGTTAAATTCTCCTTTTAATTATAATAATTTATTTGCAAGTTCTTTTAGATACCCTTTCTATGCATTATTTCATCTGTAGTGACAGTTTCAATTCTTCTTTCCGGTCTTTCTATCTTTTATTTCTTCTTCTCTCCTTATTGAACTGGTGAAAACTTCCCATACAATCTTGAAGTGAAGGAGTGGTAGGAGGTATTTTCATATTATTAGCTAGTTCAACAATGAAGCTTCCCATATTTCAGTATTATGTATGATGTTTGCTCTATCTTTGTTTTAAAGAAACAGTATCAGATTTAGGAAATTCATTTCTATTCCTTGATTGCTAAAATACTTGTCATGAATAGGTGTTTTCTCAAATGCTTTTTCTAAATCTATCATGATGGTCATATGATTTTTCTCTTTTATTTCTGTTGAAATATTGAATAACATTTTTCATTGATTTAAAATGTTAAACCAACCTTGCATTCTTGCAAATTTGCGTGGTGTTTCCTTTTCTTTTTATTTATCACTGGATTTAATCTGTTAAAACTTTGTTTAGGATTTTTGCATCCATGTTCCTGAGAGAGAATGGCCTGTAATTCTTTTCTTATAATGTCTTTGTTTGGTTTTGGAATCAAGGGTATGCTGACCTGATAAAATCAGTTGTAAAGTGTTCCCTCTTTTGCTTTTCTCTGGAAGACTGTGTTATTTCCTCTTTCAACGTTTAGATGAATTCATTGGTAAAGTGATTTAACACTGTAGTTTTCTTTGTGGGAAAATACTAAACTATAGATTCAATTTCTTCAATAGATACAGAAGTATTCATATTTTATCTTTTTTCTTGTGTCAGTTTTGATAAATTAAGTTTTTATGGAATTTTTCCAATTTATCTAAATTTTTAAATGTATCTGCAGAAACGTATTTATGATATCCTCTTATTATTTTTTGAAATGTCTGTGGGATCTGTGGTAATATTCTCTTTTTTATTCTTGATTTTGGTTGTTTGTGCCTTTTCTATTTTTTCTTGATCAGTCTTGCTTGAATTATCAATTTTATTAAGCTTTTCAAAGACCCAACTTTTGGCTTTGTTGATTATTTCTGTTCTGTTTGTTTTATATTTGTTTGGGGTTTTTTTGTTTATTTTTTGCTATCTTTTCCTTTCTTTGAATTAGCCTCTTCTTTTTTAAATATCTTGAGATGGATAATGAAATCACTTATTTTCAGAATTTTTCCTTTTCTAATATATTCATTTAAGGCTACACATTTCCCTTTAAGCACTGCTTTACCTACACGCCACAAGTTTTGATGTGTCATATTTTCACTAACATTTGAAATTATTTTCTGATTTAATCTTTGATTCATGGTTATTTAGAAGCATATTCCTAACTTTCCAAACATTTGGACTATTTCTAGTCATTTTTTTTGTTATTGATTGCAAGCTGAGTTCCACTGTTGTCAGAGAACATTATCTGTATGATTTCAGTTATTTGAAATTTGTTGAGATTTTCACTGTGATCCAGCATATGGTCAGTTTTTTAAACTGTTAACTTGTGCACTTGAAGAGAGTGTTATACGCTGCAACTGGGTGTAGTGTTCAGTACATGTTCAATTAGGTCAATTTTGTTAATCATATTGTTTAAAATCTTCCATAACTTTACTAATTTTTTCTACTAGTTAATAACATATAAAGAGAGATGTAAAAATATAGATAGGAACCTAGGCACCAAATTTTTTTTAAGTGAAAAAGTAATTAGAGCTCAATAATTTATTTAAATCTATTTGTACATCTGCTTTAAGCATGTGTAATTGGGAACCACGGAAGCAAAATTCTCTTAATCTATGGCATTAACAAAAGGCAAAGGTTACATAACTGGGCTGTTCTTGCCAGTCATTATCTTGTTGCTGTTCTTGATTTTGCTTTGGAGGTCGCTAGATCAGGAAACCACATGTGCAAAACAAGTCCTTTCCCAGAAATTATTAAAATCAAAGCTTCATACTACCACCAAACTCATGTAAGACCCTAACAAAGTGCCGTCACATGAGAGAGAATATTGATGCTGCGCTGTTCAGAGTACCAGACAAGACTAAATACAACAAAAACATGTAGAATTTTCCCTCTCACTAAGCGCCTGTGCTCGTCTACTTTGCTGCTAGATTGATCTTCCTAAAATCGAAATCCTACCATACCACCCAGACCCCATTTAAAAATTCTCCAGTGGCTCCACATTCTCTCCAGGAGAAAATTAAATTTCTTTCGTTTGTCATTCTGAGCCCACCGGGATCTGGCTCCTGCCTTCTTCTGAAGTTGTATCTCTTCACATACCCCTGAGTTCCAGCCACCCATGTTATTCCCTGAATGGGTCAGTCCTCAGCTGCTCCCTCAGTCCAGAGTCCACCATTTCTCCATTCCGTCTTGCTTGCCTGGCTGATGTCTACGGAGGGCCCTGTTATTTGGAGGAGCCTCTCCACAGCGCTTTTTAGCACCCTTGTTGCACGTCTGCCATCACACTTGCTATACTGAACAGTAGGTGCCGGTTAGCTGTCTGTCTTCCCTAATTGAGGGAAGGCACTGCATTTTCTCTTTTGTATTCCTAGAGGCTGTCGCAGTCCCTGCACACAGAAAACCCCCAGTAAATGTTGAATGAGTGTTTCAAGTGCAGCCATCTTAATTAATTATAGAAACAAACAAATTGCCAGAAAAATACTCAGATGGCGTCAACGGATGACATTAAAGCATAAGCCTGACAGTCAGGCTTCAGGCATCCCATTTGGAGGAGTTGTTTTAATTTACTTTCCGTGGCATTTAGGTAAGTGGCAGGGGATGGGAGTGATGGGGGAAGCAGGTGTGTGAAAAGTACACAAAGACGCCTTTGCCTTACAAACACGGATGTGATCCACTGAAATGGTGATTTTTTTCATTCAAATGAGTCTTTAAGACTCATGAGTCATTGAGACATGTATGGGAAGTGCTGTAAAACATCCGGTTCCCTTTCACATTCTTTCAAACTAAACAGAGCCTGTCTGAGACAACAGCCATTGGTCACCACACTGGCATTTTAGGAACTGCTTATTCATTCTCAGAGGGAATAACCTTGGGCAGAATGGACAGATATAAGAAAGTGTGTTTCATAGCTTTTTATTCCAGTTAATGTTTGCTTGTGCTTTTCTGATGATTTCATTTTAGTAGTGTCTATAGTTAAACAAATGTATATGCTCTCAAGGCGCAGTATTGTAGGGTTTTCTGGACCTCACTTGGGTAGGGAATAGTGCCTGGTCCATGGTAGGTCAGTTTTCTAAGTTATGAAGTTGAGTCAAAAAGTTACTTCCTAATAAAGTCAACCCCATTGGTCCTAGAAATTATCTTTGTAGAAAAAAAAAGGTTTTTTTCTCTTCTACTTTGACAGCTTTTCAAATTCCAAAGTATAGTGTTCAGGCCTTCCCTTATTTCGTCTCTCTCTTCCAACACTTTTATGGATCTCAAATATGATGTGGTCTCAAGATACCTCAGCATCCAGGACTTGCTCCAGACTTGAGGGCACAGAGAACTGAAGTGATACAGCATTTCTTCCTAAGTCTTGTAGCAAAGAAGCATATAGAAAGCAAAGAGTTTATGTGGTGAAATGAAAGACTCACGTAAAGGCCCATGGCTCGTAAACAATGAAATTATACACTATCTTAACAGAAAGGCATCTTGCCAAAGTTTGAAAGCATAAGCTATTCCTAAAATGGTGTGGCGCTTCTATACTGGAACTATCATCTGGCAGCCACAGTGACATAAATGGATGGAGTGCTGGGAACTAGGAACATTCACTCAGAAGAGAAACTTTATTATTGTTGTATATTTCCTTTTCCCTTCCCTCCCCCTCTCCCTGTCTCCCTTCCTTTAGATGCCCAGACCAAAAATCCTTTTGAATAGCTTTAAAAAGCTGCATATACAGACTACAGCTTATTACGGGACCCATCCTTGGGAACATTGACCTTTTCGGTAAAATGAATTCACATGGAAAAACATCCAGACTTTGTTTTACTAGGAGAACAAAGGATGGCATCTGAGCCTTCCTGCCTTAGCTAGTTGTCTCCAAGTTTAACAAAAATGCTTTATAAAATGGGTATGAAAGATCTTGGCTACTTTTAGACAATCCCTCTGAAGATGGATTCAGGTCTAGGGCAGACCTGTACTGCGATGGAAAATAGGGAAGGCTACCTCATTATTCCCAAAAACTTCAGGACATTTTTCAGTTTTTGGCACTAGTTGGTGACCAGTGGGCAAAGAGCTAATTTGAAACTCCTCTGCCCACAAAGCAGCAATGTGATCAAGAGGGAGATGGTAGGTAGGAGAGGGCAGGGCAGTGTTCCAAGAAGGATAAAGAACTCGAGAAGGTGGACTGACAGACAGGCCAATGGAACAGCGCCCACCAGAAAGCTCTCCTAGAGCTCAGCAATAGCTGAAAATAGGGACATTTGGCATTTCCTAGGGTTTGTGCGGCAGCTAAATAGAGCAGAAAGCTGGCAGCTATGTGGACAAGGACAGCTATAGCTTGTGTCTGACGGGTGCTAGTCCAAATAGGAGCTGGGTATATAGAAAGTTGGTCACCATTTACTCGTTTTAAAACAGAGTTCTTATAGTGTTTGTATTGTCATGTTTTGTTTCTTTTTAATTTCTTCTCTCAATATGTTCACGTTTTTATTACATAATTATTTCAACTTTCCTCTTCATTTCACAGATCTATGTTTTCTTGAATTTTATTGAACACACAGCAGATGCTCCCTAAAATTTGCTTTTGTTTCCATTAGTGAATTTTCTTTTCAAAAGTGAGTTCTTTCTCTGCATTTTGGGTGCTGTATTCTTTGCTTGCTTTATTGCTGAATCTTTTTGTAGATTTTTTTTTCTGTTTAGTCATCCATGAACAAAAAGAGGTGAATGTTGATTAGGTGTTTTCCATAAACACAGTGAGTGTGTTGTCCTAAGTTCCCTTCGTGTCAGCCAAGTTAGAATCTTCTTGGTAGAATTGGTAGAATCTTCTACTCATCTTGTAAGCTAGAAAGATGGGAGTAGATGTGAATTTCTGGTACCTCTTATGCATCCTAAAGGTACTCTATTCTGTGTCATTTCTTCTCTGAGTTTGTTGAAGCCACTGGGCTAAGGGTTTACTTCTGTTTACAGCTTTCTGTCAGGTCAGACCTTCATACGGGACACATCACTGTGGCTGTGCCTAATGTCAGTCTGGCACTACTGGTGACTTTAGCAGGGGAAAGCCCCACACTGCTGATTTCCCGCTAACTGTGGCGCTAAGCCTGGGACTTTCCAGGGGAGATGATTTTCAGGGCTGCTGATCTGAACTGCTGAGTGGGATTCCAAGTGATGCTTCCTCTGGGAGCACGTCTCCTGGTCTAGCCTGGAGTTCTGGCTACCAGATGGCAAGACGATATGATGCTCTTCATGACTTGATTCCCCTGATATTGTGCTTTCTCAGGAGTAGGAATTATTAACAATAGTGGATATAAAGTAATATTCTGTATAATGTTCTTAATAATTTCAATTGTTTTTTGGCTGATTATAATTAATTTTTAGTTCATAAAAGTGACATAGGAAGCATATATACTAGGAATAGGATTTGTCTTAGGAAAGGAGCGTCAGTCATTTTCGTGTTTAGTTGTCTTTGTATAATTAGCATTTTAGACTACTTGTCTATTTTGTAAGGGTTGGCCAAGTTAAATCTAGGTCATAAATCCACAATCCACTTAATTGGAGATCTATGAATCTACCCCTTTTGAAAGACCACTGTCCTAGAGTATTCGTTAAAGTTTTTTGTTTCTGTTTTCTGGAAGAGTATATTAATGGTGAAATTTTGGACTTGCCCATAGCTGAGAATATATTTGTTGTCTTCACATATACATGGTAATTCTACTAAATATAGATATAGATATTTTGAATTATATCATATTCGTCTCAAAAACTGGTATTGTTGTTAAATTACCTTCTGGTATTTAACATGGTAGAAGTCTATGGCCAGCTTGAAATTTTGTTGCTTTGTAAGTAATCTATTTTATTTTCTCAAACATTTTCAAGTTCTTTTCTTTATTCTTTGAAATAAAAAATTACAACAGCGTATGTTGGATATTTTTGTTTATTTTTTTTCTGGTTTTATTTGATCCCTTTTCATCTGCTTATAAAGGTTTTTCTTCAGTCTAGGAACACTTCTTTGCTTAAAGCTGCTTCCGTTTGTTTCTTTCGAATGGAAGCCTTGTTATCGGTAGGATCACCTGGTTCTTACTTCTATTAGTCTTGTATTTTCCCTCATCATGTTTTACGTTTCGCCCTTACTTCTTAGGTTTTGAGAATGGTGATGGATCCTATTAGAGATTCATGTCACGTCCTGGTAGAATCTTTAAACCCCTAATGATGGGAGAAACATAAAAAACATTTAAATTTACCCCCGTTTTACTTTGTCAGTTGAGAGTCCAAACGGTCTAGCGGGTATTTGGGCCCCTGGAGGTGAGAGTCAAAATTAGAGGCAGACTTAGCCAGGAATGTGTTCTGCTCAAGAGCTTCCATTCCTTATTTGGACCAGCTCTCAGGGCTCGCTGCTGCAGTCTCCCCATTCTTTGGCAGGCTGGCTGTCCACTGTGTGCGAGTGACTGTTGAGCCCTTCCGTGCCAACTGCCAGTCCTGTTGCTGCCTCTGAAACCCAGAACACTTCCTAGTGCTGCTAATGGGAGCCACGAGGCTTACCCTCACCTCCAAGCCTGCAGAGAGGCCTCTGCTGATTTCCTTTGTATATTTCTCTTTTGCATGTTGGAGATTCACAAGTCAGGTCGTGACTGCCCTCAATCTGATTTCCCCTGTCTTTTACATCATTGAAATTCCTGGAGAATTTCTTATATATGGCTGACCCTCTTGCCTACTTTTTAAGGTTGATCCAGAGTTTTTCCTCATTCTCTATTGCTGATCATTTTTGCCTAGATCTGGAGGGGAGTGGTTTATACCTTGCCAAGGAGTCGACCTATTCTCTCTTATGAATGCAAGTCTGAGGATGTTTTGAAGTCAGGAAGGTGGGAACAGCCTTGGGAAATGGAAACTCGATAATAATCTCAAGTATCCTGCTAGAATGTTTCTTATCTGGTTACCTCTGATGATCAAGATCACTGAATAACCACAAAGACAATAATGATAACAATTGCCTTTTTAAAAAACAACTGGGAAAAAGAGGATGTTGGTCCAAGAGTACAACCTTCCAATTATAAGATGAATAAGTTTTGGGTATCTAATGTACAACATGGTGATTATAATTAGCAAGTATTAATTTCAAGTATTGTACACTTGAAAGTTGTGAAGAGAGTAAATCTTAAACGTTCTCACCACACATATGAAAAATTGTGATTGTATGAGGTGATGGATATGTTAACTAACCTTATTATAGTAATCATTTTGCAAAATATATGTGTATCAAATCATCATGTTGTACACCTTAAACTTACACAATATTATATATCAATTATATTTCTGTAAAGTTGGAGGAAAAAACCCCACATGATGGATGTGGCTATATCAATATCAATTTGATTTAATCTTTATATCAACCTAGGAAATTTGGTGGTTGGATCTCTACTTTCTAGATGATACAGAGAAGTTTAATAACTTGCCAGGTATTGCATAGCTAATGCATTGTGAAGTGGGATTCACACCCAAAGTTATCCTCAAAGTTTTTGCTCTTTTCTTTGCTGGTTGTCAGACAGCCCAAAGAGTTGTCCAATCTCCAAATCTCTGTGGCATTTACAGTGTTCCCAGTTATTGGACTTTAATCGTCTGTTGGCATTTTATCGCTTTCATATATACTACATCCTTCTCTGTGGGGATAATGTTGATATAAATAAGAGGAGAGCATGTTTTACCATTTTTTTGTACTCTCTGGAACTCTTGACTAGCAATGGAGAAGAGCTTGTCCTCAGTACCTTGGTTTGTCATTCTTCCTCATTTTTTTAAAAAAATTAAGGTATTTATCTGCTTCTAGGGGAATTCCTCCTGTCCAGTAAAATAGTTTGCCTTCGTGTATCCCTTATGTAGCCCTCTGTGGTGATTTTGGTGGTCTAAACCTCCTCACCTGTCTTGGAACACCCGTGAGCCATGAGGCTGCTCTTCTCTATGGTCACTGCTGCTGAGCCAAGTACCTTCAACAGCAGAATGTCGGGTGGTGTTTGGTGATGCTGTTGCTGGCCATGCTTTACTACATCCAATTAGAACAAAAAAATTAAATCATAGAAGAAGCAAAATCCCTGGCAATTTAGAGAACTCTTAGAAAGATCAAAGGTAGCTAGAAAGTGTTGGGGGTGGTTAGTGCCTGGTGGATGAGAACATATTTGTTCTTGCTTCACAATGGCAAAAATGTATGCATTTATTCTATAACTTGTTCCTTTGAGAAATACTGGTCGACTCCATCATTAGATTTATATTTTCGTTTCAGATATATTGGAATAAATAAAAACAGTCAATGGCTGTAAAATGTGTCACTACAATTGTAGGATTATTCTTTGTTTTCTCTATTGCAATTGAATCCTATCTTTTTTCCCTAGGTTACGGTCTTTGGTCAAACAATTAGAGAGAGGGGAGGCTTCAGTGGTAGATCTTAAGAAGAATTTGGAATATGCAGCCACAGTGCTTGAATCTGTGTACATCGATGAAACCAGGTAAGCTAAAAATGACAAGAAGTTAGTGCAGTGATGGTAAATTTTCTGTTATATGGCTTTTCTGAAATGTCCCCATGGCACGTATGGGGTAGCATTCAAATGACTGGTCTAGGAGCTTGTTTCCACAGCCAAATGGGGTAGATTTGGACATTACATATCCTCTGTACCTCCTTATCTATGAAAGAGTATAAAGATAAGTTAATAGAACTTATCTTACATGGGCGTTTTGACAATGGAGTGAGACAATGTAAGAGGAGAAAGAGTAATTTTTTAAAATCTTGTAAGATTTTAATCAAATGTAGAGTTCCACTGTAATTATTGCATGTTGTTAGCCTCAGTCTATACATTATGTTCATGTTTTAATTCACAATATCTATCTGTAAATGGAGGCTCCTGAAGAGACAAATGGAGAAGCATTTGTCCTCTTAAGCACCCAGTGTTCCTCCTTCAATCTTAGATATGGTACGGATTTTCTTAGCAGACTCTTTCCACTTGAATTATCTAAAGTATTAAAGCATTTCCAGTTACTGAATGCATCTGAAAGTAACAAAATTTACTTTTGAAAAATGTTGAAATAGTGTACATGAAAGGCGTTTCTTCTTTTTTCTTGTGCAGACAGGCTCTTCTGTCAGTATTTGTGATGTCTGACTTTTCTATGTCAAATTCCAATCTGAAAGGATTTCCTGGTAATCTGAGAAATGTGTGGCTTAGTTTTTGGTGACATGCTTGGTTCCTTATTTAAGAATATTTGATATCATGGTTTTTTCCCAAACGTTACGTTTTCTCCTCTTCCCCCCCCATTCATGTGTTTAAAGGAAAAAAAGAACCAAACTTTTTCATTGACACCTGTTTTTATTGCTTATTTTTAGTAGACCTTAATATAAGTATAAAATACAATTTTAAGTCTTATTGTAACTTATTACTATTTATGTTTTGTTCTCGTTTTCTGATCTATGAACAAGTTTGAAAAATTAGCTAAGCACACCTGACAGGTGACTGAAATCACTGTGCTCAAATAAAGAACTGCGTTATTTTAGAATTTTTGCTTGAATTTAGACATTTAAATTTCTGTAACGTCCTATCAAACTAGAAGGTATGTCAGTTGCCATCAATTGGGTTCATTACTTCAGGGGATTGGGTTGATGTGATTTGGGCAATCCTTTGCCAAGTCTTTATTTCTTTTTCTTTTTCCTTTTAACTTATTTTTATTAAGATATAATTGACGTATAACGCTGTGTAAGTTTAAAGCGTATAAAGCATTGACTTTATGCATTTATATATTGCAATATGATTACCATCATTGCGTTAGCTAACACCTCTATCATGTCACATTATTATTATTTTTTTTGCGGTAGGAACAAACTAGTCTTTTAGCAACTTTGAAGTTTATAATACAGTATTGTTGTCTATAGCAAAGTCTTTAAATGTTTTTTTTTTAAAAAAAAACAAATAATGCCACATGGTCTATCTATGAAGTAAACATCCCTGTGAATGCATTTTTAAATGTTAGGTGCAGAATCCATTCAAAGTCCACAAACCTTCTAGGAATAAAGATACTGGGTACTCCTGAGTGCAATGGTTCTGAGACCCACAGAGCCTGAGGAGTGTATTTGACTTTCCCTGACTCCGTTGTTCCCGTGTCCAGTCTGGTAGAGAGAGCCATCCTGAAACATAAATGATGGGAAAGACCATTCTGGAACACAAATGATGTGCTTTCACAAGCTTACCATAAAGGTGCTGTATTTTTTGTGGCCAGTTTAATTTGGTTTCCTTGTGCCTGTGTATGCAGGTCGGGTGGAGAGAAGGAGCAGCTGTTTTGAACAGAAAGTTCTAACTTCAGATTTAATCTCAGTGTCCTGATTGTGTTTCTTGTGTTCAGGCGACTCCTGGATACAGAGGATGAGCTCAGTGACATTCAGTCAGATGCGGTGCCTTCTGAGGTCCGAGACTGGCTGGCCTCCACCTTCACGCGGCAGATGGGGATGATGCTCAGAAGGAGTGAGGAGAAGCCGCGGTTCAAGAGCATCGTCCATGCAGTACAGGCTGGGATATTTGTGGAGAGGTAAAGAGAGCTGTCATTCAATGACCAAAGCAGCAAAGGACCACCAGTTTGCAATAAATAGAAGCTTTGCTTTGATGTGTTCTGGTATCTTTACAAATACTGTAAATTCTGAGTGGAAACAGATAGTCTTGAATGAGAGATGACAAAAACATATCTATTTTAATCTCTATAGCATCATTAGGACAAGCTTTTGCTTTTGCTCAGAATTCTTTTTGTTAACTAGAGAAGATTTAATGAGTTCAGTCTTTAATTTTTAAAGAAGGACATCATCTAATCCATCCGCCTTTGACGTATGTGGATGGTATCTGCGTTTGTAATGGGTTAGGCTGCCTTGAGGTCGTTGACCCAGAGAGGACAGTTTACTTAAGGGGTGTGAGTTCTTCACAACATTTTCCAATTTTGTTAGCCATTTTGCGCATTGAAATTGATTTGCTTCGCTTCCCCAGAAATAGATTCCAGAAATCGATGTATTCTTTCTATAATCCTTCTTGCACAAATTGATTTATTCTTCCTTTGACCCTTATTGCACCATTATGGCTTTTCGAAGGGCCATAGTCAGTTCAAACTTCACCTGGGACATTTTTCATCTTGTTTTTGACGGTTCTGACGAACAAGCTCTTCTCAATGGGTTGCCCATAGGCGTTCTCTGTTGAGGTTAAAGTGCTCCTGTGCATGGTGTCCGTGCTGTGCTGTAATTCACTTCTGCTGGAAGAGGTGGTACACTTTAGTAATTTAATTTCCACTGTGGGGCACATAGATTAATTTTTGTTTGTTTGTATCCAACAGTTCCTTAGTTTAGGACTGCTTTAATTTCTTTAGAATTTAAAACAGGCCACTTCAGAGCCTATGAAAAAGGATATAAAAGAAATTTTAAGTTTCTTGGGTCTCCGGACAACATTACTTCTCATTGTTTGTCACTACTTGGTATAAGTCTGTGGCCTGCTCATTCTTCTTTGTAAGATATAATATGGCATTTTTCCCCTCTGACTTTGCCAGAATGTATAGACGGACATCAAACATGGTTGGACTGAGCTACCCAGCAGCTGTTATTGAAGCATTAAAGGTAATACCCATGAAAAGATCTCACAATGTACACGCTACGCCATAGAAAGTTCAGTTAAATTTGTTGTTAGAAAATAAGAGCCTTTTATTTACAGCTCATTTATGGGTTTCCCAGTCATTCCTGACTTTTGTCTTTCATTATCTTTTACTTACTTATTCTAACAATATCACTATCTTTTTCACCTTCGTCTTGCTAGTTTTTTAAAAGTCAAGCTCTGTGAGGGTTTCATTTCGTTCTACTCCCTTGGAGCAGTTTAGTGATCTGTGCAGTGATCTGGCCTATGAGACTCAGTTTGACTTTGGCCATAGGAGATCAAATTTGTTCTGGTTGTAAATATTCGACATCAGGAGGATCTTTGGTGATCATAACTGTGTCATTATCCGATTACCTACTCTATGTCCATTTTATAGAAGAAGAAACTAAGACTCAGCAAGATTAAAAAAAAGGACACAGTTAATTAGAGACAGAGCTAAGGTTTGATGCCAGAGTTCCAGGCACATAGGCAGCTCTCAGTAACATGTTACAGCATCAATGGATGCCCCAGAGCCCATGGTCTCTCCGTATCTCCTACTGTTTTCCTGAGACTCACTGAGCCCAGAAGTTCTATGGGAAGTCATGCATATATTTGAGTTTAAATGGGCTAAATCCTGCAGAATTAATCCCAATCAGGCAAACTCTCGGAATTATCTAGAATGTCTCTAAGCGCCCCAAAGCAAATGTATTCCTCTAGGTGTGTGTTGATTCAGATCTGCTGGGCTGAGGGGGTCCCGGCTATGCTGAAGCTGACTTGGCTTTTGGATTTGAGGGGGGTACTACGCTAATGTCCAGAATCACTATGCTGGTTGACATTGTGTGGTACCTACACATGGAGTCACGTCCACTTGCTCAGGGATGTCCCACCATTCTGACTATTGTTAAAACTATTACTGTCTTTGAAACCTGAAAAATGTACTATGTGATGATATTTTCAGAAGAGAACCTAAATTACCTATTCATGAATCAGGGGTGAGAGTGCTTCTTGATGAATTTAATGTCAAGAAAGAGCTCTATAGGGTCATGTTGATTGTATATTTCATAGTCCCTTTCTCTTGTCTCAGAGACATTCACTCACTGAATTTGTGAGACCCTATATATTCAGATTCTCGGTTCTCCATTTTCTGTCTCTTCTTAACTCATTTTAAGAACAAGAAGGATACTCAAGAAGAGTATTGCAAGAAGACACGTTTTCTCTCCCTCCTCTTTACCCCCACTCTAATGCCCAATACCTCAGTGTAATTTACTGTGATATTTCCCACTTAATAAGTGAAATCACTTCATGAGATCCAATGTTTCATAACATCTGCTACGAAGTTACGTTGATTTTTCTAACTGAACCTGAAACATTCAGTGAAAGTCTTAGGAACATTAAAAACATCTTTTATCTTTAATTTCTTCCTTTATTCTGAACATAAATACAGGTGGTTGTACCTGTACTAAGAAATTTATGAAAATATTTCCAAATTAGAGCATCTTTTCTATGCAGAATAACTGAAGAAAATGTGGAACACCTTGTGATGTGCATGAATTGTTATTTTATGCTTAGGGAAAAGTAATTCTCAGATGCACACATGTTGTCTTTCTGAGGGGAAAGTTACCTAGCGACTCAGACGAAGAGTAAGTACTCACTCTCTGAATTACCACCCTTCTCCACCAGTATTGCTGATACGTGCATAAGGCTAAAGCTGCTATTTCTCTTGGTCCTGTCCCATGTTTACTGGGCAAGTTTAAGGCCTTTATACAATGTAATATTTTTCCTCCTCCCTAGACTCTGTTTTTATTTGCAGTGAGTTGGAGGTGAGTTGGAGAGATCACACAGATAAATTCTTTTTTTTTTCTTTTTTTTATGTAGTACCTGTTCGAAAAAGGTTATTTCCACTTCACTGCCTGCAGTGTATATGGAACCACTATTATTTTCTTCTATTGCAGAAAGTTTCCCCAAAGGCGGAGAGAGTACAATTCAATAAAATAGCCAACATGCTAGTGTTGTGTTAACCTTTGTGATTAATGTAAGAATGTGGCATAAAATTGCATTTAAGTAAGAGAATAATTGACCACCTCCAATCTCTAAATATGAGATAGGTTGCATTTTTGTTCTTTTTATTTTTTCCATGTGATATATGCTAGCTTCTCATTTGGGATGTTTTCTCTCTAATCTTCTGGGGTGGGGGTTATTGGAAATGGAGAAGTGTGCTGTTCTTTAGAAGGGCATCTGCTGGGTGACTCAGGAAGAGACACCGTGGATGGACTCCAGGTTTAAAGTGGGAGGAAATGAGGAGGTTCCAGGCTTCCTTTAGGTTAGACTAATAGGAAGTTCATGCAGTTTCTTCACGGGAATGGTCCTTGGTCTGAGTTTGTAAAAGAAGAAGAAAAGTTTAAGGCAGTTAAATTAGGTGCTTGTTAAGATGCAGATTCCAGACCCCACACCAGGATTCTGCAGAGTCCTCCACCGGAGGATGAGCATTTTTTCCAAGCATCCCAGGTAGTTCTGAAGAAGACTAAAATTTGAGAATCACAGCTAAGTCCTCCCAAAAATAAGGGGCTGGAGAAGACACCCATCTTACTGTCTCTGTGGGAGTAACTATTTATAGATAAATAAGACTTTGAACTTCAAGAAGGAGTGTAAAGAGTGTGTTCAGCTTAGCTCTTAGTTTTACTTTTTTCAGTAAAATAACTTACAGATTTTAGGACCACGTCCGCAGATCAGTGATTCCAGAAGTGGTAGCTTTTTTCTGTCCTATGAAATGAAAGCTTTCTCCTTGGTTTCAGCTCAGCGGTTTGGATTGAAGTAACACATTATTTTGTATTCTCTATCATGCATGTTTCTGAAACTTTTACGTGGGTTAACATTCTGAACTGTGGACTAAGAGGAGGTTAGTATCAAGGGGCTGGGGAGAAGTTTAGAGTAAGGAAGCAGCCTTGGTTGTTGTGAAGTGAATTGAATATTTGAAATTTGGCGGAAGTAGTTGAAGGGCTTAATGGAAAGCACCTGAGTTTACGCATCAGTTGAACGTGTGTGTGTGTTCTGGTCCCACTTGTGTCCCTAGCACTTAGTTGCCATGTGTCTTAGGGAAACTAGGTAACTTCTCAGTTTTCTCATCTGTAGAATGTAACTTATAATACCCATCACTAAGAGTTGGTTTTAGGGTAAATTCCATATTTATCACTGATCACAATGCCTAGAGCATATGGTAGGCACTCATTAAATTGTAGCTGTTTTTAATGATAATAAGACTATTTAATATTTTATCAGTAAATGCTAGGTAGGACTGCCAGATTGGAAAAGTTTGAGGGTGGAAAGGGTGTTAGAGTCTTAGGCTTTGAAATCCCAGGTGAGGGCTGCGGGCTAGCCCCAAAGTCGGGAGGTCGGTAGCTGTGTAAGTGACCGTGGACTAATGCCTTCTTTCTCTCTGTTCTGTCCTGCAGGATGTGGACAAGTGGTCCTTTGATGTCTTTTCCCTCAATGAAGCCAGTGGGGATCATGCACTGAAATTCATTTTCTATGAATTACTCACACGCTATGATCTGATCAGCCGTTTCAAGGTCAGTGCCTAATTAAAAAAAAAAACAAAAACTACACACATTCTTCCATGACTTTTGGGCTAAGAGCAAGAGAATCTTTTACTGTAGACCCAAAACTGCTCTGGATAACTCAGGAAGCATCGTTGGGACAGCCACTGCCATGAACTCCTCTGTGGTGGGAACTTTTCATGACTCCCTTGCCTGGTGGTCTCACCGGCAGGGGAGGAATAGAGCCGCCCAGTTAGATCCCAGTCTTCCTACAGGTACAACTAGAAGCCTGAACTAGCAGAGCTCCCCATCGGGCTCTGCCTGCAGACCTCATTTCAGCCTAGCTTGGTGTACTATCGAGCACCGCCGGCAAGGAGACGGGAATAAAGACAGAGCGCGCATCTGCTGTCTCTGCAAACTTCTTTTTCCACCACTTGGTTCAAATTCAGATAAATACTCTCACTTATCATCTGTGACAGATCATTGGTATTTCCCAGCCATTCACGCTTCAAATTAATTCTTCAACTTTAAGTAAAGAGCATGACTTGTCTCCAGAGTTCAACCACCTCAGCCTTCTAATACCTCTGGAGATCGGGCCAGGTTTTCCAGGAACCTGTGCATTCATCTGCTGACAGCCACTGTATCCCACTCCTCAGACTTCTCTCATCATATGGATGAGGTTCTGAAAAATGTAGGTCTTTCTCTGTGTAACATACTGATTTCTCTGAGCAGCTCCATTCTATGTTGCTTTTCTAAGGACAGTTTATTTGGCGGTGTGTTTCTTACATAGCCGTAAGTACTTTATGGCAGTGGTCCTTAATTTCTTTTGCGTGAGAAACCTGCTTGAAAATCTGGTGGATGCCTGAGACTGTTTCCTCAGAACAAATCTCCCGTGCACATACACACCCCTTTATCTAGCATTTCAGTGGCTCATAGAGCTCCAGAGAAGTGTCCAAAGAACCCGGGTACATTGGGTCTTCATTTTTAAAAATGGTAATGAATCAATCTCTCACATCTAAAAGGCAATATTTAAATGTTTAAAAATCCACAAATGGTAGGGGCTGGCCCCGTGGTCGAGTGGTTAAGTTCACGCGCTCTGCTGCAGGCGGCCCAGTGTTTCGTTGGTTCGAATCCTGGGTGCAGACATGACACTGCTCGTCAGACCACGCTGAGGCAGCGTCCCACATACCACAACTAGAAGAACCCACAACGAAGAATATACAACTATGTACCGGAGGGGCTTTGGGGAGAAAAAGGAAAAAGTAAAATCTTTAAAAAAAAAAAAAATCCACAAATGGTGAATATGGAAGAATGTGCCCAAGGTATTAAGGACTCTCACGAGGTACTATTGTGGTGTTTTCTTTATTTTTTCTTATGAGTGTGACTTTTAGTCTTCTAGAACAGACACTCTCTCCTTTTCCCCCAGCCTTGTACTAGATAATTTATCCTAACCAAGAAATTGATCCAGAAAACTAATACAGTGAATGTTTCCAGTGTCTCCTTATTTTGTACAAGCTTCTTGCAATTGTTCACTTTCTGCCACATAGAAAAAGAAGATATGTATATTATACATATTGGAGATAGAAAGCAATTAGGCTAATTGGAAATTGCAAGTCACCAATAATAAGTTGCCAAGTAATAAACCTAAGAACACAGCCTGTTTCTGTGTTTCAGAACAGACTGTCACGTGTTTGTTTTTCCCGTCCGTCCAGTGTATATAATCACTCCTTCTAAAGGGCCCAGTCTTCAGGAGGGGGCAGCTCTTGTTTGTTTTGCAGTCATTTTATTACTTGAGATCTTTGTGTACTTTATGTTTTCCCACAGATAAATGAGACATGCTGCGTAGTATGTGTTCATTTATTTCTCAAGAAATAAAAGACTTAAGCCTTTGCCTGGGAGATAAATGAACACATACCCTTCTTCCCTGAATGTCTCTGAGATGATCCTGTGTCATTTCCCTGGGCCTCTGGACTAGAGAACAATGAACAATTTGCAAGGCAGACCAGGCATTTCCTGTTAGAGTGTAAAATTATCTGACAATTTCTTCTGTGATTTATTTTTTACTAGCTTTGAAAGGTTCTAATTTCCTCATGTGATATGTTATGCCTCCAGAAAGAGGCAGCTAGAGCACCTTAGACTTTTGTGTCCTCGCTTAAAGCCACTAAATCACTAACCAAATAACCTTGCTGCTCCCTTTCAGATCCCTATTTCTGCACTTGTCTCATTTGTGGAGGCCCTGGAAGTGGGATACAGCAAACATAAAAATCCTTACCACAATTTGATGCATGCTGCTGATGTTACACAGACCGTGCATTACCTCCTCTATAAGACAGGAGTAGCGGTAAGTACAGATAGATTACATAAAAGATATGATGATGATTTTTTATTGGAGTCTGGTCCCATTTTGAGGAGGCAGAGCCCACACGTGCACTATTTTGTGGACTTCCGGTTCCCCAAGAATTATCTAACCAATCATGGAAAGTCTTGGGGTTCCTTATTGTTTCTGAAATTTTCTTCATCGTGGACTTGATGAAATAATAGCTAGTAGTGCCAGGCATCCTTACTAAGCTATGACCAAATTAAATATAATTTCTAGAACTAAATATGTATTTCCAGAAATGGAGAGTGATACTATTAACCTCTTGCTATGGTCAATCACAATGATATTCAAGCATCGTGAAATCGTATTGGTTATACTTGGCAAAGATATTGGAAAAAGTTAGCTTTTGGTTTAAACTGCTGGTTCTTTTTCACAAGGTTATTCTCATCCTATTTATATGTGTTTGATTTTCTTTGAACCTAAGGGTCAATCTTTACCTCTAACTGTTTGAAACTTTTCATGCTTGTTTCGGCCCAACATTTCATCTCTTTAGATGTTTTTGAGTCCCTGTTCTGTAATCCATTGTATTAACTGACCTCTTCAACCTGATTTTGCCTTTGTCCTCTTTGCCTTAATGTAAGCTATTATTTTACAAGATATAGCTTTAGTGACAAACAGCTAGGTTTCTATGACTTTTTACCTTGAAATCTTCTTCAGAATTGACATTAAGGTAGCCATTCTTTGGGTATGGTTGTTAATTAGCCCATAAACTCAGTACACATTTATCTTTTCCACTAGGACATGTTGAAAGATTTGGTGTAATAACTCACTGAATTAAATAATGGAATACAGTGGGAGGAGTGTGGGCTCTGGAGCTAGATAAAATTGGATATAAATCCTTGCTTAATTACTTATTAGATTTTTTGACCTGCAATAAATTGCTTGACTCTCTGAGTCAGGATTTCCTGACTTCTAAATTTCAATTCGTCCTTACTGTAAAACGTATTTCTTAAAAATATTATTATGATTTATTATTTAAAAAGCTATTTTTAAAATTATATAAACATCACAAAGGGAACCTGTTTAATGTGACCAGGGGTTTCTACCATAAACTTAGAGCAAACATCATAGTTACTAGAGGTTCAGTGAAAGCATGGAGCACAACAGGGATGCCCACATTAATATCGCTATTGAGTGTTTTTCCGGAGGTCTCAGCCAATGCAATATAGTATCTGAAAAAGATGAAGAAGCATCCTGTGAAAATAATTTGGTCATCTCCCTTAAAAAATCAAGAGAACTAACTACAAATTATTAGATCAAATAAAAGACCTCAGTAAGATCTGGATAAAATAGCTGTCCTATACACTGGAAATTAACAAATGTAATAGAAAAACATACATTCCCAATGATTTGAAAATATCAATAAATTACCTATGAAGAACTTCAAAACTGATAAAAAGGAAACTGTAAAATCTAAATTAAAGGGCACAAAAATAATGTTTCAATAATTGAAGACATATACCATGTTTTTAATGCAAAGCCTCAGTATTATATAGATGTCAAATTTCCTCAAACTAATCTATAAATTCAAAGCAATACTAATAAAAATTTCAAAAGGATTTTCCATGAAACATGATAAACTGAATCTGAAATTTATGTAAAATACAGTTTTGAAAAAGACAATATGTGTGGTGGGTAGTTCTCACTCTACTAGATGTTAATATATTTACTGAAGCTATTGTGATAAAAAACAGTGTGATATTTGTGCAAAAATAGACAAATATTTCCATGGAATTTATTAGAGTTTCAAAAACTAAGCTCAAATATTTGTTGAGCACTTATTGTGTGCCAGGTACTTTTTTGCAGGATGAGGATGCATTGGTGCTCTTACAGAGCTTGCATTCTAGTGGGAGGTTGTAGATAGAAGACCAGTGAAAAAGTAAAGAAGAAAATATCACTAGTGTTCTGCAGAGATTGAATATAGGGCACCCACATTGGGAAAACAGGGGGTTTTATTAGATGGTCAGCAAAGGCCTCTCTCTGGAGGTAATCTTTAATCTGAGATAGTTGAGCTTTTAGGCTTGAGCCATGCTAAGAACTGAAGAAGGATATGGCAGCAGAGTTAGAGTAGGATTAGTACAAAGTCCCTCATGAGAAAGCAGCTTTGTGTAGTCAAGGAGCAGAAATAAAGCAAGCATGGTGAGAACAGCACGTGACGGGGTCAGTAGTGCAAGAGAAGGTTGGAGAAGAAGGCAGGAGCCAGACCAAGGTCTGGGTAATGAATTCCAGTTTTATCTAAGTGCAGTTTGAGACGACTAAAGTGTTTTAGACAGCCAGCAGAATGATGTGATCTGATGAAGATAAGAAGAGTGTTAGTGTGGAGCATGGCTTTTGAGGCAGCCTGTTGGAAGAGTAATATAGAAGTCTACTGGAGACATAGTGGTAGTTTGGACTAGGAAGGACATTGCTGAGATATAGAGACAAAAAAAAAATTGTTTCTCAGTGATGTATGGCAATTGCTTCTCAATAAAACTGGGAAAAAATTCTGTTTCTGAGATAGAGTTAAAAGGATTGGGTGGTGAAAAGGATTTGGAACATTAAAGTGAGGAAGATTTTTGGTTTGGTAAACAGGGTTGGTGAGACAGCCTGGTGGCAAAGCAGGCTTTGGGGAAGGGGAATCAAGAGTTTTGATTTACACATGCTAAGTTTAAGATCTTTGTTAGACATCAATGTGGAGATGTCAAGCAGGAAGAAAACTAAAGGAGTCCAGTGTTCTGAGAAGAGGTCAGGGATGGACGTAGAGATTAGACAATCGTGGGCATATCAATATTATATAAAGACATGGAACCAGATGAGATTATCTAAAGAGAGTGTGAACAGAGAAGTAGAGGGGCTCAGAAGTGAGTCCTGGAGCAGTCCAGAGTTGACAGTGAAGGTAAAGAATTAGAGCCAACAATAGTGACTAGAAAGGAGTGGCCAGTGACATTGGGACAAAAACTAAGAGAATGTGGGGTCCTGGAAGCCAGTGAAAGAAAGTGCTTCAAAAGAGAATGGTGAATTGTGTGGGACATGCCAACAAGTCAAGAAGGCTGAGGATAAAGAAGTGACCACTGCCTTTGACAACATGAAAGTCATTCCTGCCCTTGACTGAGCAGTCTAAGGAGTTTCGTGAGGATGGAACACTGACTAGAGTATAACGAAGAAAGAATTGCAGATGAAAAGCTGAGGACACATCTGTAGACAACAACATTACAGGGAGAATTCCTCATTTCAAAAAATGTTTGGGGGACAGTTGTTCATTTGGAGAAAGATGAGTGTTTTTGTCCTACTTCAAATCATTCACCACATATTGGACAAATGAATGAAAGATGTGAGTACAAAAATAAAAATTTGATCATATTAGAAGAAACTATGAGAATATATTTATAGGCTTGAAAAAGGAACTTCTTTCTTAAGTAAGCCTCAAAACACAAAAGTTCTATGGCAAAGTATTGACTGAGTATATTAAAATTGAAATCTTCTGTAGGATAAAAACCATTGTTATTATGAAGTGCTTAAGGAAAATACAGAGAGAGCAAAGATTAAGATCGAGATTATATGAATAAATCAACAAGAAGAGAACAGAAATTCAGTAGACAAATAGGAGGAAATTTATTCACAGCGTTAAGATTGCCCTGTCATAAAGTCTCTGTCATGGGCTAAATTTTGTCCCCCCCCTTAATTTCATATGTTGAAGTCCCAATCTCTAGTGCCTCAGATCATGAGTGTATTCGGAGATAGGGTCTTCAAAGAGGTGATTAAGGTAAAATGAGGTCGTATGGGTGGGCCTAATATGATATGACTGGTGCCTCCTATGAAGAGGAGATTAAGATGCAGACGTGCATGTGCACAGAGGAAGGACCATGTGAGGACACAGTGAGGAGGTGGCGTCTGCAATCTGGGAAGAGAGCTCTCACTGCAGATACCCATACCTTGATCTTGGGCTTCTAGCCTCCAGAACTGTGAGGAAATGACTTTCTGTTGTTTAATCTGCTTAGTTGGTGGCATTTTGTTATGGCAGCCTTAGCAAAACAATAGAGTAGCAGAGCCAGGATTAGGTCCCGGATCTGTCGTCTGAGGCCATGCATTGAAATATTTAGCCATGCTTCTACAATGCCTGTGGCAAAAAAATAGCCCCTGATATTCTTACACTTCAGTATCCTCACGTGCTTCTTCAAAATATTGTGGTGAGGATCAAAATAGATGTGAAAAGGTACTCTGGACTCATCTATTCAACATATGTTTGGTTGGTACCTAGTAGGTACAATGTACCATGGAGATATAAAGGAGAATTATGCACAGCTTTCTTAGCTCTCAAGAAAAACTCCCAAACGTTTATACTAATGCAAGTTATCATTAATATAAATGTTATATCATAGCAGCCAATGATCATGATGTACTGCATACAGTTCTTAAATGAGCTCATTTGCCATTTGTCACTGAATTTGCATTATCAATTCAGGCTATATTCAAAAGCATTCTTAAATATAGAAACTACTTCCCACCCACTCTCTCTTGGAAATACAACTCAAAACGAACTTCTTTCATTGCCAGCTTACAAAAACAGTGGGGAGCATTCTGATGAATGGAGAACATATTGTTACTCTAACCTTTCATTACAAACCAAAAGGGAGAAAATGCTTTAAATTATTTCAGTTTTGTAAACTGTGAGACACATGGGGAATCAAAACATCCCATTGATAAAGTGATGTCTGGGCCTCAGCATCAACAGTATTACTCATTGTAATGTGTTTATATTACTCATTATAGCTTAACTTAGATGCCAAGAAGATGCTTGAATCCGTTCAGAATTGTTTTGCTCACTCCTAAGAGAAAATCCTTGAACAGAATTAGATTGAAGAGTTGTTGATTGAATAGATATGAATCAGACTCTGAGCTCTAGTCTGCTTTTCATTCAGGTCAAAAAATTCCAAACTTCAAAGCGGTTTCTTGGCCCCTTTCATTGCTTTGTCAGGCAAGGTGCCATTAGTTTCCCTTTTGCTTACTTTTTTAGAAGAGAGAAGCTGTGTCTTGTTCTTTTGATTATATGTGTCATCATCATATTTGTAAGGGAAACACTACGGACATCTAAATGGCATCCTGGTTAATGAGTGCTGAGTAATTTTATTAGGGTTTGTGGTCAGCAGAATTTCGGCCCCCATTGTCCTTTGCCCCCTGGTTTCACACTTGTTAATATGTTACATAGATGGCAAAAAGGACTTTGTAGATACAATAAAGGTTACTAATCAGAGGGCCTTAAAATAGATTAGCCTGGATTCTCCAGGTAGGCCCAATGTAATCACATGAGTCGTTAAAAGTCAAGAGGTGTAGGGGCCGGTCCCGTGGCGCAGCGGTTAAGTTTGAACGTTGCGGTTAAGTTTGAACTTTGTGCTTCAGCGGCCCAGGGTTCACTGGTTCAGATCCCAGGTGTGGACATGACACCGCTTGTCAAGCCATGCTGTGGTAGGCATCCCACATATAAAGTAGAGGAAGATGGGCACGGATGTTAGCTCAGGGCTAGCCTTCCTCAGCGAAAAGAGGAGGGTTGGCAGCAGATCTTAGCTCAGGGCTAATCTTCCTAAAAAAAAAAAAACGTCAAGAGGTGTAGCAGAAGTGTGAAAAGGATGCAACCAGCCATCACTAGCTTCAAGATGGAGGGGACCAAGTGGGAACGTTGAGAAGGAAATGCATTCTGCAAGTGCCCTGAATGCACCAGGAAACAGGTTTTTCCACAGAGCTTCCAGAAAGGAATGCAGACCTGCCAACACTTTGATTTTAGCCTGGTGAGATCCTGACCAGAACATCCAGCCACACTGAGCTGACTTCTGACCCACTGAGCCGTGTGCTGATAAATGGGGCACAATAATGGGTGTTCTTTATGCCTTTAGTTTGTGATAATTTGTGAAGGTAGAATAGAAAACTAATATAGGGGTGGAAACAGATTTCTAAGGAAATTCTATCATTTACATATCAAAGTCAGGAGTGACTAATAATGTCTTCTCTGGCAATGGGAAATCGCCCCTGTCCTTTTCCTTCAGGTTTCCACTGCCCCCATTAACTCCTTCCCCACCAGCCCCCCATGGCTTGCTTTCCTGAGTCACACACAGCAGAATTCAGAACCCACTGTTACCAGCTGTCAGGGCCTCCCTGTCATTGAACTAGTTGTGACACTCATATTTTGTAGATAGTGAGGTACTGATAGGATCTATGGCTTGTACCTTGTCACATTTTGATAAATCTGGAATAAAATTCACATCGGACTTAAATTTCTGACTTCTTATGAGTTATAAAACCTTCTAGGTTCACAGTGATTAATTTGGAAGAGGCAGGGAAATCTGAGCCATATTAAAATATGAAGCCCAATTTCCCTCAAAATAGCTTCTCCCACCTTCTCTGTTTCTATCAACGATGCCAACTATTTTCACCCAGCCAGCCCCGGTGGTCTAGTGGTTAAGATTTGGCGCTCTTGCTCTCACTGCTGTGGCCCCGGTTTGTTTCCTGGTCAGGGAACCACACCACCCATCTGTCAGTTGTCATATTGCGGCAACTGCGTGTTGCTGTGATGCTGAAAGCTATGTCACGGGTACTTCAAATAGCGGCAGGGTCACTGTAGTGGACAGGTTTCATTAGCGCTTCCAGACTAAGACAGACTCGGAAGAAGGACCTGGCCTTCCACTTGCAAAAACATTGACCATGAAAACCCTATAAACAGCAGCAGAGCATTGTCTGAAAAAGTGCCAGAAGGTGAGAGGGTGGCACAGAAAAGAGCAGGCAGGGTTCCGCTCTACTGTCACTAGGAGTCAGAATCGACTCAATGACACTAACAACAAAAATAGCCACCCAGGATGGCTTTTGCCACCCAGGCCAGGAATGTTGGGGTCCTCTTTAATTTGTTCTCCTTCACTACAACCCCTCCTACCCTCCTCTACCTCAGCAGGCATGAGGCATGAGGCCAGGCGTTATCTTTCCATCTGTCTCTGTCTAATAGACATTAGGTTTTCTGTTACTCTTAGTTCTTGGTATTGTGTTGAAATTTTTAAATTTTTTTTCTCTGTCTACCTGGCAACCTCATTCGGAATTTGAGAAAGGGTACCTTGAGGACTTTTAGAGTCTTCATGTTCTTTGTTTTTTGCTGGAAAAAAATAAAACTACTAGTTAGCTTTTTCAACCTTGCTGGGCATGCTGTTTTCAAATCACGTGTTCCTTGGTCTCCTCACAGAAAAAAAAAGATTCTGTCTGCCAGAAAATGTGTATTTGGCAATAGCTTGCCAGCTGCAGGGTGGAAAGGCAGCAATGTTCGTGTGTTGTCAGCAAGCTGAAGACTTTGTCTGAGAAAGAGACAGATTATCTGATTGCTCTGTAATCTCCCTTTCAGAACTGGCTGACGGAGCTGGAGATCTTTGCTATCATCTTCTCAGCTGCCATCCATGACTATGAGCATACTGGAACCACCAACAATTTCCACATTCAGACCCGGTGAGGATGTTGAAATGCTTGCCGAAGAGGCCAGAGGGGGCTGGGATGGAGTTTGGGAAGTCAGAAAGATGCGGTCATTTAGACTTTCTGAAAAAATGAACTCACAAACAGGAGATCAGCCTGGTCCACTTTGATGAAGACTTAGAGTTTAAGAAGCCATCTGCTCCTAATTCTCGTATTTTATTCACGTCTGATAAGGATCTCCTTTTCTTCTCTATTCAAATGCTATTTGTGTATGTATGTACTATGCACACTGTACCTATTTCTAACAGGAGGTAGAACAGTCCACGTAGAGGCACAGGTGCCATGGGGACTGACTCTGTGAGGATGGGCGGGGACTGCAGTGTTCATGTTGGCATAGCGGTAGCTGAGCCTTCCCACCCTCTGCTCTCTGGGAGTCTGGTGATAGTGTTCTCATCCTCCCTGACTTCATCTCTGCTGTGTCAGTGCTTGCATCGCTCCCTGGCACAGGGCTTGGGGAGCCAGGTTGTCTCCTGGAGGCCACCTTCACCAGGGCAACCTGTGCACCCTCTGTGATGAACTGCACAGGTAATCGCAAACCTCTGTAGGAGATATTGAAAAGGGGTCCAAGTGCCCCACTCTGAACTTCTTGACTATGACAGACATCACTAATCAATTTGGGGACTTTTTTCTTACCCAGCTGCATATTATGCTTCATATTCCACTCAGCACAGAATTCTAGGCGAGCAGTACAGTCAATTGTCAATTCCGTTTAGGATGAAACCTTATCTGCCCTCTCCTGACCTAAGAACTTATCTTCTCTTAGACAGCAATGTGGAACTGGAGAGACTGTGACAGTAGGGTTAATTGGGTCTTGACATAGGAATCAAAAGAAGCTAGAATTTGGGGAAAGATGGCAAGGCAAAGAGAATGGGTATAGCAGGAGGGGCTGGCCCAGAGGCATAGTGGTTAAGTTTGTGTGCTCCACTTTGGTGGCCTGAGCTTCCCCAGTTCATATCTTGGGCACAGACCTACACGCCACTCATCAAGCCATGCTGTGGAGGCATCTCACATACAGAATAGAGGAAGACTGGCACAGATGTTAGCTTAGCAACAAATATTCCTCCAGCAAAAAGAGGACGTTTGGCAACAGATGTTAGCCCAGGGCCAAGCTTCTTCACACACACACACAAAAAGAACATAACAGGAGGGACGAGAGTTAAACACCAAATAAATACTCACTGATTTCACTTGAAAAAGCAGGTGCACACTTCAGATAGGTTTGTATTCATTAAACCAATCTACATGTGTTTAATGAACCCAACATTTAATTATGGGGGACACAAAAGAAGACAGTATCATCTGATCTCTCTTCAGAAGGGGAATTTCAATAGAATGGCAGCGGACAAAAGGACTTCAGCCGTTCGCTTCATTTTCTGCCTCCTGTCTCCTCACATGGAGTAGTCTCAGCTGCTGGGGAACTGCCTTTTGTAGTTGTGTTGCGAGGTCTTCAAACAGAGGGAATTCTACAGAGCAGCTCTGTTTAGTGGATATCTGCGAGTGTCGCCTTTGCTCTGAGGACAGAGACGGCAGTGAATAGTGCCTGCTGGAGGAAGAGCTTTGGGTGGGACAACTGTACCTAGATCTTGGCTGGAGATCAACATCAAAACCAGTCACAACTCAGAGGGAAATGCCTTGATTACAGGAGGTGGAAAATAGCTCGTTGTCACAAAATACACACCAGTTGGTGCCTTCCTAACCTAAAAGATGGAAGATCAGCTCTTTCACCTCAGGATTTGCGTGTTTCATGTTATCTCCGTAGGAGTGGGGAAATTCCAGTGGGTTCAGTTAAGCTTGGTTTGGAGTGAAATTTAAACATTGGCCTTCTTTAACAGAACTTTATCTAGAGCATCTCAGCCTGTAGGCTCCCTGTTCAGAAAACTAAGTCTGTGGCCAGGTTCTGTGTCCTTTGATAGACAAAATATTACCCCTAACACTTTAAAGGTGTGCTAGATACATCCCAGGGTTTGACCAATGACAGGCAGAAGTTATCTTGGGGAAGAATGACCCAGCTGTGAGAAGACCTTGCCTTCGTCCCAACCCTGCTACTCAGCCGCTGTGGGGCTCTGTGAAGTCACTTTACATCTCTGGGACTCATCTTCCTTGATGAGAAACAAGCTCTAATCACTAAGGTTTCATTAAATTAAAGATATTAAAATAGCATACAGCTCTGTGTCTGTTGTCATTTAGCTGTGGAATGGTCTTTGAGAAAGTGACTGACAGTTGTCATATAATCCTTATATTCTTTATTCTCAATTTTCCACAAATGGCTTCTGCATGGTAAAATTTTAAGATCAAGCTACAGCCAGAGAAACTTGCAAACTGTACCTGCCGGGTGGTCTGTGTTCAGTGAATTGCAGTTAAAATAAATAAATTCTCTCATTGAACAAAGTAAAAATAAAAAATTAAGTAGTTCCAGAAAATATAAGGAAGTTTGAATTGACCCACATCTCAAATCATCTTTGCCGCTGGTACAGATAAGTGAGATATGGTTAAGGAGCAGTTTTCAGAGAGTTCTCAGCTTGCATATCCACACATTGCACATTCACACAGTGACATTAAAATACCCTGTGTACAACTGACGATAATTTGTAGTGTTGGTTTTTGCTTTATGGTTGATAGAAAGGGCATGGGGGCAAGGATAGTTGCTAAACCTAAGAGAAAGGGATGGTGCGTTCTAGCCTGGGAGAGCGACGTGTGAAATCTCAACTGTTTAATATCCTCAGTTATTTTGCTTGGCTTTCTGTTCAGGTCTGAGCCGGCTATTCTGTACAACGATAGATCTGTATTGGAAAATCACCATTTAAGTGCAGCCTATCGCCTTCTGCAAGAGGATGAGGAAATGAATATATTGATCAACCTCTCAAAGGATGACTGGAGGTAAGGATGAGGCAAGAGAGAGGTTTGCAGGCCAGGAATGGAGCTGTGAGGAGCGATGAAGTGTGCAGCTTTTGAAGAAATAATATTCTGTTTGAAATGTTTATGGCTGTGTCTCTCTGTCTTTTTCCCCCCTCCTTCCTTTGCTCCCTCCGTTCCCTTTATCATTCTCTCTCTCTGTTTTTTCTCTTTGACACCAATATTCAAGTATACTGTAGGCACCTTGTAAATGTTTGCTGTTTGTTATTTTAGGAAACTTAGGTTGTTTTTATCTCAGCTTCTTAAATCTGAATTTTATCATTTAACATGTTTTCACCTTATATTTGACTGGACTTCTTAAAAAATATTTCAAAATGTGCTAAAGAAATTATTTTGAGACTTCAAAAAACTCATGAGGGGGCTGGCCCCATGGCGTAGTGGTTAAGTTTGGTGTGCTCTGCTTTGGTAGACAGGATTCACAGGTTCCGATCCTGGACACAGACTTACACCACTTGTCAGCCATACTGTGGTGGTGATCCACATATAAAATTAGCTCAGAGCTAATCTTCCTCAAGCAAAAAAAAAGAGGAAAATTGGCAATGAATGTTAGCTCAGGGCTAATCTTCCTCAGCATAAATAAATAAATAAATAAATAAATAAATAAATCATGAGTACTTAATCCTGTTGTCTAAATGACATAATCTCCCCGCTTTTTTTTGTGGTGAGGAAGATTGCCCCTGAACTAGCATCTTTTGCCAATCTTCTTTATTTATTTGCTTGAGGAAGATTGTCGTTGAGCTAACATCTATACCAATCTTCCTCTATTTTGTATGTAGGATGCCACCATAGTGTGGCTTGATGAGTGGTGTGTAGGTCCAAGCCCAGGATCTGAATGGTGAACCCTGGGCCACCGAAGTGGAGCACGGGAACCCAGCCACTTTGCCATTGGGCTGGCCTCGACTGTGTGTCTTTTGATTTAGGCATGGCTGAGTTTGAATGTGGACACAGTCATTTACTAGCTGGATGATATTTAGGAAGTTAACCCCTTTACACCTTTTTAAAATTTAATTTCTAGAAAACAGATAATAACATTTACCCTGTGATTTGGTTAGGGTTATAATAAATGAGACAATCCATTTAAAATGCTTAGCACACTTTATGACATATATAGCAAGGCTAAAAATCATTGCAGCTGTAAATACAGGTCAAGGTGTTTCAAAGCTTATAGGCAAAACCATTTAAATCATTACAAAGTCCTGAATCTACCGTGATGCAAATAGTACTTATATTTTAATTAAATGATCAGCTGTTTATTGAGTGGTATCTCTGTGCCATTATGCAAGGATTCAGAGAAATAAGCTATAGGAAACAATAAATCCGAAACAGATTTTCAGTAAGAGCTGGCTATTAGTTTCCATGCAGCTCTAGTTTATTAAAACATAGAGGAACATTTGGCTTGAATTTTATTGTAAAATGCTAGATTCAGCCAGCATCTGAAAAATGCAGAGCATTTCAGTTAATCAATGTAAATCTTCTGGAAAAAAAGAAACCCTCTATCCAATTTAAATGTCTGTAAAAGTGTAATGAAAGATTTGAATATGGCTGAGAACAGCTTCACGCATCTTCAGATACATCACGGTTTTGAAGGATTTGTGTGAGGGCTTGTTTAGATGGGGTGTATTCCTGGCCTCATGACAATCTAATCAAGTGATACAAAGCTTGAGTAATTGCCTCTTTTTTTTTGAATCTCAGGGGAAGGAGAAAGGGGAGGAAACTTGAGTAGAAGCAGCCTAGATCTCCATGCAGTCTAAGGAAAGTTTAGCAAGGCTGGGCAGCGTGGGACGCCAATGATGGGGATACTTTCTGAGAAATGCATCATTAGGCGGTTTCGTTATTGTGCAAACATCATAGAGTGACTTACACAAACCTAGATGGTATAGCCTGCAGTACCCCTAGGCTCTATGGTACAAATCTTTTGGGACCACCATTGTATATGTGGTTCATTGTTGACCAAAATGTCATTGTGTGGTGCATGATTGTATTGTTTTATTATTTATTTATTTTTTAAAGATTGACACCTGAGCTAACAACTGTTGCCAATCTTTTTTTTTTCTTTCTGCTTTTTCTCCCCAAATGCCCCCAGTACATAGTTGCATATTTTAGTTGTGGGTCCTTCCAGTTGTGGTATGTGGGATGCCACCTCAGCATGGCCTGATAAGCGGTGCCATGTCCATGCCCAGGATTTGAACCAGTGAAACCCTGGGCTGCTGAAGCAGAGCACGTGAACCCAACCACTTGGCCATGGGGGCGGCCCCTGTATTGTTTTATTATCTTGTCACATTTTATTAATGTTTAGATACAGTGCCCCAGGACAATGGTATTATCGTATAAATAAAATATTAAATTATTGGGGCTGGCCCCATGGCCGAGTGGTTAAGTGCGCACGCTCCGCTGCAGGCGGCCCAGTATTTCGTTGGTTCGAATCCTGGGCGCGGACATGGCACTGCTCATCAAACCATGCTGAGGCAGCGTCCCACATGCCGCAACTAGAAGAACCCACAACGAAGAATATACAACTATGTACGGGGACGGGGGGCTTTGGGGAGAAAAAGGAAAAAAATAAAATCTTAAAAAAAAATTAAATTATTGTTTAGGGCTCTCAGTAAATCACATTAACCCAAAGATAACATGTTTAATATTCTATATCTTTCTAGGAAAGCAGTTTTACTATCTGATAGATTCTGTTTGGATACACAAGTGCATTAGGCTTTTTGGGGCCTTTGTAAGTGAATGTATTACCAGATATTTGCTGCATTTCACAGTGGAATAACATGGAATTCCACTTTTGGCAGCCCAAATTAGCTGCTAATAAACCAGTCCTCCCGCAAATAACAACTCTAAACTTTGGACAAAATACAAACAATCACAACTCCCCATGACTTGAGGGCTCTAGAGAATGAACAAAATCAAGCAAATTTTGAAGGCATGTCAAAATTTGGAGACAATGACAGGATGAGGAGAGTCTGACATTTTTGTTACTTTACCCTGAAGGCAGCCTCAGTCAAGGCAACAACAGTAGATGGTGAAAACCATATGTATACAGAAACTGCCACTGTTTTTCTGGGTAGAGAAACCAGGGTAGGAACAAACAGAGCTGAGCAAGTTAGAATCCCAGCCAAGAGAAAGCCAAATAAGGAGAAACTCAAATTCTGTGACAATCTAAATGACATACAAAGAAAATGTGACTTATTTTCAAGGGAAAAGGCAATCAATAGATGCAGGCTTCAAGATGAACTATTGTTGGAATTATCAGACAAGGACTTTTAAAGCATTAATATATTTATGCTCAGTGAAGTAAAGGAAAATATGCTTGTAATAAATAAAATACAGTATAATTTAACCAGGGAAATTAAAATGAAAGCAAGAGGAAACAAATTTTAGAACTGAAAAATAAGATATCTAAACTGAAAATTCACTACATTGGCTTAGTAGCAAGTTGGAGAAGATAGAGGAAGGCATCAGTGAACTTGAAAAGATCAGTCAAAATTATCCCTTTTGAAGAAGTAGGAAAAAATTATTTAAAAAATGAACAGAGACTTAAAGACCTGTAAGACAATTTCAGGTGGTCAAACATAAGGAGAGTTGGAATCTCAGAAAGAGAGGAGAGAGAAAGTATGGGGCAGAAGAAATATTTAAAGAAATAATGGCTCAACATTTCCCAAATAAAGTGAAAGATATAAATCTATAGATTCAAGAAGCTTAGCAACCTAAAAGAGGATAAATTCAAAGAAAAACACACCTACACACATATTATAGGCAAACTGCCAAGAGTCAAAGATAAAATTAGAGAAAAACGACACATTACATTCAGTGGAACAACTCAAATTACTGTAGAGGCCAAAAGACACTGGAATAACATCTTTAAGGTGGTAAAAGAAAAAAATGTTGACGCAGAATGCTATATCTTGTGGACACATCCTTGAAAATGAAGGTGACATGACGTTATTTTCAGATAATGGAAAACCTCAGAAATTTGTCACCAACAAAGCTGCATTATAAGAAATGCTGAAGAAAGTTCTTTAGGTGGAAGGAAAATGATACCAGGGGAAATCAGACTTTTAGGAAAGAATAAAATGGTAAATATCTGGGTACGTATAAAAGGCTATTTTTCTTAATTTCTTTCAGTGCATATAACAGTTAAAAACAAAAAATACAATATAGTCTCATGAGTTTATAATGTAGGGAAGTGTAATACATGTAAAAGCTATAACATAAAGACAGCTAGTCATGTGCTGCATAATGACATTTCAGTTAACGATGGATCGCATATATGACAGTGGTCCCGTAAGAGTACTGCGATATAGCCTAGGTAGGTAGTAGACTATACCATCTAGGTTTGTGTGAGTGATGTCTATGATGTTCACACAATGACGAAATTGCCTAACCACGCATTTCTCAGAACGTATCCCTGTCATTAAGCAATGCATGATTGTATAACATAAAGACTGGTAGTAAGTAAATGGACCTATACTGTTACAAAGTTTTTACATTTTAGATGTAAAAACCTGCAGGCCTTCAGGCTGGAACTACACTACCGATTCTCCTGGTTCTCAGGCCTCTGGACTTGGACTAGATCTACACCATTAGCTCTCCTGGGGCTCTAGCTTGCCAGCTCACCTTGAGACTAGTTAGCTTCCATAATTACATAAGCCAATGCTTCATAATAAGTCTCTTTCTGTATATATATGTACATTCTATTGGTTCTGTTTTTCTGGAGAATTCTGACTAGTACATAAGGTTTATTCCTGGAATGCAAGGTTAGCTCATTACTTAAGAATCAATTCAAATAATTCACCATATTAAAAAAAAACAACAGAAAAGTGTATGGTCGTTTCAATAGATGCATAAAAAGCATTTGACAAAATTCAACACTCATTCATGATAAAAATTCTCTGCAAGCTAGGAACAGAAGAGAACTTCCTCAACTTGATAAAGGGCACCTGTGAAAAAACCTATAGCTAACGTCATGCTTAATAGTGAAGAATTGGATACTTTTCCTTCAGATTGGGAACAGGACAACAATACCTGATCTTACTCTTGTCAACACTGTAAGATGTCTGTATTAGCAGATGACCTGATTGTCTGAGTAGAATATCCTAAGAATCTGTAAAGCAGCTACTAGAACTAATAATGAATTTTGCAAGGTCACAGAATACAAATTTAATGTAAAAAAAAGTGTGTATATATATATATATGCATATATATACAGCAAACCATTAGAAAACGGAATAAAAATAATTTATTTTACAATAGCACAAAAATATAAAATACTTAGTATTAACTTTAAAAAGCAAGTGTAGCTCCTGCCCTCTGAAAACTACAGAACATTGCTGATTAAAGAGGATCTAAATGAATTGAGAGAGATATTTTCCTCATGTAGTGGAATAAGCAGTATTATAAAGATGTCAGGTCTTTCCAAATTTATCGATAGATTCAACACAATGTCAATCAAAATTCCAGCGGAATTATGTTAGAAATTGGCAAGGATATTCTAAGATTTATGTAGAAATGCAAACAAAACAATTTGAAAGAAGAACAGTTAGAGGGTCCACACTACCTGATGTCAAGATACACTATAAAGCTACAGTAATCAAGACAGTGTTTTATTAGTGAAAGGCTAGATGCAAAGACTCGTGGAACAGAATTAAGAGCTCAGAAATTGATTCATCATTTATTTATGACATAGGTTCCGAGGTAATTCAATGGGGAAAGGAGAATGTTTTTACCAAATGGTGTTAGAACAAATGGATATCCATATGGAAAAAAAATAACTTTGACCCTTACCTCACACCATACTCAAAACTCAACTCAAAATTGATCATAGACTTAACTGCAAAAGCTTAAAATGGTAAGGCTTCCAGAGGAAAACGTATCAGTCTTTGGAGTAGGTAGAGTTTTCTTAGATAGGACCCAAAAAGCATGAAGCATTAAAAATTTTGATAAGTTGAACTTTATCAAAATTAAAAACTTTGGAAGACACTAAAAAAGAAAAAATCAAGCCAAGAAGTAGGAGAAATTATTCACAACATATATGTTTTACATAGGATTTGTATCTAGAATATATAAAGTACCTTCAACTCAATAATAAGACAAACAACCCACTTTTGAAATGGGAAAGGTTTGAAACAGACATTTGTCTAAAAAAAAGATACAAATGGCCTTGTAAGTACGTGAAAAAGGGCTTGACATCATTAGTCGTAATAATGTCATGCAATAAAGAGTACAAATTAAATACAATAATAAAAAAATATAAATTGAAACCACAATGAGATACCACTACACATCCCTTAGAATGGCTGAAATTAAGACTGACAGTAGTAAGAGTAGACAAAGATATAAAAAACTGGAACTTTCATACACTGATGGTCAAAATGTAAAGTGATACAACTACTTTGAAAAATGTTTGGCAGTTTCTTATAAAGTTAAATACTGAGTTGTTATAAACCAGCCATTCTACTCCTAGTTATTTACCCTAGAGAAATGAAAACATATATCCACACAAAGACTTGTATATGAATACTGATAGCAGCTTTATTCATAATAGCTCCAAAATATAATCCAGTAGCCCAGATGTCCCTCAGCTGGTGCATGGATAAATAGTGGTGTACTTGTATGATGGAATACCACCCTGCAGTAAAAACAAATGAACTATTGGGGCCGGCCTGGTGGCCTAGTGGTTGTTTGCCCACTTGGCTTTGGTGACCCAGGGTTTGCAGGTTTGGATCCCAGGCGCAGACCTAGCAGTGTTTGTCAGGCCATGTTCTGGTGGTATCCCACATAAAGTAGGGAAGATTGGCACAGATGTTAGCTCAGCAACAATCTTCCTCAAGCAAAAAGAGGAAGATTGGCAATAGATGTTAGCTCAGGGCCAGTTTTCCTCACACACTCAAAAACCCAGAAACAAATGAACTATTTACCACTACATGGACGAATCGCAAATCATTATGCTGAGTAAAGGAAGCAAGAAGTGAAAGAATACATTTTGTGTTGTGTGTGTGGGTGTACATACGTGGTACATGTGCATATATCTAGTTTAATATAATATATGTGTGTATATATATATACACACTATCCATTTTTATACACATACACATATATATCTGCATTATGTCTCTCTAGATCATTTGTATTTTCTAGTTTTGTATGTACAGTTATGCATTGCATAACAATGTTTCAGTCAACGATGGACCACATATATGATGCTGGTTCCATAAGATTAGTATAGTATAGCCTAGGTGCGTAATAGGCTATACCATCTAGATTTGTGTAAACACACTCTATGATGTTTGCATGATGACAAAATTGCCTAACAACTCATTTCTCAGAACATATCCCCATCATTAAGTGACACATGGCTGTATGTTTGTATATAAATATGCACTACACACACACACACACACACACACACATATACATAAAACTTGAAAATGCAAATGATGTAGAGGTGGAAAGCAGATCGAAAGTTGCCTGCGGCAGAGGGAGCGGTGAACTGCCGAGGGGTTTGAGGGTGGTGGAAGTGTTTAGTATCAGGATTGTGGTGGTGTTTTCAAAAGCTTATTCAACTATTAAAACTCATAAAAGTATTCAACTTACATGGGAGCAGTTGATTCTATGCAAATTCTACCCTGGTAAAGTTGTTAGAGAGGTAAAAAGATGAGTGTTTGGCAGGTCTCGGGGGAAGGGCAAAGGGAGTGGATAGGTGGGGCACCGGGGATGTTAAGGTGTTGACACACCTTTATCAAAAGTGTAATATGGATGATCAGTTTGCCTCCTAGGCTTATCTTCAAATTAATTTTCTCTTAAAACTTTGAATTCTGTTGAGAGAGGAATGATTTACTACACTTTCACTTTCATTGGAATTTTTCTTGTGAGTTAATTTTCCAAATGATGTGTGGATTCCACATGTCATATTCCTAATGAACAATTTCCTTAACGCTTAACCTTCATTTATTCCTCATAAAAAAGTCCACCTAAAAGGCTCGACTTAGATTAGAAATGTCACAACTTATTAACTGATTTTGATTGGAAGTGGCAAAAAATAAACTAATTTTTACTTTTCATTTTTTACTTCCATCCTTTTTTCTCCATGGTGTGGCCCTGAAAGGGAGTTTCGGACTTTAGTAATTGAGATGGTGATGGCCACGGATATGTCCTGTCATTTCCAACAAATCAAAGCGATGAAGACTGCTCTGCAGCAGCCGGAAGCGTGAGTGGGCCTGTGACACCGTGTGTTTTTATTGCTGTTTGAACTGGCACCTGTCCATGTTGTTGCACCTTTAAAGTGTACTTTTTTCAGAGAACTTTATCGAATGGTCTCATAAAGTGAGGCTGGTTGGAGGAGAGAGCATGAGCATTGTATATATCACAGATGGGTTCTCATCAGGGTTGAAATAAATAATAGGGCCAGGGACAATTTGCCCCAATTAGAATTTAAAATATTTCCCTGTGGGAAACTAAATCATCAAAGATCCCCTCAATGAGGAGGCAACAAATAGAAGTCAGTGAGGGCTCTTGGCTTCTTGTTGTCTTGTTGAATGATGCGGTCCTTCCAGAAATAGTTTTGAGGTGTCTAGCTCAATAAACATGGAGACCAAGCTTTTAAATATCCCAGTTGTGGGATGAAACAGTGCCTTTCCCGTAATTCAGCTGAAATGGGGTTTGAGAGGGGAGAATGGAAGGGACTCAAAAATTAATGATTTTTTAAAATTCTTACTGAGGTTCTGAAAGTTTGGTCATCCTGTGTTTGGGTTCACAGAATTGAAAAACCGAAAGCATTATCCCTGATGTTGCACACAGCAGACATTAGCCACCCAGCAAAAGCATGGGAGCTCCATCATCGCTGGACAATGTCACTCCTGGAGGAGTTCTTCAGACAGGTACCTTGTTTTTATGCTACCGCTAAGGCTGTCATCCCTGGATAGTTTCTTCGTTTTAAATTTCAGCAATGCTATGATAAGGACTATTGAGATTACAGTGATTTTCATCAAGGAGGGAGCCTCCGCAGCTTTTTTTTTTTGCCTCTGGTCATGTGATGTGTGACTCTTACCTAATTTCTGATTCTCAGAGCGTTATGGTATTTCTATCTTATGCATTTCTGTGTGGAAAAAAGTATTTCCTTTTGGCAGTCTTTTGTCAAAATATCATCTGGTTACTTTCCCTCTTACATTTTTTCTAGTGGGTTGACCAGATAATGGTTGCTTTGGCATTGCCCGCTTTAAGATATTAATCTTTAACTCATGTTTCTGTTGTAATTGATTGGGTTGTTTCTTTTGAGCAGATAAGCCGTGTTGTCAAATTCCAAAGCCAGGTGTAGCAGTTTGGGGTCAGGAAATCACTAGAAGCTACTCTTCCAATATATGTAAACCTACTACCTCCTAAGACATAGGGTTGTTTTCTACAAGAATAGCCAGAGTCTTTGATGAATATACAGTGCTTTAAAATAAAATTTTAAAAAAGTATACGGAAATAAATGTGTAGCACTAAGACTGATGTTTTCTCAAGAAGAGCTGCCACTAAAACATGTGTTTCAAGACATGAGGTCCTGAGGTTGAGGGCAAGATGACCTGTAGATTGTGGAACCGAAATCACTGTTAATTCAAGTTAATGTAGTTAATTCAGTTAATTCTTGTTAATTCAAGAAGGAAGATTCACATCATGGATTCAGAGACCTCTGAGATTCCATAAAACACTGCTTATTAGCACCAGTCTCAGCTTTGTCCTCAAACTAGCAAAAGATATACTCTTGTACTGGTTATTTGGATTTTTGGAAGCAAATTACACCTATGATTACTCTGATTCTCATGATTTTAGTTTGAATGGACAGATTGTAGAAGACGTCTATGTGTGTTTGTTTTTTCTTCTGAAGCTGTACACAATATCTGGTAATGAGGTGGGACTAGAGTTAACAGTGTGTTAAAGGAAGTCCTGAAGGCCCTTTATCAGAGTTTTTATTTTACCTGGTATGTGGCCTGAGACTAATCAGATCATCCTCTAGTTCCCAATGGTCCTATCTGTGATTTGTTTTTTGGGAGCTTGGGGGGTTTCAGGGGAAGGTTGGACCAGCTGTTTTCTTAGGGTCTTTCTGACATGAAATATTGTACCTTTCCTTCCTTCTATCCACGTCAACACATGCACACACACGTACCTCGAAGCTGTTAGATGAGTACCCCAGCAGGTACCCTACTCAGCATATGGCTGTTTCCTCTTGCAAGGTCATTGCTTGGCCTTACAGAGTAGTTCTCAAGGAACCCAATGGTATGAGAAGAACTAGAGCTTTACTGGGGTGGCCCTGTTGTATATACAAGAATGACGATCTAAATTCATCCTTAACTGAAGGCTAATTTTGAGCCATTTTTTCAGAAGTTATTTTTCTAATATTAGTGAGAAGATGTTCTCCAAATATCCACTCCCCTTATCATATGCTTTCTTTGATACCACTTTTGCAATCACACCCCCTACAGCTAGGAGTATTTAATCTATTGCCAAAGGTGGATCATAGCTAACTCATACAAGTTTGAAGTATTGAAGTGTTCCCCTCTCTAGTTGTGAGAGTGAATGTGAGAAATTATTTAATATGTCAACATTTTTCCCCATAAAAGAAATCTTGTTTGCATATACATATGCTTGAATTGAATGGAAATGTGCTAGAGGCGTTGTGAAAATAACCATATTGAATTTCTTGCGTATTGGGAATGGAATGTTAGCTCACTGGACTGGAACTATTTTTTAGTAATTATGATTCAGTAAATTATTTTTATTGACTTAATATTTTAATCCAGATGCCATAAGCCATTGTAAGTAACCCATGCAGGAGAAATTTTGCCTCGGCTCTTAGCTATAGATTTTAAATTGGACAGTTCAAATGGGAAATCTCGATGGGACTGTAGAGTCTGAAAAAATTATGTTTGGAATAGTTGGGTTATATTTCAAAATATGGGCATAGCCTCAGTGCTAATAGACCGGACCTCCCATGCTTTGCTAAAAGAGCAAATACATCTTCAGTTTTATAACCATATTTTACAAAATCCAAGCCACTGCCTCAGGGTGATTTTCAATGAAATATTGACTTTAAAGAAATATAGATTTGACTCTTTGATAAATTCACGTTGTAAAAGTCTTGAGGTTCATTTCCTTTGTATTGCTGTATATTTTCATATTTTGCAATTTTTTAAATTTCCTCTGTGTTTTTGGTTATTTTCCCATTTTTATTTCTCATTTCATATATTAGTGTTTTTTCCCTTTCTTCTCTATGAAATTAGCTAATCGTTTGGTTATTTTATTGTTTCTTTTTTATTTTATAATGCCTTAATTGGTGCTTTCATTTTTATTCATTTCTCTGCTTGAGTTTATTTTGTTCTTTTGCTAACGGGATGCTCAATTCGTTTATTTTCATTCTGCCTCTTTAATATTAGAAAATATAAGGCTAGGAGTTTTTCTTTTTCTTATCATGAATCTCATAGGTTCTGATATGCAGTGTGTTCACAATTATTCTTTTCTAAATATTACGTAATTTTGGTTTAGATTTTTTCTTTTGCCCAAGAGTTGCTTCAGATAGAGGTGTTTTTTTTAATGTAATTTTCCAGTGGCAGCTTCCTTTGCTTTCTAATTTTGTAATTAATTTGTGGCATACTGAAATTTGATCAAAGACTTGTTTCATTGCTTGGATTTTACTGTGAAATTTGTCACCTACTATGTAATTAACTTTTGTGAATGTTCATGGCTCTTGAAAAGTATATTTATCTTCTACTTGCAGAGTACAGAATTCAAAGCACGCTATATACATCTACCTTATTAATTATCTTATTTAGGTGATTTATATATCATTTAAAAAATTTGATTGATCATGGGTTGCAAATATTGACCTCTTTAATGAAGAGGAAAGTGTATGAATAATTTCACAAGGGCCAGTAGTTATAAGGGCATACAATACTGTATCAATCAAGTTGGATTCACCTGTAGAAGTACCTTCTTCCACATTACTTTTTTTGTTGTTTTTTGGTGAGGAAGATTGGCCCTGAGCTAACATCTGTTGCCAATCTTCCTCTGTTTGCTTGAGGAAGATCTGCCCTAAGCTAACATCTGTGCCAATATTCCTCTATTTTATATGTGGGATGCCACCACAGCACAGCTTGATGAGTGGTATGTAGATCCATGCCGGGGATCCAAACCCGTGAACCCTGGGCCGCTGAAGCAGAACATGCGAAATTAACCACTACACCCCTGGTTCGGCCCCTCTTGCACATTACTTTTTGTGCATATCTTTCCAATTCATAAATGTATCTGTCCTCCAAAGGGAATTCAGTGGCTGCTGTTTTAAAATAAGCTTTTAATAGTTAAGTCCACTCAGCTCAATTAAATCCAAAAGATGTAAGTGATGTGCAGATGTGGGTATGACAAGACCATAGGATAAGAAGTTGTTTAATATCGTACACTTTTTCAGTAATAAAATCCAAATTAACGCTTACATCTTACTAGTCAAGTGGTTAGTGTTCACCGCCTCTTCTACCCCATCTCCATTAAAATGTGCCAAGAAAACAACTTGTATCACTGCTTGGTAGGGAATAAGAGTGGGTTTTTTTTTTGTTTTGGCTGAGCTATCCCACTAAACCATCAACACAACTACAATTTATGTGATAAATACTCTCCCTTCTCTTCATACTGCCCAAGTGGAAATAGCTAGGGAGTAAATTATTTTTGTCATGCTACTTGAGCAGTAAAGCAGCCCTCAGCAAAGCAAATTCGGAAACAGAGGCGCCATTGTGTCCCACGGGGTGGCTATACAGGAAGGGGCGCAGAAGGAACCAAGCCACTTCAGGACTGTTCCTGAGACCGTTGGATGTCCTCAGTGCCTTTTGTGGCCCCACTCTTCAGCTTCCTCAGACGCCCATTCCTTTTCCTTCCTTTCAATAGACATGAAATGTGTGCATGTTCTAGCATCCTTTCTCTTTGGTAACACGCCTTAGAAAGAAAAAGCTTTCAGTTTTTGAACTAGACCTGGTTTTGAGCCAGGTTGTTGTTACTCTTTATTTACTATCAATTTATTAGTTATATTTATTATAATCAGAGTGTGTTAGATGTAAGAAATTCCTAAATGTTTCTCAAATCTTGACTTAAATATTAGAGATGCCTATTGGGAAACGATAACAGTTCTTCTTATTTATTTACATACATTTTCTCATTTAGTCCTATCATAACCTGATGATATAGGGATTATTATCCCATATTTTATAGATCATGAAACTGAAATTTATAGAGGGAAAATAAACTTCCTGTGATCACAGAGCTAGATGCCAGCCCAAGGCAGTAGCCATTAACCTAAGATTCTTTCCTGGTAAAATGAATCAGCACAGCTTCACTGCTGTAAGAAAGGTGACATATTTCCCCTTTCCTCTAGGTGTATGGCTGAAGTATTAAGGTCTGGTTCAGGTTTTTAAAATTCATCTCCATCATTATTTAGACTTTCCATAGCACTTGATTATTATCGTGATATTTTTTGCTGAGATTGAAAACGTATTGGCTAGAGAACCTTGTTTTATTATTGACTAACTTGATAAATGCAAGCAATTATTTGCTGCTTTTTTGATCTACTTTTCACTGTGGACTGAGCCCTGTGGTTAAGACCCCAAAAGCACTTACTCTTGTGGTATGTGGCTTTAGGTGGCACTTTAGAGAATAAATCCAAATCAGTCCAGTTTGAATTTGCTTCTTGGAAACTGCCCACAGCTGGGAGGGGTTCACTGGCTCAAGAAAGGCCACAGGTTGACACAGGACAGCTCAAAAACACACAGAAATTCTGACTGCAGTGTTGGCTCTAGGCCACAGAACGTGTTGCTTTTCTTATTTTCGTCGGGGGACCTATTGCTGCCTGATGAGGCTTTCTATACAACAGCATGAGCCTTTGCAGTTGGCTGGAATGATTGGACCCCAGAGGCTTCAGCCTCTTGGTGTCTTTTCTGCAGAAAAGCAGGCCCCATAAGGACTTATTACATAATGTAATTGTAATAATTAAAATGAAGACCAGGGGCCTTCGTGGCAGCTGAAGTTGTTAAATAAAATCTGGGCAGCTTAGCCTACTGTTCTTAATTTACTGTGACCTCCTGTTTTTCTAGGGTGACAGAGAAGCAGAGCTGGGGCTGCCTTTTTCTCCTCTGTGTGACCGAAAGTCAACCATGGTTGCTCAGTCGCAAGTAGGTACGTGTTTGCCAGCCCTTTGGATGGAAGGAAAAACCAGAAAGAGATGTCTGGAAGTCAGCTCCGATGCTCCCGGTGGTTCTCTGGCTGGGAACCTGGGTCTGTTCTGCTATGCTGTGCTCACGGCCTTGGTTGGTTGGGTTGATGGAACCACTCTTCCCGTCCTTCTCCCTGGAATGTGGCTGGTTCATGGGAATGTTAAACAGTGACTCTCTGCTGTCTCCATCATTTCCTGCCAAGAGAAAGAGAGGCCTCAACTTTCCAAGGCGATGACAAAAATCAGTGGCAGGAAGCCCATTCTATTTTAGCCTCTCCATTCTGTGTGCAATACTGGAAGTCTCCATGGCATTTCTCCTCAGCAATTCTTTCCCCAGCTCTGTTTCCAGGACAAGCCCCATTTCCTGAATTATCCTACTCCCAGGAATGACTCTTTTTAAGTGTTTCTTTCCTTCTTTCCTTTTAAAAAACTTTTTAGCACCTTTTTAAAATTTTTTTGGTAAGAATAACTTTTGTACTGCTAATAACCATAATATATGTACATTACAAAACTCCTCAGATATGCAAGAGGGTACTGGTGCCATATAGAAATGAAATGTCATCAGTGACCTCCACCTTGGAAGAGTCTGAAGTCGTTCAAAAAATAAATTCAACAAAGATTTATTGATTTCTTTTCCACTTGTGTTTTGAATACTTAGTCATTTTTGTCGTAATAATGTATTGAGTCTCTGTTAAGTGTAGGGCACTGCTAGGCACTATAACAGATGTTATAAAAAAAAACAGAGACAAATTTGACATGTTACCTGCTCTCAAAGACATTGAGCCAGTTTTGGGTGGTGGGCAAGACATTATGAAAACAAAATCTATTAAAGTGTTACGGTGCTAAGGTGGAGGTTTTGTACGTGGTGCGACCGAGTATGTGAACCGTTAGACCCAGAAAGACTTGTTGAAGGGTAATATTTGAGGTGAGTCCTAAGAGAAAAGTAGGCAATATTTGTGCAAATGGTGATATGTGTTAGAGGTATGTTAAGGGTAGGTGGAAGGGCATTCCAGACAAAGGATTAGCATATACTAAGCAGGGAAATTTAAAACAGCCTTGTATGGTGGGGGAATTACAGACAATTCCATGACTGGCATAGTGTGAATAGAATGAAGTGAGGGACGTGTTTAGAGAGAAAATCAGACCTAGATTATATATTATATTAAGAATAGTTTATGATTTCCTGTAGGAAATGAGGGCATATCGAAAGAATTTTAAGTAAGGTTTTAAAATGTATAAATCAATGTTTTAGAATAAGAATCAGCAACTATAGCCTGTGGGATAAATCTGACTGACCACTTGATCTTGTAAATAAAGTTTTATTACAACACAGCTAAGCTCAGTCATTTGCATATTGTCTGTGGCTACTTTTGTACCACAGTGGCAGAGTGAAGGATTTGTCATAGATATGGCCCAAGAAGCCTAAAATATTTACTATCTGGCCCTATACAGAAAAAGTTTGCCGGCCCCCATGTTAGAAAGATGTCTCTATCAGTAGCTTGGAGGATTTTGACTAAGACTAGAGGCAAGGAAACCAGCTGGGTGCCTCCTGCAGGATTACAGGGGAGAGATGCTAAGTGTGGGAACTAAGGTAGTACAGGGACTCTCCAGAAAAGAGATGGCATATAAGATATTCTGGATTCAGCTGGATGCAAAGGTAAGGTAAAGGCAGCAATTTAGATTAAGTGGTTGGACCATGGTCCCTTTTGTAAGGGTTGGAGGGAAAGCTGATGAGTTAGTTCTGGTTCGCACACGTTGAGTTTAACTTGCGAGAAACAAAATGTGAAAATAGTGTCATCAAACACTTCACTTTCAGCTTAAAATTATACTGCAATTTACTAGAATACAAATTTGGCTATCAGTGTTTCCTTATCAGGACACTATGGGTATTTGATTGGGACAATTCTTATTTTGCCAATTACATTATAGGACTTTTAGCATCTGTCATTACTGGGCATTAAAGGCCAGTATCACCCCCACCTGAGTCATTGTGAAAACCAAATAGGCATTTGTACATTTCCAAACACCATATTTCCTTCGATTGATATTTCGTTTCCTTCCAGCTTTCATGTGGCTTTGTAAGGAATTACTACCAGTAGTTCCAGATCATATATTTTCTCCTGATGAGTCACAGAACATTTGGGTATTTTTGAGCTGTTGAGACAGTCACTCTAGCTCAATGTGGCAATCTCTTAAAGGTATCATTCCAGAATGACTCCTTTCCCAGTTTCTAACCCTGTTTCTTCCCACTCTGCCCTCTCCCATTCAGATGTGTCCCTGTATCTCAAAGTCAGCAGATCTAAGACTGATCCCATCGTTTTTCTCCCCAGCCACATTCTCCCTCATCATCTCTGTGTTCTCTGCTTTGCTGTTGGAGTCTCTGACAGATCCAACCTAGAGGCAGTACCACTTCCTGCTGTGCATGTATCTGTGCCTCCATTGTATTCCCACCTTACAACAGAATGGGATCCCACCTTCTTTATCTTGCCTTTCAACTATTGTAACAGCTTGTGAAATGATTCTCCCAGCCTCAGGCCCTGCTGTTCTCTCCTATCCATCGTACCAGGTTAATTTTCCCAAAGAACATTAAAAAAATCTTATTACAATGCTGCCCAAACATCTTGAGGGGCTTCTAGTGCCCATCTAAGTCCCAACCCTTTATCCTGACACTTAGAAGCCTTCCTCCCTGAGCTGGTGATGACCTGAATTCTCAAGCTTTCCCTCCCCAGCTCCAAAAGAATCTCTAAGCCCCAGTCATTCTTCAGACACATCCTGCACTTCTTCCCATCCTTGACACCTTGCTTATTCCACCTGCTCCACCTAGAGTGAAGAGCCGTAGGGCTCCACTCAAACATCACAACCTCTATAAAACTGTTCACAGCTCTTTCCACGGGAGGGAAAATATCCTCCCTCCTTCCCTTCCCAGGGGCATTTATTTGGGCTTCTCATTTGACCCTTTCCATATACTCAAGAGGTCATTTTTGAGCTCAATTGGTCTCTCCTATAAACTCCTTGAGGGCAGGCAGGTTGTGTTATGCATCTTTGTCTTTCATTCAGCACCCATCACAGCGTTTATTCCATAGTGGATGTTGAATATGTATTTCTTAAGCACTTTATTGGGCTATCTACTGAAAAGTCATAGGAAAGTTATATAGGAGAAATGGAACTGACTCATAGTATTCAAATCAAAGAATATATTAAATGAATAAGACCAATCCATTCTCTCCTAATCTGATGTGGAGCTCCTATGTAGATGAATTTTAAAAGAAAAATATGACTCATCAGTTTCCATGGGAAAATATGGAAAGGCCCATGTTAATATATAGTTCCTCTGAAGCACTGCTGTTTCTCTTCAGGTTTTATTGATTTCATTGTGGAACCCACCTTCACTGTGCTCACGGACATGACCGAGAAGATCGTGAGTCCGTTAATTGATGAAACCTCTCAAACTGGTGGGACAGCACAGAGGCGTTCGAGGTCAGTGGAGAAACTTGTCAGATTGGCCTGTCCTTGAGGGCAGAATTCTTCTTTTGGAAGGGGTAGGGATGCTGTTTCATAATGATGTTTGCCCTACCTCCTTATAAGAGAGATGTCTGCCTCTTTCTTCTTTTCAGAGGAGTTGAAGTTGTCCTCTCTGTACTTTCCAGGCTGGCCTGGAAAGGAGTGACCAAGGTCCAAATCATGACCGGCAGGTCCTCGGTACAGACCCCTGTCCCATTCTCTCTCGGTGCCTTTGCTCATGGCAACACCAATAACTCTGCTTTTACCTGCTGTGCCCAGACAGTCCTCGCTCCAATACTCCAAAAAGAAAGTACCACTGATCAGAATTATCACAAGAAATGAAAATGATTTTCCTTTCTAGGTTCTGGAAGAAAATGATGTAGAGAAAAAAACGGTGAAATTTTAAATCGCCTTCTGCCACAGCATCATTATATTGAGCATAGATTAGTAGTTAAAGAGTATAGGCTCTGGGGCCAGCCCCATGGCTTAGTGGTTAAGTCCAGTGCACTCCACTTCAGCGGCCCGGGTTCACGGGTTCAGATCCTGGGTGTGGACCTACACCGCTTGTCAAGCCATGCTCACATACAAGATAAAGGAAGATTTGCACAGTTGTTAACTCAGGGCTGATCTTCCTCAAGCAAAAAAAGAGGAAGATTGGCAACAGATGTTAACTTAGAGTGAGTCTTCCTCACCAAAAGAAAAGAAAAACATGTAGCCTCTGGAGTCAGATTGCTGGGGTTAAACATCCTGATCCCATTGCTTCTTAGCTGTACAATCTCAGGCAAGTTGCCTCAGTTTCCTCATCTGAGAAAATGTGGATTATAATACCCATAGGTTTCAGGGAGGATTAAATGAGTTATTCAGTCTATGTAAAGCCCTTAAGACAAGGTCCAGCACAGAGGAAGTGCTAGTACGATAAAGCTGACACTTAGTCTTTATTCATGGTACTACTGTTAGTGGTACCTGGGCTTTGACATGAGAAAGGAAAGAAATAAAGCAAATAGAAAAAAGAGAAGAAACGAGCAAGAGAAGGAATAAATAGGGAAAAGAGAAGGCAAGAGGAATATTAAGACAGTGGGACCCTAGAGATGCTCAAGGTAGATGGATTCAGTCAAGGCTGCTAACAAGGAGGACTGACGCCCCCTGCTGAGTCCCACAGCCCCACAGCTCTGCAGCACTGGGCTGAAACGTCCTCTACTTATCTGCTCAGCCTTAGTTGTCATTCGGTGGGTTTCCATTCATGTCAGTCACTGCTTTAGCCACCTAAAAGTGTGTGGTACTTCTTTAAATTTACCCAGAAGGATGACACTTTCCCTATTTGCAAAGTTGCCTATGTTAAAGATTACAGTAATGTTCATATTTACAAAAGGTCTCTTGCACAACTGATCTCCCACAATCTCCAAGCCATCTGTGCCTCTCCACCTCCCCCTAGGAACGTAAGGAAATCACCTTCCCCTGGCCTTGGGGATCCTGGAATCAGAGGCACCCAAGTACAGGGGGAAGTGGAGCTGGAGAGAAAGAGGACCAAGTGGTTGGGTAACTTGGAATCATGGTCATTGTGGAAGCGGGTGGGTGAACTGTGGAACCAAGTAGAAGTCTAAGTTCAAATTAGTTAATTTCAGAGAGTAGAGAACAAAAAATTCATGTGAGTGGATCCTAGTCATATTGAAAAAGAGAAGAGACCAAGCAACAGAAAAGAAATATGGAAATATTTCATGAGGCCAAAATCTTGATTTTTTTCCTGCTGAAGATACAGAATTTCCCACCGGTCACATATGGAAAATAAGATAATCACAAGCCTCAGGACCCAGGAATTTCACAGCAATAACTTGACGAGCACTAACTGCTCCTCTCATGGGCTTCCTCGTTGGCATACATTGTCAAACATTAACCTTCCTCTTTGGTGTGGTATTTTTGTCCTCCAGTTTGAACAACATCAGTTCGGCAGATGCCAAGCGATCAGGCGTCAAGAGCACTGGCTCAGAAGGAAGTGCCCCGATCAACAATTCTGTCATCCCTGTTGACTATAAGAGTTTTAAAGCCACGTGGACTGAGGTGGTGCACATCAACCGGGAGCGATGGAGGGCCAAGGTGCCCAAAGGTAACATGCCCCCGGGTTATCTTCCAGGAGACCTGTCCAAACCACTCAGCACCCACTCCAAAACAAGCTTTGCCACCCCTGATTTTAGGTGTTGCAAATGAATCACAATCTTAGGATATAGATTCAAATTGCTGAAAGTTAGAAGCTACTATCTTTTGCTCTTCATTCTATCTGAAACTCAAGGATGATAGAATGGTGCACACAGCCAAGCTTTTTGACAGCATGACCTTTGTGCTACATGACTGAACTCCTTTTCTTGGGATGAAGATTCTACAGAGGATGGGTGTTGTTATTTCTTGGTTTCTGCTGAACCATCTTGTCACTATCATTTCATGTCATGTGGCACAATTATGAGGCTTTTATTCCTTTTTTTATTTAAGTAAAGCCTGGCTGGCAGCCACCTCTGCCATTGTACTCGGATAGAAGGAGCTTTCATTTCCTCACATGCATTTGTATCTTCCGTTCATGTTCACAATGTCCCTTCAGTCATCTCAGACTCGTCTTCTGAGATGAAGGTAACTTGCAGGTGAACAGAAATTCACTGAAGCAAACATCATCAAAATTCAGATCAGAAAAGTTGTGACTCTTGGTACTATACACAAGATACGATTGAAGTGCATTTGTTTCTTGAAAGCTGACGTTCCTTTGTTCACGTGTGCGTTTGTGTTTATTGAGCATGTGTTACACGATCAACACACCCTACATGCTCGTGCTATCGTCTAGGTCAGGACACATACCTGGGAGAAGGGATATGAAGCTGTGAGGCCTGATTCCAGGGAGGGACACAGTCCTGGATGGCTCTTGGTGCCCAGTGAGGGGCTGATCCCAGTGGATTTTGTGGAGGTGAGCCTTCAACAACGCTTTTTGCTAACATCTATCAAGTGCCTACTGTGTGTCAGGCTCTGTGCTCCAAGAAGGGTGCAGGGATGAGTAATATACATCCTTGTTCTCAAAGCTGCTAGTCTCTTGTGGGGAGGGAACGTTACTATAGAGTTTCTGTCAAAGGAATAAGAGGAGTTCGGTCAAGGCCTTGCACTCATCGCCAGCACCCACAGGCTCTGAGCCCCAGATCCTTATAGCAACAGGCAAGGAGAATTTTAGCCCCAGACACAACACCCCACACTTTTATCCACCCTGTGTCCATGGAAGTGAGAAAAAGGGTGGGAGTAGCCAGGCAGAGCATGTTCTGGCAGTCTTAATCCCTCATATATTGGGGGGCTACTTCTAGAGTGGGAGAGAAGAGACCTCACTGTTGGAATTATTCAAAGGCCAATTATTCAACCACTGTGACTTGTCCACAAAATCCTATCCAAGTGGCTGCTCATTTCAGGTAGGGCAAAGGGTTTATATTTATGGCACTTTTGAGGCATAATTGGGCCTTATCATTTTGGGACAGATGTTGCACCCTGAGCTGTGGAGGGAGCCCACGCCTCTTCCGTATTTTAATTTTAGCCTCTCAGTCTATTCATATACTTTAGACATTGAAATCCTCCTTGTTGGCAGGCATTGCAAGCAGCGACGGCAGCTACTGCATCGTCTCAAAAGAAGCACACTCATAATCAATTACACTCATTACACTTGAAAATCCAATTCCTGACAACACGCAATTTGAAGAGGTACTTCAAAATAATTTGTTTGCAATTATCTGCCTTCCTAAAATTACCCTCTGAAACTGATCACCTTGGGGAGCATTAAACAGTTTCTTTTCCAAGGGAAAACTGGCCCTTTAAAAATAACTGATAAATAAGTGCTAATGATTCTAAACTCTGTTAGGTATGCTGATAGAGATATGCTTAAGCTATTTTGGAAGAACAAAGGGGCTTATTGCTAATCCTGCTTGGAGTGTGTGGGAAGGCATCTTGTAACCAGGTCTTGAAGGATGCCTGGGGTTAAGCCCTGAAGGAGGGATTGTATTTGGAAACGGGGAATAAGGAGAAAGGGGATGGATGAAGGCACAGAGACTGAGTTATTTGTATTTTGTGAGAGGATGGTTTAGGTATCAAAGCAAATTTCCATCAGTGGGGAAAGGGGAGAATTGAATCTCTATTTGCCCTGTGTGCTCCTTGACCAATTCAGGTAGATTCTTTGAGAAGATTCCCTTTTGGGGATGATAATACGTATCATGGAGTTGATGCAAACAATGGAAATAATGCACATAAAGCACTGAAAACAAAACCTGCATGTGGTTAGTGCCTGATACTTGGTAGCTGTTATTTTAACACATTGGAAAAGAAAGTTAGAGGTGCGAGTGCAAAGTTGAGATGATGTGTTAAGAAAAAAAACTATAATATTTTATATCATTTTCAGCCTCCTTAGTAATGCTGTCGGCTGGTTGGCAGGTTTTAAGAAATTCAGTTGGCATCTGTTTTTCTGCTGGTGTCCAGTTTGTACTAGATTATTCCAGGCTGTTCTACTCATTGTTCTTTTTTTTTTTTTTAAAGATTGGCACCTGGGCTAACAACTATTGCCAATCTTTTTTTTTTTCTGTTTTTATCTCCTCAAACCCCTCTTGTACACAGTTGTATATCTTAGTTGCACATCCTTCTAGTTGTGGGATGTGGGACGCTGCCTCAACGTGGCCTCACGAGCAGTGCCATGTCCGCGCCCAGGATCCGAACCCTGGGCCACTGCAGTGGAGCGCGCAAACTTAACCACTCAGCCACATAGCCGGCCCATACTCATTGTTCTTTTTCACCAGAAAACTCTGATTTCAAGAGAGCCTGCCCTGCACGGGGCACTTGAACATATGTTGTTATTGAATTGATGAGAAATGGGATTGGATCTAAAATCTTGGTTTTATTAACCTACTTGATTTGCAAAGCTAGTTGTTAGGAAAGATTAAACCAACATTTTTTTACAGCTCTTATGGCTGAAAATCATTATTCCGTTACAAAGATGTGTAGGAATAACAATTTGCAAGACTGATCAATATTGATCAATTTGCATGCAGTATTTAATACTTTTCAAACATTTTTTTCTGGTATAAGAATAATATGTGTTTAGGTTACAGGGCTGAAATATAAGTAAAATATATAAAGAAGAAAATAAAAGTCACTCATAACCTCTCCAGCCAGATAAAACTATTGTTGAAATTCTGACATAATTCTTTTTGATTTATTATGCATATATATAAGTAAAAATTTTCCCCATAAATTGAGATCATAGTATAATATTGTCTTGTATTTTACTCTTCTATTTCTATTTTGAGCATTTTATTCTGATACTGAATATTCTTAGAAAGTATGATTTTTTTTTTTAAAGATTGGCTCCTAAGCTAACAACTGTTGCCAATCTTTTTTTTCGTTTTCTACATTTTCTCCCCAAATCACCCCAGTATATAGTTGTGTATTTTACTTGTGGGTCCTTTTAGTTGTGGCATGTGGGACACCGCCTCAGCATGGCCTGACGAGTGGTGCCCTGTCTGCGCCCAGGATCCGAACCAGTGAAACCCTGGGTCACCGAAGCGGAGTGCGCAAACTTAACCACTCAGCCATGGGGCCAGCCCCAGAAAGTATGATTTAAATAGTTACATTGTGCATAATATCATAGTTGAACCACTCGGTTTTTACCGAGCATTTTGGTTTTCAGGTCTTCATTATTGTATACAGATGGTCCCTGACTTACAATGATTTGACTTAATTTTTCAGCTTTACAATGATGCAAAAGTGATAAGCAGTCATTAGAAACCATACTTCGAATTTTGGTCTTTTCCCGGCTCACGATATGCGATACAGTACTATCTTGTGATGCAAGGCAGCAGCAGTGAGCCACAGCTCCCAGTCAGCAACGGGATCACGAGAGTGAACAACGAAAGCACTTACAACCATCTGTCCCCATTCGACCATTCTGTTTTCACTTTCAGTACAGTATGCAATAAATTACATAAGATTCAACACTTTATTATAAAATAGGCTTTGTGTTAGATGACTTTGCCCAACTGGAAGCTAATGTAAGTATTCTGAGCATGTAGGCTAGGCTATGATGTTTGGTAGGTTAGTTGTGTTAAATGCATTTTTGACTCACAATATTTTCAAGTTACAATGGGTTTATAGGGACGTAACCCCATCATAAGTCGAGGAAGATCTGTATAAGATTGTTATGAACATACAAGTTTAAAAGTCTTTGAGCCTACCTCTATTTATCTGGGATAAATTTCTAGATGTTGAATTCCTCTGTCAAAGTAGATGAAAAATTTTAAAGCTTTTGATATAAGTTATCAAATTCCGCTTTGGAAATTTTTTTTTTTTTAACCAGTGTTTTCTCCCAGTAGAAGTATAGGGAGAGTACCTATTTCCCTATATTTTTCCTTTCTTCATGTTTCCCATTAGGATGTTTATATTTTTATTATTGATTCATAATAACTCTTTATACATTAAGGATGGTAATTCTTCAGTTGACAAAATATCTTTCAATTTCTGCCCTACCTCAGTTTTCATATGCCTTTTAAGTTTGCTTATAATCTGTTTTTATACATCCTATTTTTATTTCACTAAAGATTACCTTTACATTTATTATTGAGTTATGTCTCTATCAATGTAGATGTCAAATAGTATATAATGATACTCCTTTGCAAATACTGAGAAATTTATTGGATTTTTACTTTATTTCCTCTGTCATTACTCAGTTTTTATTGAAATGATATGAGATTTCAATCTAGGTGATTATAAGCAAATTGTTATTTTATAATTAACTTATCCTTTAATATTATTTTTAATATTTGCATCAAGTTTTATATCTACCTTAACAATTATTTTTATTTAACACTAAGATTTACTGGTTTTATTGTACTTCATTAACATGTTTTCTCGTTCTTGAGTTTTTAATATTGATTGAATTTTTCTGTCAGTTGGAGCACTTCTTTGGCTGAAACTTTCAGAAAGGTCTTGTCGGAATACCTTCTGAGTCCTGAGAAGCATAGAAATACCTTTCTGTTGTTCTTATATATAATTGAGAGTTGTCTATTCAAAATTCATATAGTATTTTGGTTGTTTTTTTTTCATGAGTCAATTTCTCTCGTTTTCTTTTTCTCTCCTTGTTTGTGGGTAGTTTAAATAGGCATTTCAGAAAATTATATCAAGGGACAACTAGCCCAATACCATTTCTATCCAGGAGCCTATGGTATCATTATTCCAAAAGACAAATTAAATGGAGAAATCAATGTATTTCTCCAAGACTGCGCAGACACTCAAGGTGGGGTGGAACCAGCTCTCAGGAAGAATGTAGCTTGTGGATCCTGAGGGCTCTGCTCTACCTTAACTCTATAGCTGCCTGCTTTTGGCCACTTTCATAATGAGTCAGTCACATCATCACAGATGGTCTAAAATGGAAATAAAGAAGAAGTGGGATCAAGCTACGATGTTTGGTTCCTGCTAGTCTAGAAGCCTATGAGTACCAGAGGTGTTAGATCTAAGACCTGAAAGTTAATCCTCTCTCTATATGTCATCATTGGAACCTGTTAGCACGTACAAATTAATTGTGCTCTTCCCTCCTTTTTCCCGTCGTAGGAAAGTTTTATGTGTCTTAATAATTTCACTCAGAAGATATAAAGGAATCTGGTACAGCAGAGCAGTTGTACCTCCTGTAAATTTGTTTTCTTTTTTCTATGTTTGCTTGTTTTTGTCTACTTATTTTAAGTAGTACCACTGGGCGCTGATGGCTGATCACACTGATATCAGATATTTCATAGATACAAGAAAGAGACAGAAGTAGAGTAGAGAAGTTGAAGAACATTGGGGAGTCACCGTTGGGAACACAATTGCTGCAGGAAAAGGAATCATGTAGTGGGGCAGGCTCATACTGGATCTGACTATGATGTCAGAAGAGCTACCATTCGTTAATCTAAACGTGAATTGCCTGCTGTCAGCTGTAGTTGAGCAAAAATGGATTTGTTTCTGAGATGTACCCCCCCGCACCAGTTTTTTTTTGCTAGAGTTTCCATAGAAAATTGGTCTGACTCAGTTGTCAGATGAATTTTTCTTGCCCAGATAATATTTTATGCTCTGTTGTAGCAAACCGCAGTTTAACACCTTCAGCTTTTATCAAAATTACTTTTAACTTGGGGATATTTTGAATGTTGAAAGTTTGCTACAGATTCACTGGAGGTTCTGGGAGGGGATTATAAATCATTTTACCTGATGCCTGAGTATGAGTGAATTCTCCTCCCCTTTGCCTCAGTTTCCCTCTCTATAGTAAGCACAGTCATCTTTTTACTCACTGAATTAGTGGTTAGGGAAATTAACATTTGTCAAATGACTAACTCCTCTGGATAGGACTTCAGACTGTGTACACTTTCCATATTTTACACCAGTCTAGATTGCTGACAATGGAATATGTGCAAGTCAGGTTCATTGGCAGATAAGGTGAATCACACCCGTTGTGTGCTTCATTTAGTCAACGAATACTCCATGAGCATCTGATATGTTCCAGGCACTGTACCAAGCATTGGGAATTCAGTGATGGAGATGACGTTTGACCTTTGTCCTTGGGACACTACAGAAGGATGGGGGAAGTCTGGATGAACTTTCTAGGGGCCCACAGTCTGCTGAGAATGCCGTCTCACCATCTTTTTCTTCAAGGGCATTCTTTTACTCTTTGGTTGTATCTTTCTTGTATCTTTCTGTAAAAGTCAGAAGACATTATACTATATATGCACATAATTATGTTATTTTGTAGAAACATCTTTCCTTATCTTTTCATTGTAAATTATAAATACATCCTTTTGGAAAGTAGAATGTCACAAAACACTGAATGGCAAACATTTAAAATTTAAATCAATGCTTGACAACACAATCAATGCTTGTGTGTTAGAATCATCTGGAGAGCATTTAAAATATCCTATTCTTGCCCCTTTCCCTCCAGCATCTGATTTAATTTGTCTGGAGTGAGGCCAGGGCATTGGTTTGGTTGTGTGGATGGATAAATCAATGAAAGGATGAATAAAAACTTCATAATATAGTAAGGAGGACATCTGAGCCAGGGAACTATAGGGACAGGAAAAGTAAAATGAACCCAGAGATCACAGACAGCCACAAAATGCAATGCCATACAGCCCAGGAACATGTGTACCTGGACCACGTTTCGGCTTTGTACCCTTTAGCAGCCAAAACAAAGAGAAACGAACACATGCATAACCACTCTGGTGCCCATTAGGTTAAAAACAAAACTTTTTGTCTGTGAAAGCCAGCTTTTTTCAGGGCCAAGACTAACCAAGGGAAGTAAAGAGGACCCCTGATAATGAGGTGTGGGACATTTTGAACACATCTAAGGACAAAATGCAATAATGCTTTTCATAATGGAGATTGATGGCTCAGTCTGGAAGGCCTTTTAAGTGAATTAAATGCTAAATGGGATGAATCTTTAGACTGAAGGCAGGACTGGTCTGTTAGGTGCCTTCCATTTATGTCACTTCCTACAACGCAGCTCCACTTTATTGCCTCCAAGGCCCTGAATGATGTCAACCCTGCCTATCCTTGGTCATTTGACCACATCGTCTGTTACTAACTAACTTTGCTAAATTTATGTTAGCTTTACTGGCTAACTCAATGTCTCTTGAATATACCAAGCTCATTCCCACCCCATGGTCTTATGTTTTTTCTTTCCTCTGCCTAGAATTTCCTCTGATTACTGCATGGCTAGCAATTCATCATTTAGGATTTGGTCAAATGTCACCTTCTTCAGCTCCTTATGCAATGCCACCTCCCTCCCTATCCTGATCACGTTCCATCATATTACTCTGCTTTACTTTTTTGCAAAGCCCTTTCACCATCTAAAATTATCTCAGTGGTTTGTTTGCTTAATAACGGTCTTCTCTGCTCCATAAGTCTTATTGCTTGCTGCTATCTTCCCAGTGCCTAAAATGTGCTCGACATGTAGCTGCTCAATAAATATTAGTTGAATGAATGAACCAATTTTTTCATGAATGCTTGGCCATAGGCACTTATGCTGTGTTTTTGGTTAAACATAAAGCCAGACCCTTTCATAGTCAACTGAATTGGAAATAAGGCTGACATTGTCTCAGTAAGGAAGAAAACACAGACCAGGGTAGCAGGCCAAACTAAAGGCCACCTCTCATCTTGTGGACGGTTTGAAGACCGTGTTTTTGTCAGCCTTAATTATCCTCTTCCTACTTTTCAATTCACAAACAGTGGCCTGAAAGTGTATTGTTCTCATGGTGTTTATTTTCCCTTTTTTTTTTTTGTAATCAATTGTTTATGTTTAAACTCCAGATCCGAAGCAAATGTACATGAAACTCCAATTTTTACTGTGGCTGTGGGCAATTTTCATAATGTCTCTGAGCCTCGATTCCACATTTGTAAATTAGGGTTACCATATTAGTAGCTACCACATAAAGTTGTTTCGAGAATGAGAGGAAGTAATCCTTGAAAAGCACTTAGCTTAATCCCTGATATGGAGGACACACTCAAGAGAAGCTATTGATCATAATAATAATATTAATAATGCCAGTTACAATATTGGTTTATTAATTATTATTATCCTTATTATTACTTCTTCCCTGCTTCTTCTTCTAATCCACTGTTTTCACAAATGACATCAGTATGAACTGGTTTTATTGGTTTTCTGTATATACATACCAATCTGACTTGAATTAACCAAAAATATATCCCAAACACTCAGTAAACACCTTGGGTCATTTTAGTGTATTAATTCCCAGTGCAAATACTTGCTTTTGTTCAAAGAGGCAATTCTCCTAATGTCCTGACCTCTTTTTATCTTTTCTATGCCTTTCCTAACTTGCCACGGCTGCAGAGGAGAAGGCCAAGAAGGAAGCGGAGGAAAAGGATCGCCTGGCCGCAGAGGAGAAGCAGAAGGAAATGGAAGCCAAAAGCCAGGCTGAAGAAGGCGCAGCTGGCAAAGCTGAGAGAAAGACGTCTGGTGAAACTAAGAATCAAGTCAGTGGAACCCGCACAAACAAAAGCGACAACCCTCGTGGGAAAAATTCCAAAGCGGAGAAGTCTTCAGGAGAAAAGCAACAGAATGGTGAGTGGAACTGTGCTGGTGAAAGGCTCTTTTTGGGCTGTTAAGGACATGATGAATGGAAACTGGCAAACAACTGCCCCTCTGAGGACAGTTCACTGGGCGGGGCTTCCCTGATCAGCCAGCTGCTGCTGATTCACCTCACGGGGCTGTGGATCCCGTTAGGATCCCAGCAAAAGCAGCCAGAAGCTTGCTTGGGCCATTCTCTCCGGGGAGATTAATTCCTTTCGGGCCCTTCCCAGCTGTCCTGGAGACTCTAGCCAGTGTCTGTCTACCCACTGGGTAAATTAGTATTAACAATCCCAGCACATTCCTGAGTGCTTACTGCCAAAATGGGTGAGTGGAAAGTCAGGCTTCCCTTATGCACCATTCCCCTAGCAGGGCCGGGCTGCAGGTCTGCCTAAGGTCTCTTCCTGCAGTAGATGTCTACACATCTGTAGGTGAATAAATGCACATTAGGGTCACCTTGGACCGAAGGGTTTCCTCGGATGCAGGGCTTTCAGTTTTAAAACCAGAAAAGTTCCAGGCGAACTGGGATGAGCTGCTCACCATCTTGTGCATACAGTTGATGATTTCTTATATTTAATGAAACAAATATGTCCTGGTTAACAACTGTGTGCCAAGCACTGTGGTTGGCACTGAGATTTTAGAAATAGAAAGGCCACAAGAAGTCCACAGTCTCACAGGGGATATGGACATCCTCAGAAATAATGCTGAGCAAGTAATGGTGGTGGCATGGCACATAAAATGCCCAAAGGACAGGTGCAAAAAAGAGGCATTGGCTTTGTTGGGTCTGGAGGTTGCAGGATGGAGTAAATGTCAAAGGAAGCTTCAAGAGGAGGTGATTGATGTCTGAGCTGGCTTTTAAATGCTGAGCAGAGCAGATGGGAGGCAGGGACTTCTCACCAGAGAGAGCAAGAAGAGCGAAGGCGCAGGGGCGTGGAGTTGGTTACCCTGTTTTCAGAAGAACAAGAAGTTCAGAGTCTCTGGAGCTTTCAATTGCCAGGTTGTGGCAAGGTAATTCAGCAGCCCAGCAGACCTGGAGTCAAGTCACAGCTATGCCTCTCACTTCTTGGTGGCCTGGGCCAAATTCCTTACTTTCCACTGCCTCTGTAAAATGTGCATAATAATACCTGCTCACAGCAGGGGCCACTTGTGAACTTCTAATGATAATGATGATAGCAAAAACAACAAAGACAATAAAACGACTAGAATAGCATTTATTGACTATCCATCAGATGCTGTTTTAAGTTCTCTCTTTACATCTTCATTCTCTTACCTGCCTGGCAGGGCCGGGTGATCTACTCTGAACCATGCTCTACTATTATCCTAGATAGCCTGGGTAATTAGAAATGCGGAGAAAGTGCTATAGCGCGACACTCTCCCATTATTTTTTACAGTTAATATATATAGCATGTAGAGTCAGAAAACAATATTCTAATACACATAATAATGATAATGGCTCCTATCATGTTCTAAGAACTTTGCATAAATTCCCTCAGATAACCCCCGTGACACCCCAGGAGACAGGGAAGGCTGTCATCTGACTTGTCCAGCCCCTCAGCAGCCTGGTTCTAGAGACTGTTGATAACTAGTTTGCTTTGTATTCAAGTGCATCGTAGTCCAGAAAATACGTTCAGTTCAATACGAATTTATGATACACCTGCTGGAGTTTTAGAGGGCAGTGCAAAACACCCCACTGCCCCTCCTGAGGTCAAAACCAACTGAGAAGGAGGTGCTGGAATCAGAGAGTCAGTGATCAAAATGTCAGCTCCACTGCACCTGGAGCTGAACTGGAAAATGCGGACCTGGTCAGCTGAGCATGGGCCTCTTCACACGTCTGCCCTGAACTGAGCTGAGCAAACCAGACGCTGACAGAGCAGCGGGCTCAGGAGGTGTCCCCTCACCTCCATCCTAGCACCCGGCAGGCTACTTCTGCAGGGACAGAAAAGGTGTGTGTCTCGTGGAAAACACATCTCAAAGACGGCTGGGGACTGGAGAAATGGGCTGAGCTGTGCATACTCAACTCCTCCTTCTATATGAGTCTCTCCTTCCCACGGGAGCACTATGTAAGGGCTGGTGAGAGAAGCAAGATGTGTTTCTTCCCTACTTTTTTCTTTTAGGGAAGTGGGTTAAAAATGTCTTTCCTTTAATAAAAACAGCCATTATAATATCATTAACATTTATTGAATGCGTGACAGGTGCCAGAGAGTGTACATGAAATTTTACCTACATTAAATCATTTAAAAATCCTAATAAAGGGCCCATCCATTGGCATAGTGCTTAAGTTCATGCATTCCGCTTTGGCGACCCAGGGTTTGCTAGTGTGGGTCCTGGGCGTGAACCTATGCAATACTTATCAAACCATGCTGTGACAGGCATCCCACATATAAAATAGAGTAAGGTGGGCATGGATGTTAGCTCAGGGCCACTCTTCCTCAGCAAAAAAAAAAAAAAAAAAAAGAGGATTGGCAGTGGGTGTTAGCTTAGGAACAACTCTGTGAGGTAGATAGACTCCTTTACGTTTTCTGATGTGGAAACTGACTCAGAGAGGTTATGTCACTTGTTTGAGGTCAAGCAACCACCAAGTAGAGATTTCAGGTCAAATTCAGGTCTATATGAGTCCAAATTCTATATTCCATAACCAGCATGTCCCTATTATTTGCAAGTTTCCTACTCTCTCCTATTGAGGAGAGTAGGAAATCAGAGAAATATTGAAACTTAGCTCCTGTCCACAAGAAGCTTATAATCTGTTTATTCCAGGGGATGTCACACCTTTTCTGTAAAGGACCAGGTAGTAAATATTTTAGGCCCTGTGGACCATTCAGTGTCTGTTGCAACTACTTCACACTGCCATTTTCTCACAAAAGCAGCCACAGATCGTATGTAAACAAATGAGCGTGGCTGTGTTCTAATGAAACTTTATTTATGAAAATTCAAATATGAATTCTATATAATTTTCATGTCATTAAATATTCTTCTCTCTCTTTTTTTAGCCATTTAATAATATAAAAAGCATTCTTAGTTTATGGGCCACATAGGACCAGGCATTGGGGCCAGGTTTGGCCCATGGGCCATAGTATGCCACCCCCTGGTCTGGTCAAGGAGAGAAACCATTGAAACCAAGGCCGGTCACGAAGAAGCTCATCAATTCTACAAGAGAGGTTTAAATGAACACCCAGAGAGGGCAGAGGTGGCAATAAGTTATTTTGAAGACAATTAGGGGGAAAGCCTGAAAGAAACAAACAGAAGCCTCAGTCTTCAACTAGGTTGGGTTGATTTCACAGCTGTGTTTATTTCCCAAAGTGAGCGATAATGTACCATTTCTCTTAAAAATTAAGTATTAAATAAGAAGTGGGAAAAGAAATCAATTTAGAGCAATAATAAGAAAGGCTAATGGTGGTGCGGGACTGTGTTACAGCAGCCTAATTAAAATGATTTATAACTGCCCAGAAAGACTCTCTTGTTTCCCCCTGTTTATTGAATAACAGCTCACATTGGCCATTACTCCATATATAACCTGTGGGAAATTGCCTAATGGATTGTGTTCAGGGAACATCATCAGACAAACATGTGTCACTTTCCCAGCACCCCTCTTTGTGGTCGCCTAAAATACTTCCAGGATAGAGCTGAAGAACATTGGTTAAGTGGAGTTCTATAGGTTTAGTCTCCTATCAGCAATTATGGGATCCCCTAAGCTTTGTTCTCCATCAAGGCACATCCTCTCTCAGCCTCCCCAACACTGACTGAGGAGAAGGCATTCTGCCATGGGCTGCTGGCTAGCATCCAGCAAATAAAACTGCTCCTGCTGACTCCTGGAAAACATCCTGTTCTTGCTGCAGCTGTGGGTAAAGCTCCAGTCCAGGGAAACGTTGAAGGTTTGAAGTATTGTGAAGGTTCATTTAGGAAAGAAAGATCCTTTTCCTGCAGGGAATTAATTTGACAAGAGGGCTTAAGATCCTTGAGTCTGTCTCTGGCGTCCTTGAAACAGGAAAAGCCAGTAGTTTCTGAACTGATTCGTGGGCCCTCCAAAGGAATCCATCTGTTGGCCAGTGGTGGTGGTGAAAAGTGATGATCACGTCCTTCACTTAAGCTCCTCCTGCTTGTGCCCTGGCCAGAGTCAACTCCGCTTCTCCTTAGTCCCTCCGGCCAGTTCATCTCATTTCAGAATCAACAAAAAGAGGAAACTTGGAGCCTTTATTGACTCCTGACTTAGCTTGGGCTTTGTCAAATCCCATTAAAAGTATTTGCTTTGTAGAATACATCACAACCCAGAATGGTCTTGAATTATCCATAGGTAATCATTTTGTTGTAAGTCTGTAGGCCAAAGGCATTTAGGAGATGGCAATGGTAAACAGAAGCCTGAAATCTAAAATTTACGCTTCATCAGGAAGCTGCAAAATATAATAGTTGGGAGGTTAGCCTTGAGAACCAGCCTCATCTGTGTATACTGTAGTAGATTACTCTCTCTGTGCCTCAGGTTCCATAGCCGTACAATGGAGATGATGATACGAGTTTCACATCTATTCTCCGCAAGTTGCTTTAAGCAGAATCACTTTGTCGAAAGATCAGTTGGCCATTTGTCCAAAAACTGTCAGACAGATGTCTTAAACCAGATCTGCAGTGGCCAACCAGAGCAGTTTTGCTGCTAGAGGGAGATGCACATGCAAGGTTAGGGGCAGTGGTGGGGCCCAGGTGGTGTGAGAAACAGGCGGGCGGGCAGGCCACTGCACTCAGTGCAGCTGGACTGACCAATGTGTGACAGAATGGCTGCAGGGAAGTCGAGGAAAAACTCAAACTTGAAAAACATCTACAATCATTTGATGAGATTGTTATTCAGCAAATTGATCATTTAGTGAATTAATCTTTGATGAATCCGCCCACTATCAGTAATACTACCTCCAAAATGGGGTTGTTATAAGAATTTAATGAAATGATGCACGCAGCATTTAGCACGCTGCCTGGCACAAGGAAAACAAAAAAGATACTGTCTTGCTCCTACCTTGGAGCACTGCTCACTCCTTCCTGGTTGCAACATTGTTAGGGTCTTTTTGCTTCACTAAGTACCAGTATTTTAGTAGCTAATGTATTTCTTGGCTTTATGCAGGCTAAAAAGAAAGCTGCTGTTAGTAAGATTGGTGAGAAAAATATTCAAAACTTGAGAATGAGGCTAGGGGAGGGGGTACCATGACCTTTCAAGGTCACACTGGCATACAGTTGAACAGACCTGCCCGAGAATTATTTAATTGTCTATCTTAGACAAGGGTCAGCAAAGTTTTTCTGTGTAGGCTCAGGTAGTAAATATTCGTGGCCTTGCACGTCTCTGTTGTAACTATTCACCTCTACTGTTATAGCATGAAAGCAGCCACAGACAAGGTATAAATGAACATGTGTGGCTATGTTCCAATAGAACTTTATTTCCAAAAACAGATAGCAAGCCAGATTAGCCCACGCGCCATAATTTGCTGACCCCCTTTTTAGGAGAACATGACTGTATTTAACTTTGTCATTTACTGTTTGAATCAAGCCTAGATACTGTGAAGTTATGTGCCAACTTGTAGATTTTTGACTGGTAGAGGCGATAACCCCAAAGGTTGTGGTTTTATTGCCCTGTGGAACATAACCAATTTTGTCTCTAACCTAGTAATGTTATTTGAACATATTTCTAAAATGCCTCTAAAAACCCATTTCCTTGAAGGCTCTTGGGACCATCCTAACTATCTCCCTGGTTCCATCATAAATGAATTAAGTAAGTTTTTGACACATGTTCATTCTATATTTGTATGCATGGTGTTTATTAACTTTTACAAATTGCATTTTGACCAGCTCATTAGTTAGAATATCATTTATAGCTCCGTTTTATAGTAACGACTGTCACTGCCAGATTTCACATTCAATACCTTAAATAAAGTTGTCCTTATCTTAAGCCTGTAAAGTAGGTATTATTACCCACATTTTGCAGATAAGAAGACTGCAGCACATAGAGGCTAAAGAGCAATTAATTGATATAACTTACATTTCACCCAAGTTTTTCCTCACTCCACAGCCTAATCATAAAGCTGAATTGCCTTTCTTGGAAAATAAACACTATTGACTTAAGTACAACCCTGTTTAATGGGAAGTTTCAGTCTTAATTTCTGGGTCATAATCCAATTTCCAGGACCTAATATGTGGTGAAAAGAGATATTTATACTCAGACATGTACCCCCTCATGACTAAAATTATACTGTACTTCTTTTTTTCCCTTCACAGGTTTAAAGATATTTATAACTTCCCCCTTAGCTGTATGCATATACTGTTTCTCATGTTTGTTACTTTCAGGTGACTTGAAAGATGGTAAAAATAAGACGGAAAAGAAGGATCAATCAAATGTCGGAAATGATTCAAAGAAAACAGATGGTAAGAGCAAAATTCCCATTACATTTTTCAATTAATTGTGCAATTTAATGCAATCTTGTTATAATTACACCTATAATTGAAATTGTGGTTGTTAATATATTCTTATCTTATACCCTGAAAAAACACTTCACTACATTTAAAGAGTACTATTCTCCCTTTTTCAATAATTTACGAATTATTGTTGTCTCTCTTCTCTTCCACCATACTTTCTCCATCACAAATGCATTCTATACCCTTTTTTTTCCCACTTGCCATTTTTCACTTTGAACTTTATAAAAAGTTGATTCTGGACTTGCTGACTATAATGGAATGAAATACGAATCTTTGATAGTGAATTGTGCAGCATAAATGGGAAATGGTCCACGTTTTTCCTTTTCGCATTTTTTACCTTTAATAGATTATTACTTTTGGCAAAAACAAAAACAGAAATCTGTTCCGTGTCATCATTATGTTGAGAGGCCTACGTACTGGGGAACATGCATAGCTATAGAATATTGTTTGATCAGCAAGAGTAAGTCTTAAAGGCAAGCTTTGAATGACAATCCCAAACCAGTTAGAGTGAACCTGCATTGTAATGCGCTTCATGAGCACTGCTTGTACTTTTCATAAACAGCATTCCACTCTTTCTAAAACCTGAAGATTCAAATTATATTACCTTCTAAACGTTGAGCTATCAGATTGAGAAAACTACTTTCACCTTTTATATAAATCTGTTTCAGTTGTAACATGGGTTCGTTCCTAGTTATTCCTTCATTCATGTATATAATATTAAACTAAAAATGAAAGTTTCTTGGGAGTGGTTTTTGTTAGAGTCCCAGACTCGCTTTGAATCGTATCTCCCTGGAGACATTGTATTGGATGCTAAGCTGTTTGAATGGTTTGGTTATGATGCCATTGAAGAACGAATGCTGGGTAGTCAGGTCAAGGAATCAGAAGAAATGTGAACACACTCCTCACACATCTGTTAATAGAGGAAACAGCCCCTTTAGCTTTTATCTCTAAACCTTTGTGATATGCTCTCTTTACTCGTATGCATGAAATCCGTTCTCAAACTTTCCTTTAAGATCATTCAAATAATTCACTCCACGTGTCTTATCACATAATATTTGGGTAACACACGTGTAGATTTTCAGGAAATTTTTTATGCCATCAGAAACCACTTACCTAATAAGTATACCCTCTTTGAATGATTGTGACTAAGATGTGAGGTACACAGAGATAAAATAGAATTCAAAATGACAGTCTCTTAGCCAGACTCTGTCAGGGGTAACATTTGTTCAAATACCAGAGGCTTTTTGCCAGATATCATTCGACACAAGTCAAGGTACCACAAACAAGAACATATACAGTAGGGGAGAACGATGTTGACTATAACCCCAATACCTGGACACCTGGACCATCCTATATCCAGTGACTAGCCCATCTGAATTCCTACAGCATAAAAGCCCAGAATAAACTGAATCTCAAATCTTTAGCATGGGGTCTTGAATCTTGTTGAGTTTTGTACTGTGCTGCAAATATCTGTTATAATGTCATGTGGGCATTGTGGATTGAATTTTATTGTCTTCATTAAGTCTTTTTGTTTTGTATTTTTTTAACTGACTTTTCCCCAAGTATTTAAAATAATTAAATGGTTTGTGGCAAGGGGTGATGAAATAGATATTATGTTCTATTATACAAGTAAGTGTAAAGCTTGATTATTTAACGAGCAGGATTCTTGATCCCATAGGGCAGTGAACAGAATGCAGTAAATAAAGAAGAGATATTTTCTGATGTCTATCCCTTTTTCCCTCCGTAACACCAACCTTCCACTTCTTCAAATGGGGTCTGGTGTGTCCACATACTTGCAAGTTTGTACACAAACTTGGGCATGAACAACTTTGTATTTTAATTTCATTGATGGACTAACATGACATCAGTCATTATCATTGCTTTGATCTCATCAGGACTTAGATAATTGGGCTTTAGCTACTTGTGCTATCTCTGCCCCAAATCTTTCCTAGAACTAAAGGTAATTCTTGGTTACATGAAGTGGAAAAGAATTTGATCAGTCTCACCTACCCCTTCCCACCGTGGTCGTTAAAACTCTTTATTTTAGAAAATTTTTAAAAGGATACATATGTAGATCTGTGGATATATTGATTTTTAAAAACTAGGAACAACCAGAGACACATTTTGAGCATTTCTTTTTAATGGATCCTATTACATCTTATGACCAGAGGGAGTCAATTTAACTGTTTTTAATGTCCTTACCTCTGATCCAACCCTTGGGAACCAATGGTGACCAGCTCTGTCTAATTTTTGAGAGGGAATATCCAAACATAATTCAGTGCCCAGTGTGATCAAACCCACTATGGTTTTAAGTTTCAACATTGTATGCGTTCAGAAAGAAACCCATTGGAAACTGGACCGCAGTTGGTTATTCTCAAACACCAATGAGCTTAGGCATGCACAGAGGGAAGGAGCATGTGCTGAAGAGTAAATTATATTCTGGCATAATGAACACATTGCAGTTGTACATTATCTCTGTCAGGCTACTGAGGTACTCTTTGGTACCTGCAGCACTAATTTTCTAACTGACTTCAAAGAATGAATGTCCTTTGAAAATACCTTGTTTACTCTTAGGGAGAAATGTACTAACATGAAAAGATTGGGTCTGTGAGCCAAGAGTCTCTCAGGGCCTAGACTTTTATTGTGTCATTGGGAGACTTATGGGGTACCATATTAAAGATCATTTTCAGTGTGTTTAGTCATGTTTGAAACAGTATAACCTCTTGGGCATGCCGTAATTTTTTTATAGTTGTCCAGAAGTATGAACTTGTCCTTAACTTTACTTGACTACATTAGCAGAGATATAAGAGATAGCCACTGTTTGTGTCACTCAAAAGATTGATTATAATTAGGCCCTGCAGGGTTATTTGCCAAGTCCCAGGAAGGGAGTTCAGCAGGAACTTCTCCTTCATTGAATGTTCTGGGAATTGGGTTGTATAAAGATTTTGGTTCATAAAATTTAAAAGTCAGTCGTGAAGAGTGGAAAGAGTGGGCAAAAGACAATGTATGGGACATCTGCTTCTGCCAAAGAGGATTAACAAGAATTAGATTTAGCCATCCACCTGAAACAACAAACAGAAAAGACAAGATGTGTGGAGGAATAGTTTTCAAGATACTGGACATCAAGAAATGAAGGACAGTGATCTCTGAGAGACAGGAAACCAATGAAGTGAGCCCTACAACTGCCCCAGCTTGCTGCCTTAAGAGGGTTCCCAGGTAGCAGAGGGAGGGGAAACCCAGGCAAACCTGATGGACTCCTTGAGTTTAGGAGTTGAATAAGGATCCAGGGAGACCAAGGTGGCTAGAGTTAACAGGATAAAGGACCAGAGAGGAGAAAGCTGCAGGGAGATAAATATCCAGAGATCTTAAGAGTGTTCTTCAGAGTACTGATTGACCCATACAATGAGGAAACTACGTGAGACCAGGAAAGGACCACTAGAGGGAATAATCCAGATGTTCACACTTCACACAGGACAATAAAACTGCCTATTCCCACCAGCCAGACTTGAATACTTCATAATTTAAAAGAAATTGGGTAGAATACTCATATTATCTTGCCTTAGTAGTAAGGAATAATTAGCTTAGGCTAAATGCTGCTTTTGTCCCACCTAACAAATCTTAAAAGCAAGACATAAAAAGATCAAAGTGTTTCCATGTAACTGCATCCCAAAATAAATCTCATACGTATATATATGAATACAAAAGTATCCAGTACCTTCACAGTGTCTAACATCGAACCAAGAATTACTGGAAATGCAAAGAAGCAAGAAAATACTATTCAATAAAAGGAAAAAACCAACCAATTGAAACTAACCCAGAACTGAGATAGATGTCAAAATTAGCAGAGGAAAATGTTAAAGCAGTCTGATAACTGCAGTCCGTATATTTGGAAGTTGAATAAAGTTGAATAGAAACACAAAAGATATAAAAAAGACAGAATAAAACTTATAGAGATAAAAACTATAATATCTGATATGAAAAATACACTGGGTGGTATTAAGCAAATAACATTGTCCAGGATTAATGATAAATACACTGGATGAGATTAGACGTTGTAGAAGAAAAGAGTAGTGAAAAATTAGCAATAGAAACTACTCAAAATGAAACACAGAAAAAAAGACCAGAAGTTATTGTAAAGAGCATCAGTGAGTTTTAGGACACCTTTAAGCAGCCTAATGTATATGTAATGGGAGTCTGTAAAGTAAAGAAGAGAGAGAGGAGGAAAGAAAAATATTTGATGAAATAATGACTAAAACTTTGCCAAATCATGAAAACTGTAAATCCATAGACTCAAGAATCTCAATAATGCACAAGCACAAGAAATATGAAGAAAATTACACCAAAGCATATCGTAATCAAATTACTCAAAACCAGTGATGGAGAGAAAAAAATTACAATAGCTAGAGAAAAAACCCACACATATGTATAGATGAACAAAGATTAGGGTAGCCATAGATTTCTCATCAGCAACAATGCAAGCGAGAAGACAGCAGAGCAACATCTTTAAAGTGCTTAAAAAAACTTTCAACTAAGAATTCTATACCCAGCAAAAATATCTTTCAGATATAAAAGCTGAAAGAATTCAGCACCAGTAGACTCATGCTACAAGAAATGTTAAAGAAAGGCAGAAGGATAACTATGCCAGATGGAAAAAAGGATCTGCACAAAGGAATTAGGAGCACTAAAAATGGTAACTAGATGGCTAACTGTACAAGATTTTTTCTTATTATTTAAATCTCTTAAAGATAATTGACTGAACAAAATATTATATTGTTGTGTTTATAACATATAAAACTGTATGACAACAATAGCACAAAAGATGGAGGGGAGAAATGGAAGAATACTATTGTAAAGTTCTAATATTATACATGAAGTGGTATAATATCATTTTCAGGTAAATTAAGATAAATTAAGAGCATGTACTGTAAACTCTAGAGCAATTACTGCAATAACAAAACAAATACGTATAACTAATAAGCCAACAAGAGAGAGAAAATAGTATCATAAAAATAATTAATCCAAAGGAAGGTAGAAAAAGAATAAGAAGGGAACAAAGAACAGATGAGACAAATAGGAAACAAATAGCAAGATCATAGACTCAAAACTAAGCATAGCGCTTATCACATTAAATGTGTATGACAGAAACATTGCAATTAAAAGGCAAAAACTTTCAGATTGTAAGACCTAAGTCTATTCTGCCTTTATCTAAAAAGACACAAGCAGGTCAAAAGTAAAAGGATAGAAATTGGGATACCAAGCCAACAGTATCAAAAGAAAGCTTGAATGGCTATATTAATATCTGACAATGTAGATTTTATAGCAAACACTATCACCAGAAGTAAAGAAGTTCATTTTATGATAAAATTGTCCATTTATAAAGAGGACATGATAATCCTTTACATTTATACACCAAAATACATGAAGTGAATGTAAAAAAAATTTTAATCTACAGTTTCATTTGGAAACATGAATATGCCCCTCTCAATTATTGATAGAATAAGTAGATGTAAAATCAGCAAGGAATAGCTGACTTGAACCACACTGTCAACCAACTTGACCTAATTGGTACCCCGCAGCACCCAACGGTAAGAGAATACACATTTTTTTTCAGTTGCACACAGAACATTTATCAGTATAGACTAGATTCAGGGACATAAAACAAGTCCCAATAAACTGAAAAGGATTCAAGTCATACAAAGTATGTTCATAGGTCACAATAGGATTAAATTGGCATAAAGATGTTTATATTATTTTATTATCCTTTTAATAGCTATAGAATCTGTAGTGATATTATCATTTTTCATACTTATAATTTGTGTTTTCTCTCTTTTTTCCTAGACCAGTCTGGCTAGAGGTTAAGAAATTTTATTAATCATTGTCATTGATATTTTCCATTGCTTTTCTGTTTCTGTTGCATTGATTTCTGATCTGATCTTTATTATTTCCTTTTGTCTGCTACTTTTGGGTTTGGTTTGCCTTATTTTTCTAGTTTTGTAAGGTGGAAGTTAATGTCATCGCTTTGAGATCTTTTTCCCTTTTCTAATATAAGCATTTAGTGCTGTAAATTCCCTCTTAATTACTGCTTTATAGCATGCCACAAATTTGGGTATATTGTATTTTTATTCACATTCAGCTCAAAATACTTTATCATTTACATTTTTATTTCTACATTCACCCAAGGGTTATTTAGAAGTTTATTGTTTAGTTTCCAAATATTTGAGGGTTTTCTAGTGATAGTTGAAATTTAAGTTCTCTTTAAATTGATGTATAGATTCCATGCAATCCCAGTTAAAATTCTAGCAGGGTTTTGGTAGAAATTGACAAAGTGATTCTAAAGTTTAATATGGAAATGCAAAGCACCCAAAATAGATGAAGAAACTTGAAAAAAGAAGGAAAAAGGTGGCCTGATTTCAAGACTTACAAGGCTATAGTAGTCAGGGAAGTATGGTGTTAATATCAAAATAGACAAATGGGTCAATGGAATAGAATAGAGAGTCTATAAATAGATCCACATGTATATAGACGTCTTGTTTTTGATGAAGAACAATCCATGGAGAAAGGATAGTCATCAACACATGGTGATGGAACAACTGGATATCCGTACTCAAAATGGTGAACTTCTATCTTTACTTCACATCAGATACAAACATTACCTTCAAATAGATTATAAAATAGATCATTAACTTAAAATGATCATAAAATAGACCATAAACCTCATTTTAAAATGTAAAACTATAAAACTTCTAGTTAAGGCAACAGGAGAAACTCTTTGTGATCTCAGGTTAGGCAAAGACTTCCTAGATATGATGTTAAAGGTACAAACCATAAAGGGACAAATTGAAAAATTATACTTTATCAAAATTAAAAACTTCTGCAAATTCAAAAGCATCTATATAGGATAATGAAAAGACAGCCTACACCCTGAGAAAGAATGTTTGCAAAGCATGTATCTGTTAAATGACTTTTATCCAGACTATATCAAGAAATCTCAATATTCAATAATCTGAAAACAAATAACCCAAGTTAAAAATATGCAAAAGAGTTAAATAAACATTTCACCAAGGAAGATGTACAGCTGGCGAATAAGAACATTAAAAGATCATTGACATCATTAGGGAAATGTAAATTAAAAGCCAAATTAAGAACCATATTGAGAGAAAACAAAACAAAACGAAGCTTATCCAGGGGGAGATGATTTTACTCTTGTGTGTTATATTCACCTAGTAATTTCTTAGCTGTCTACTTTGCATGTCAGGACGCTTTGTCAGCTCGTTTTCTCAGTAAGGAAATGGTGTTACTTCTAGCCACTCGTTCTGAATATTTCTCAAGTTGCTCGTGTTCTCCTCATTAGGATCTCAATACAGGAAAGATGGAAGAGGCAGGAGAGCCTATGTTCTTGTTAGTCTGCCTAGAACAACTAATCGTGATTTAAAAGTTTGTTGTGTGTGTTAGAGGAATTTGCCTGTGATGTGATTCTTCACAAGACTGATGTCTCATGACCTTGACTTGCTACAGGGCTAACAGGAGTCACCTAAAGCAATGAATGTGTTTTTCCTGTTTTCTTTCTAACTGATCCCTACCAAGTTAGTTTGGAATGGAGTAAATAAATGCAATGGATGACTTGAGTTTTTTAGATGACTTTCATTCTATTATAATAGATGTAACAAGTTATTAATAAAAACAGTGGAAGGATGTAGTCTGAACCTTTACGTTTGAGTTGTACTTAAAATTCTTATTTTTCAAGTCAAGTTGAAAAGTTTCTGTTCGTTACTTAAAGGGCAGGCATCATGACTTGCTCTTCGCTGGTGTTGGCAGTGAGAGATAGCTGGGGCCTGTACAGGCCTGGAGGTGTGCCCTGCTCTGCAAATCCTAGGCAGGAACAGTCCAACAGCAGGGGACAGGGAGAGCTGAGACACATGTGTATCTTTACAACAGAGTTTGTTTCTGCCTTAGGTTCATGTCTAGAGATATGAGGAACAACAAAGGCACTGGCACATTTACCACTGTTCAAGAGGCTTGCGTTTGTTGAGGCCGTCATCAGTTTTTGTATCTGCATTGGCACCTGTATCCCAGTATTCTCAGAGAATCATACTCACCTCATTCTTCCTTCCAAATGTTTTCCCCCATACTACTTAGGACAATGGCAGTAGGCTATCTATACACCGGAATAAAGAACTGTCCTATTTCAGACCCATCAAAACCTTGGCTTGTAGTTGATGCCTCCTTTTATCACCTCATTGTTCCAATCCATGCTATTTCTCCTACAGGGCTCATTGTTATCACTTGTAGCTGATGCTGGCTTTGTATTGGTCCATGCAGAGCCAAAGAAACACTTGAACACGTTTACTCATTTTCAGCACACTGATATTTGAATCAATTCCACATACCCTAGGCATGGGGACAGCACAGGACATTTTGTATTCATTTAATGTTTTTCCCAATTTTGGAAAGATTTGTTTCTAAGCAACTGTCAATTTGATTTTACCCAGAATTCTAATGGATTCACAAGTCTTAGAGGACTGTGTTCTTAATGGCCATCTTAGTTCAAATTTCGGTGCAATTTGTGTTGCATAAGCCAGCCATAAGACAGTTTAGTCATAGAAGAGACTATGGAATCTTGAGAATTCTTGACATAGGAGTTTTGAAGTCAAAGTCACTTTGTGATTCTTCATTCTGGTCTCTATGTAAGAACTGTCTCATCTGGGAATCTTCATCTGGGAACATACAATGTATGTGAGAATATAAAAAGAGGCCTGCTGATTTGCAAGAAGGTCTCTACACATTGGCAGACAAAGGAGTTTCATATTGATAGTAAATGAAGAGTTGGTTATGCTGCAGAAGACTTGTTGACACTTAAATGAATACTTGTGACCAGTGCCTAGCTTTGACTTCCAATTCACTCATGTACAATGTGAAGTCTATCCTCCATGTATGCTGCCATGCTTGTGTTAACTGGCCAATCAGTGGTTTCTTTGTCCTAAAGGAAAACCTATTTGGGAAGACAAACCACATCAGAAAGTTGCTTGGTCAGCTGAGAATGCAAGGGGAGTTAGTTGATGAATTGTGACCTCGGGTAAAAGATCCTGATACATCTGCCTCCACCATTTGGATAGGGACCATCTTGTGTACCCTATATCCTGACAGTGCAAGAGGCACTCCTCCATGACACCCCTTTTTCTAGTTTCCTTTTCGACCACACATTCAGCCATTAGACACGTTGATATCTTGGAGTAAATTATCATACTTATTCACTTTCAGTTATCCTTCATTGCATTTTTGGACCTTAATTTTGAGGAGAATTCTTTGTTTTTAAGGCAGATGTTCTCAAACTTTTTCTTTCTCATTTTTTTTTGACCTTAGCCCCCATATTTCATAGGCTTTATACACCACTGAAGGTATGCCCAGATCATGAGCTGTGGTGGGTAAAATAGGCCAAGGATGGTGAACAGCTCTGGGAACACCAGCTATTACCCTGTCCTTTTCTCTCACACCCAAGACAGGGCTACTATGAGAGCAACCTTGAATCCTTTCTCATTTACTTTAAAAATTAAACCTGTAAAACTTCACTGCTTAGCTGTTTTTAGCAATGAATGGTTTTCAATACACCTTGCCATTGATCATGCCACTGAAGTAAACGTGCTGCCTTGAGGTAGTTCCTACAAATAGTTAATCTCATCCTTTGGGTTTTTTTTACTTGTTTCCTTCTCAGTGGAAAACCTTATTCTCAGTTCTGGGAGAAGATCTCACTGTAACCATCTATGTATTGACAAAAAGTAGGCCTATCTTTTTTAATGAAGAAATTGCCCTCAACATGAGAATCCAGCATCCTTGTCAGTTATTTTCCATGAGTGTACAGGGACAAACATCTGGAGCACCCTGGGTCCCAAGTGAGATAAGTCATCATAACAACACATGTTCTGATTAAGATCCCATTTCCCTTAGCCATTTGTCCATGAGAACTCTTGTGACCCATTTACTTAATGTACTAACACATGGAACATCATCAGTAAACACTGTGGTTTAGCAAGAAGAGTCATGCAATATTTGTTTTTCAAAACAGTTTACATCCTTATTTTCTCAAGTAGTGTAATAATCCAGGTGTCTAACCCTCTAGTCCAATGTCCCTGTCAAAGGAAAACAACAAAAAGTTAATAAATGGAGGAGATAATTGCAAAATTATTTTTAGATACTTGTTATTCTCATGCATCTGGATAAGACCTCACTAATTAGATTCTAAAAGATTTTCTTGCTTAAACATTTGATTGATATACCTCAGTGTCATTTTCTAGTTAGTTTTAGAAGCTGTACTATAGGCTGTCTCAAGAGTTATGATGAGTTCAGTGTAAGAGTTATTGTGAGTTCAGTGATGCTGAAACCCTACATAATTGTTGCTTGGAAGGATTTGGGGGAAAACTATTAACTAATCCATGATATGTGGGTGGTAAGTGGTCAAATGGGGTGAACTCAAAAAATTTCCTTGCTCCTTTTTGCTACAGACTTATACTCTCGAGAGTGTGGAAGAACAAAGGCTATTACTTACACATGGTTCTAGCATCGAGGAGTCACAGTGAATCAGAACAGTTACCTCTTGTGGTTACAAACAGCCCTTTCAAACCAATGTATTTTTTATATAGTTTTAGGTTCAGTGAATATCCTTGTACTTTTCAAGGAGGGTATATAATAGATATCCTCATGGTGGATTATAAAGGAACAAGATGACATGCTACTACTATTATCCTCCTTAGGTTTTTGTGTTATTAATATTCACATTTGTACCATCAAAACAGCAACCGAAATTGTATAATATGTGAATATATATATATATATAGTATATAAGTATATACATATATGAATATATGTATATTGTGTGTATATATGCACTATATCTGTATAGCATGCTGTAAGATTGATGAGTTTAGAAAAAAATTGTGTTATATTAAAGGAAGCTTCTAAAGTCAATTCATGCTTTTCACCTAGCCATTTAGATTTCAGTCTCTTACCAAATAACTGCATAGTAGAAATGTCAAATAAAAGTATATTATGTACTCTTTGTTAGTGACAAAATTAATCTTTTAAAGCAAGTTTTCCCTTGAAATTATTGATATATAAGCTTTCATTATTTCACTCTATCTTCTAGACATTTCGTTACATTCTTAATGTACCATTGTATTTTTAAAGGAACTCTGTTTGACAGAGAGGATTATAATTTGGGGACTACTGGGGAAAAATGTGATCTTTCTTTTTGTTATTAATACATGTTCAGGATTAAAAATATCTTCTTAGTATTCATGAAATGAATATTTATCTGTTTTCCCCCGAGAAAAATTATATTTTGTCAGATTCTGTGCAAGGGATTGGAGAAACACGGTTAACAATGCATTTGTCAAAAGAGACTCTATCAACCTTTAAAAAACTTCTTTAAAATAACAGCTGCCTTTTTAACTCAATAAGAATTAAAAAAAAATAAAATAAAATTACCCGTTAAAAAATACGTAAAAAAAAAAAACAAAAAAACAGCTGCCTTTGAAATGAATATATGGCAAAGTGAGGAGCCAGCGCTGTCTGCATTGTTAGTGCCATTTCTTTTCTAGGCACCCGCATGCTAGAAGAGCTGTTGAAAAGGCAATATCAACAGAGTATTGAAGCTCCCTCTGTATTTATTCTTAGCATTCTCCACAGACGGGCACCGTGATCTCTAGGTGACGACATCTATATTTCCTAAGTATTAGCCCTCTATGATATATGCTATTTTTATTCTATACCCTGGAGCCACAATGAAAACATGAGAAAAAATGTTTGTTTTTCTTTCATTCATTCTGAATCTCTTATTGCTTTTTGAAACTAACAAAATTGGGAAAAACATAAAGAGCAATCAGAATGATTCAGGTCTAAAATCTCATCTCATCCTCACTTAACTTTCTCTGAAGACTTCCTTAGTCTGTATGGTCTCTGGCTTCTTGTTGGCTTCAAAAATAGCTGATTCAAAGACTGATCGGAAACAAATCTCTTGTGTGCAGACCGCTCTACCCTCACCTGCACCAGAGGAGTGGTAGGAGCTGTTGATAGCTGACTTTTTTTACTTACTTCTTAAGAGTGGACCAGGCCCTGGGGCACTTGGAAAATTGAGTGTTTTCACTGTTTCCTTGGGTGTTAAAGTACCAGGTTCTTAATACAGAGAGTAATAGCAGTAAAATACTTGGGCAGTGTGGGGCAGAAGAACAGAGACAGTTAATCACGTATTTTAAATTTGGAAAGAAAGACCAGGCTATATAAAGGAAGAGAGAAGGCAGCAAAGTTAGGGAATAAAAGTTTAACACCGTCATTATTCTCAGTGATAGCACAGATGCCATGGATCAAAAAGACAAAGAAAGAGCACAACAGTTGGACTTAAGAACAACCATCCTTTCCACTGTTCTTATTCTGTGTATTTGGATCAAATGGGTAAATTTTAGGAGATGATGGCATGAGCAAGGTTTCAGGAAGTTATATTCCCACAGGTTTACTCACTGTCTATCTATCTATCTGTCTGTCTATCTATCTACTCTATTTTTCCATCCATCCCTCTCTCTTAGCAGGGCTGTTGCATTGGTATTATATCCAGTGAAATCATAGAGAATGTTTGTTCTATAATCACATCCTCTATCATTTGGGGCAAGGAGAAAGCCTACAAACATGCTTTTGGGTATTTGGTGATAATCATTTCAAATCATTTAAAATAGCTGTCTTTCACTCATGACCTAGAATGGTGAACTCCTTGCCTGAATAATCCTAAAAGCTGTCTCTAAAATAATGTTTGTTTGTTTGTCTTTAGTATTTCCCTATTATTAAAAGACAAAACAAAGCCAGCACCACTTATAAGCCCCACAGAAATTCTCCTAGACATTTAAAATTGTTTGGTTTTACAATATTTATTTTTCCCCAGTTTTTTCCCCTCTATTTAGTCTTTTACAACTCTTTCTGTTGCTTACAGTATCACTTTGTTGTTTTTGTAGAAAGTTGACTCCATAGGGAGGGAGCTATGGAAGACTTTCTGGGACTTGAAAATTTGGTTTGAATCCCAGCTTTGTACTCAGTTTACATCTTTGAGCTTGGGTGATATTTGAATCAGGCTGTAAAATAATCAGACCCAAGAAAAATGAAAAAGAGAAGTGTTTACAGATGTTTTCTAAGCCCAGTGCTAGATTGTTATGAGGCCTGCCTCACGGATGCTCACCTTGTGATCTAGGAGTGAAAATTATGAGTGATAAACACATTTTTAATCAAATCATGTTAACTTGAACTTTAATCCACTTCTTAAAACAATTATCTTTAAACCAAATGGTTTTATGCAGCATCTCCACTTACCTACACGAGTGGCACAAGAAGGCTGGAATAAACAAGGCCACGTTGTTGTAAATATCCATCTTCTATCTCTCTAAATGAAGTTGCCTAAAGATTCTTCGTTATTCATTCCCTTAGAGTAAATACACTTCTGTGAATTTATGCACCACGTGCTTCAGCCTTCAGAGCCCCCTGGCTGCACCTTTGTGAGATGTAATAAGTCTTTGGTCAAGGGTCGGGGGAGGGGATGACACTTGCTCAGATATTTTCTTGAATTATCCCAAGTTGGGTGGAGATATTTTCTATTTCAGTTCATCCATCACTCTTAAAAAGCTGGGTGAAATTAAGTACTTTTTGTGGCCTCAAAAAAGGCAACATGGATTTACAATCAATGGAGGTCAAAGCAGCTATAACAAAAATGGTCACGTATCTCAGTTAAATAGAGTGGCTTCTTACACTTTGTCTTTAGGCCCTCATTTTCATATACTTTGTAATCTTACCCAATTTTAGTTTAAAATGATTTTGCTATTTTAGCTTAAATTGGAAAGAAATAGACAAAATGGAAACAAAACAAAGCAAGGATAGGGCATTTGAAATTCAGGAGAGGAAGTGTGGAGTGAGGAGAGGAGCTGACCTGATTCACAAACCATGTCAAAGTGGCCTGGACAGCAAGTGCTCTTCCCCTGGGAGATTAGTGCCACAACTGGCCATCCAGTGTGGGGCTATTTCTCCATAGGGTATATAAACTTTGACATATCATACCTTGCTAGTGAATAAAATATAAAATAAAAGTACTTGTGTTTCCTTTTTAATTTTTATTTCACGCTATGAAAGTCAAGATTAGAAAAGGGTGGAGAGAGATTTCCTACTCATCATTATACCTTTATCTGTCCCATCCACCTCATGCTTATTCAATTCACATCCTTTCAATTGAAAATTAATAATTTGTTGAACATATGCTATGTGTCAGGCATGGCACTACGTGCAAGAAGAATTATAAAGATAAATAAGGTGTATTTTCTCCTGTCCTCAAGGAGTCTACAGTTTCAGGTGGAGCATCTTCCAGCAGACAGCTGGATACTAGGTACCTTAGGGTAAGTGCCCTAAGAGGTTCGTAAATGGAAGTTACTTTAGAAAGAGCTTGTGTTTGGGAAGGCTGGGGACCGTCACTCAGGTCACAGACCCAGCTACACAATATATGCCTCTTTTTCTTTTACTGTTGGTTGTCCTTAATGACAATGAACACAGGCACAGCTCACACATACAAGCTTCCCTTATTTACCCCTTCCCTCTGCTCCTTGATCAGCTCCTTCCCTCTATCTCTTGACTGGAAGGTTAAGGAGGGGTGAGTGGAGACCTGTAGCCAGCCACCCCACCATATGACTCATAAGCAGTGACTAGAAAGGGAGGCAGATCTCCTCTCAGGGGTCTTTGGGTTCCATTAACACCCTGGATGGGCCTTTTTCCATCCCTGGGACCCAGCAGTTTGGACAGCAGGCCTCTGCTGACTCAGGCTGCATGAAAGAGGAGGTGCAGCACTTTCCTTGTCGGCCAGTTGAGGTTCACTGTGTGTAACAGGGGTCCTTGTCAGCCATCTCCAGCTATCTGTCCCTAGCTTCCTTCCAACCAATTGGTCATTTGTTAAAAAATGAAACCTAACCTTATATCATCATAACAAAATTTGGCATTGTATTTGAGGGCCTCAGGCTATCTCTTAGGGTGGTTAATACTATGAGCCATCTGAAAGGAGTCTCATTACATATGAACTCAAACTAGTAGTGACGGGGCCAGAGCACTAAGGAGGCGTGTCTTGTAACTTCCATGTGGACCACACTGCACATAGACTATCACAACAAGGGAGAATTTCCAGTTCCTGATTTCAGTTTTTGTTTCGACTCCTTCCCTCATGGGCAAGTCCCAGAGAGGTCCCTGGCAACGTCCCTCACTGGTAGCATTAGCCTCAAAGTAAAGTGATTGGTCAGAAGTTTTTCTTTTTTCTGTGATTTCTCCCAGATGGGTGAAGGTGCCAATGGAGGGTATAAACATATTCAAGACCAGAATGAAGAAAGAGGAACAGTGGGAGGCCTGGATCAATGCTCCCTGGAAAACTGAGAATTGACTGTAATTACAAGGGTTCAGAAAGGGGGCTCGCCTGTCTCTCAACTAGTTTGTTGTCAATTTTCCACTAAATCTTATTTAGGAAAATATATTAGTCTTTAAAGTTGAAGGAAAATGTTCTTTGTCTTCTGATGACTCCTGACATCTCTGTAGATGATGGTGTTATCCTTCTTAACACTCCTGTCCCTTTGGAGTCGTGCACAGGAGGGAACCCTCTCTGACTATAAGGCGTGATGACTTGCAGAGCATGCAGCACTTATGGGAAGCAATAAAATAGTGGGTTTTTGTTTGTTTGCTTGCTTTTTTGCAATTCTGTCCAAGCCCATTGAGGTTACGCGTTGTAGAGTTGGCCAGGTGATAAAAATCCAATATTGTGTATTTCCATTAACTTAGTCCTGTTTCCATCTTTGTCTTTTTCTCCCACCACCTCACTCTGGGTCCAGTGGAGAATTCAGATGATTTACTCATCTGCACAATGATTTCAGTTGGGACATGTCTTGCTTTAAATCTTTGAGAAGCTTCTGAGGGTGGGGCAAGAATTCTGATAGAGGAACATTGCTTTTGGTGTGGAAATGGTTGGGATTAGATGAAACTGATTTCTTCCAATCCACTGACCCCTGAGGCAAATTGACCAGACCTGACAGTCACTATCATCCTGATTGCAAAATAAGGTGTCTTAATATCCTTCTTGCATGAACCAAATGTCTGATAATCTAGTTTAAAGCAACTATTAAGGTTTCAAATGTAACTGGTGTTTAAAATTCTCCACTGAGATTTTTCCTGAATGAATAGAATGATTGTGTTACAAAGGAGACAGCAATGACTAGTGTTGAAGTGTGTAATTGATCTCCCTTTTTTTTGTCCCTCAGATTTTCTTCTCAGACCTGGAGGGTGGAGAAGGGGGGGAAAGGCAGCATTGACACTTTTCTTTTTCTTCTTCTTTTTTTCAGATTCAGAAGAGTAAAAAACACCTCATATACAATAAAAGAGGCTGCCAATGTCTTGCATCATTTTAGCTGAGCTTCTTCATTCTCCTTCTTCCACAAAGACCCATATCTGGGGAAGGTGTACAACTCTCAAAAACAAGCCCCCACACTTGGCCTTCTCTCATGCCATCTCCTCGCAGGAGATGACTGTCTGGGAGCTGGTTTGAAGTCTTAGAACTCTGGGGAATTTCGCCCCAAGCAAACAAAACAGCTTCAGATTTTTGCACAAACAGAACAAAACATGAAGGGACTTCCTCAAAATCCTTTGCTAATGCCCTGACTTTCAAGGCACCTGTCTGGCCTCATGAGAATGGACATCCTGGATTTGCTGAGAGAGGCTTGAAAAAGCCACACACATAATAATTGCCATTTTATTACTGTCAATGCTTTTACTTTAAATGTTAATTTTGCACTGGCTGCTGATGGTGGATACAGCCATGCTGGCCTTTATCGCGGCTAAGATGATGATTCCAGCCTCTGGTTGTTCCTTTCCTGAGTCAGGAATATTCTTTTTCTCCAGTTTCCTTTCAGACTTAAAAATTGTTCTTATGCTTTTCTTTCCATTTATATACTATGAAATTCTTTTTGTTTTATAAAAAAGGAGATTTTCCTATAGGAATCTTTGTTTGATGCTTAATTTATCTGTGCATTCATTAACATAAACCTGGATGTTTCAGCTGATGACCACATTGTTCAGGTGGGGAACCCAGTGTTTTCATTGGGTAGCATCCATAACTAAGTGGTTACTGAAATTTTTACCACTGGCTGGTCCTCCTCTTTTGGATATCTGTGCTTTGATGTAATCACTCTTCTTTTTCTTCAGGGAAGTGCCAAGGGAATCAGTATCAGAGAGATATGCCAGATAATTATTTTCCTTTTAAGGAGCCTTTAGAAATACCAGATAGGAGATGATTAATAGCACAAATCAAAAATAAGAATAGTGAAACCAAGTCAAAAATGGGATCCAACGGAGTGCAAGTAAAGTAATTTTATGGGTCTAACTGGTGTGATTTGAATGAAACTAATTTTTAGAGTGTGGTTTTGGTTCACAAAGGAATCTTTGAGTCCTTCCCAGGGGTAAATCACATGAAAATGCTGGTGATGGAGTGGGATTAGTAACACGAAGAGGGAGAGCTGGATGCTAGGCTTAAGTGCATTCCCCATTTCAGATTTAATTTCTACATTAAAACAGCACAAAAATAAACATTTTAAAAATCCTCTCCTTCCTAAGGCAAAATGTCGGTATTTCTTCAGACAGAAAGGAGGAGAGTATGTGTATAGTCTATAAGGCCTTTGCCTTGCTGAAATATTCCCCAGCAGAAAGATCTCTGTTGTGTAGAATGCACAGTGATACGCTGATATTTGAACATGGTTCTTTACTCAGCTTTACATTTTGCCTGGTAAGAACATGTATTTTTCTGTTGCTTCCCATGCTTTCCTAACAGTCATCACAGTAAATAATGTGGTCACACATTCAAATCAGGGGCCAACCAGGTCAAGTAAATGAGCAAAGCAAGCCATGGAATATCATAATTATTGGGATAAATGGCGATTCATAATAGGCCTTGGCATCAGTGAGGCAGTAGGGAGAGTGGGGACGCTGAGGAATTGGAGAGGGCGTGTGCTGTTGAAAAGGGGCAGTTGCTGATCAGCTACAGGATTAGGGCTCTGTAGGAATGGGGGTCCTAGATCTCTAGGATTTTATCTAAACTTTCTCCAAATTTTTTAAATGTTGGAGACTAATTCAGAAATTTACAAACGCTGTACTAGTCAAAGAAAACATGCCTTTGACCTGCTTTCAATGCATGGGACATCAGTTTGCAAACTATGTACTGTGAGGTGGTATGGTTTTGTATAGGAATGAAATACAACCAGTCCATGTCAGTTCTTGACCTTGGAACCAGAACATTTTACCTCATTTCTATTCTGTATTTTTTTATGTAGAGCTTTGCAGCCAGTCAAAATAAAAAGCCTACAGCTTCCCTTTTGTACTCTAACAAGCAAGACTAAACAATATTTTGAAAAGAAACAGGACTATAGCCATTTTTTTCCAGCACTAATAAAGATGGAAGTGTTTTTCATTTGCTTCAAGTCATTAATTAACTGAAAAAAAACAGGCAGAAAATTTCATTCAGTACCCAACTCTGCTTGGAACTTTCAGTGTGGAAAAACACGTAACTTATTTTTAAATTCTTAAAAAGTGTTTCGAAGGGACATTGAGTAAAAATGCAAAATTACTTTTTAACAATATAAAACAATATATTATTATGTTATAAATCGATGCTGGAGTTGATGAACATTAAAATGATGATTCCAAGTCAGTAGTGACTGGAAGAACAATATTTCCAAAGCTCCAGCTCACTTGCTATGGTCTTTTTATTCTCTTGAAATAGCTCTTCCAAGTTGAGCAGCAATACGGGACACACTTTCTTCCACTGCACGGATTACGGCATCTCACTCTGTGTTACATTGTCAAAAGAAAGCAAGGGCTTATGCATCTGAATTAAGAATTGACCCGTATGTGGGGAAAGCAGTAGGGACATTCCCACTATTGACAAACCGCAAGTTCTACATGTCCCCAAGTGGAAAGTGACAAATGGAGTTGACTCTTGAGTTTGGGTCCCCATGTCGTCAAATAGCTCTACATCCAAGTTTTGTTGATGTGGTATGTTTTGGTTCTATAATGACCCTTCCATCGGGAGGTCTTCCATTTTTATTCACACCAACCTTTCTTGAGCTGTGAGCCATAATAGCTTATATCAGCAGACAAGAGGCTGATTTCTAACCCATTAAATTCAAATAGATTTTCTTCCATTCTCTACTTCATTCTTGGAGCTTTTAAAAACTATTGAAAACATCTGCCAGGATCCCACTAAGGACCTAATATACTTAAACAATAAAATGATATCTAAACATCCGAAAGCCAAAGAATAATCTAGTGCACCTGTTCATTTCATTTGCAGAATTAAAGCCATTAATATTATATTTTCCATCTGGAAGCATGCTTTTACTCAATGTGAAAAGTAAAAAGTAGAGAGCAACTTTATCACAGGATCTGAGGCAGAGAGCAGACAAAATGATGGGACCAATTTTGTAATCCATATTTTGGGAGTAAGGATATGATCTCTTAGCATCACTTCTGTCATGAATCACTTTTCTTTATATAGATGACAGAAAGAAAGAATATATAGTATATTTTCTTCTATTCTTAACCTTTGAGCAGAGACTTACATGATAGAAATGACTTCATAACATTCCCCATGGGGTATGGGGGAAAACAAAAGAAAAAAAGCACAAAATCATTTTTTCATAACGAGATAGACAAGATTCTGAGTTTAAGCTTCTATATGTAGTATTAGGTCCAAAATAAAGGGGATTTAGGGAACTTTTTCTTTCCAATTGGAAATTTTATTCTGATTCCGAGATCCCAACACATCCCAACAGGAGTTGCGGCACTGGCTCACCACAGTGCCTGGCGCACAGTCGGCATTCAGGAAGCACATGCAGAATTGTCCGACTGAATTCCACCATCCACCTGTGAGTGCAAACAAGAAGGTCAAACTTACCTGAAAATATATTCAACATCTTCTGTAAGCCAAGCATATGGCTAAAGGCTTACGTTCTGTGTACCCGTGACACAAATAGTTTATCATAAGAGAGGGGAAATTGCAGGTAGTTTGGGGAAAATTGTCAGAGCCAAGCTTTTGAAAAATTAAAAAATTAAAATTTCTCTATAGCCTTTAGATTTAAGAAAAACTAAAAACCTCCCAAAACAAAACAGGATTTACCTGAAAATGCTCTTCCAACAGCGACGATGACATTAATCTATATGAAGTACCAATGGATTTGTTTATAATCCAAGTTGAAACATTTAGAATCCAAAATGGACTCTCTTGGAGCAAATAGTGCAGTGTGGGGAGTCATTGCTCCATTTTTCTCTTCCAGTATTATGGTCGGTATAGCTTTGAACCACGGCAAAATTGGACATTAAAGAACATAATGTTGCAATAATGATGTTAGAGTGGATCTTATGTGGTGAATAAATGGAAAGTAATACTTGTAATTCATCAACGGTCATCCATGGTTTATGGCCTCATTATCACTTAGAAAATGAACTTAATGAAAAAATTCTAATGAACAGCTCAATATTTCTAAGAAATATCTCTCTGAGGACCAAAAGACACATTGCCTGCCAAGACCAGATTTCAGTTGTTAAGATTTCTGCTCATCAAAGACACTGATGGGCACAGAGGTGACACTAGAATTGGAATGGTAATAGACCGCTCTGGGACATTAGACAGAGTTCATCTGATAAGTGAATTTGGGTCCGAGGAGGTTAGAAAAATGGGAAGCCATGCTCTGGATATCCTCATTGGACATTTGTAGAAGACTGGATGCTCTTCCAGGAAAGTCAGCTCTAAGCCAGTAGTGTTTCATTGAAAGAACATCTTCTTTTTACATTAAACAAGAGTGGGGTGCAGTGAAAGACTTGGACTAATAGATTCATGTAGTCAATTTAAAAATTATTAATTTATGGTTGTTTTAACTAATGTCCCCACCTAACCTATTTTGTTTTTAATATTGGCAGACATATTTGAAATGAATTTACAGTTATTCTGGCTTCTGTTCTCAGGCGGAAGTAGATTGACACTGGCAATGACTGGCTTCACTAAATCTGGGCAATCAGCCTGGATTGCCATCCGCTGAACCAGGGAAAGCAGGGGGTGGTGTGTGGGCCCTTTCACCTCATTCAGGGCACGCTTACTCAGTCTCCCTTGGGGAGACCTCTCCTTCTCTGGGGTTAAATGCTGGCTGTAGTAGCCCAGCCAGTGCCATCATGGAGGCCCTCAGCTCTCGTCAGCCTCAGCCATGATTGAAGCTCACCCATGTATCTTCATGGGAGCTGGCTTCTGAACCAGGAGAAACATTTCTCTGTCAGGTGATGGTGCAGGATAACTCATTTAAAATAAAGCCTGCTAAAACTTAATGTCTAAGGAATGGCTTTTAAATAGATTGCCCTGGAGGCACATCATTGTATAGCCTTTGCTTCTGTGTCACGATCTGTCTTGGAGTAGGTGTTTGTGTATTAGAGTCCTTGTCTTTGAGTGAGTATATGTGTACAGAAATATAGTTACACACCAGTATACATAGGTTTATAGTAAAAACCTACAGCCATAGGTAACATCCAGTAACTGATTCTAGAGAGAGAACTGTAGTGTATACGTTTTCATTTCTTCTTGCTTTGATGATATTTTTATACAATTTTATATGCTGTAAAAATTTTTAAAAAAATATTTGCTATTTTCATTTGTAGAGCTTGGTTAGGTTTTTATCACCTCTGGTGCCCACTTTACAGCCAGATTCCTCTCCCCACCTAATTTAAGAATCCTCTCCCTTTTTCATACCTTTTCTTTTGCCTTTCCCTTCTTTTTTTCTTGTTTTTGTACCTTTCACAAATCCCTTCCTTTGCCTCTGTTCAGGCAAGCCATTCTGCTTGCGGTATTATTTTAGCACATGGAAACACAAGATAATGGAAAAAACAAGAACACATTGTTCCAGTATAATCCACATGAGGAGATGTTGGGTGCCACGGGTGGGGTATGGGTAGCTGGGGAGAAGGGAATGGATTAGGGAAAGGAGGCAAGCCAAAGGAAATCCTCATGGGAGATCAATTACCCAAAGCAAAGTGAATCACTTCGAGGCTAGTATAATGCTGTCATTATCTTCCTTCAGTGCAGAGCACAATTTTGCTGTCGCAGGGTTTTTCTCCTTAGGGTGCTGTGCCCTCACCACGGGTCTGTAGACTCTCTCCTAATAAGGGCACTGGCCATATGTCAATGGATAACTCAGCTTATCTCCTCAGCCTTAGATTTTGCTGCTGTTCAGGTGGATTTGGGGGAGATTTCTGGATTAATATAAAAAATGTTTAACAAGACTCAAAAGAGGGACAAGCAGAACCAAAATCCCAAATCTCAGTGCAAATCATACCGAATAAGTAGTTTTTTGGAGGAATAAGGATGGAATTTCTGGATATGTTCTAAGAATGCTCTTCCAAAAGGGAAGATGGTAAAATGGACTTGTCTGTATTTCATGGCAGTGATAGAATGTACCTCCATGATGTGAAATATGTTTCTAGCAGATAAAATGCAGGTTGCAATTTGCATTTGTATATCATAGGGCAAGAGAATGACCATCCCTTCTGAAGAAGAGTGCTTGTTCCCTATGACGCTGATTTGTCCTAAAAGAAACTATTCAAATGCCATAGCATCACATCTCCAAATGCAAGAATAAATCATAGGAATTCGTGTAAAACAATATGCTAAACTGCTCTCAATAAATTACATATTTGTTGTAAATCTTTATTGCACAGATGAGGCTGACAGTGCCTCAATGTAATAATTTTCCCCCAGCATCTACTAATGAATAAGTACATGTATGTTCTTCTGATTACCAAATAAAAACAATGAATTAACCTCACTATTGGAATTTGAAAAATGAAAAGGCTGCTTTTTCTTTCTTTTAATGTTTTTCGTTGTCGTCTATGTTCTGTCCCAAATATGGGGCGTCCAAACTCACTTGACCATGTGTCTCTCTCGTGTTCCTCCAAATGCCACATAATATCCAGGCACCAAGTGCCTTTGCCTGCACCTTGAAGATATACATGATGTATCGCGTCACATATAGTCTTTTCTGAGGGATGAGGTAGATGGGTTATTGGAAGCTCCTTAGAGGCATAAGAAATGTCAGTCTTATCATGGAACTTGACTGCCTTCCATATGTTCACTTTTCTTCTGGGTACCGTGATATTACAGTTTTACAGTCCTGCAAGGCTAGTTTTCAAATTCCAAACGTTTTTTTCCTTCTCCTGCTCTCGAAAGGGCTACAGCAATATTTTCTCTCTCTCTAGCCTCGAACATAAGGAGTCTGACTAAGGAATAGTCATTCCCCCTGTTTGTGGGCACACAAGCAGTTGACTTACTGGATGGCACCCAGCCGGCATCCTTCAAACCGGCCGCTAAGAGGGCCTCCCCTAGTGGCGATGATGCATATTACACAAATACCACCCTCTTATCCGGGCCACCTCTGTGTACTGTTCCTATGTAGTAACTCCACTGGATTATTACTCCGACAAAGGGGGCTGTGATGTTCCTCCCAAGCAGCTGTGTTTGCCATGCATTGAAACATGTTTTTTTAATTTTGTTTTTTTCTGAAAGCAAAGACTGAACTTACTCATTTTGAAAAATACAGAGAGGTATAATAAAATTAAAATCACTTATAACAGCCCATCTAATGATTATTCACTGCCAGTTCTTTACTGTATTTATTATGGTCTTTTGCTATGTATTTTTACACAGTTGAGGCCATACAGTACAGTAATTTAATTTTGCATTATGGTTTGTTCACATAACGTTGGATTGTAAGCATTGTCCCATTTTTTAAAAAAAAACTTTATTAATATAATTTCAGTACCAACATAATATTTTGTGGCTTTAGCACAGTTTACTTAACCACCTCTCTGCTGTTGGACAATTAAGTTACACACTTTTATTTTATTTTTTGCAGTTGCAAATAGCATAGGCCTGGAGCTCTTTGTACATAAGGCTTTGTCGCATTTCTGAATACCTCCCCTGGAAAAATTCTTAGTTGTAGAATTACTGGGTCAAAGGTTGTGAACAGCATTTCGGACTCCTTGTTTATATGCCCAATTCCAAAGCATATTCAAATGTGAAAACAGCCATATTTAAATAGCATATAGTGTTGCATGTCTGAATAGCTCTTGTCTTTGTGATCATTGTTCTTTGATAAACAGAGGTCAAGTCACAGAATAGCAAGCTTATTATTGATGGTAGTTGCGTTGTGGGGAAAAGTGTTATTAAACACTCTGAATACGCCACTCTAATTTAGCTGCTTTTGGGAAACAACACTGAGGGAAGTCCAGGTGGGTCTGAAGCCCTCCAAACTTTCAGTGATTCCACAGCCCCAAGCAGAATGTGAACTTCTTTGGATGCTCTTTTTTCAAGGCTGTAAAGAGGCAGAAATGATGATTTGTTCTGAGGCATCAGGCAACAGATTGTTGATCTCTGCCACACCCCAATCGAGACATAGAGAAGATGTTGGTAGAGGTGCTTAGCAGTCGTGATCAGAGGTTGTGGAGCTCATAAAGTCAGACGTTGCAATGTGCTAAAAGAAAGAGTGGAAAATGCCCAGTAGGGTGACAGACGCTTTCCCTACTTCACTCGTTCAGCTCTCATCTCTGCCTGTGGGATCTGCTTGTGTTATAACAGCATTGCTGTTGTTGGACCATTTCTAATGATGACACTTGGTCTCAAGGGCTCTTAAATCACCCTTTCCCAGTGGCTTGGGCTTGGCCATGGTAACCTTATGTTGCAGAAGGGAAATTATTTGTTTGAGGTCGAGCTGCAAATGACTTGGGTTTAGTGCTAACCTCACATCCTGAGTCTTCAGTGTGTGTATTTGCCCCAAGGTGGGCAGCTTTGGCTGTCGCCTCCATCACTGTCCTCTTCTCCAGACTCCTGATGAATTGGATTCATTGCCCTTTAGCTGAACCAACCAAGGATGTTAATTTGAAATATCTGAAAGCTATTCTTTTGTGAAAATATACTTCTAGTCACACAAGCTGCCGGGATGACATTTCTGCCCCGAGCTGACTGATTGGGTTGTTTCCTCTTTGAGTATTCCCATGCCGTGGGTCAAGGACGATGTAATTTGTGACCTTAAAATGCTTATCTGCCAGGGATGACATATTAACTACTTTACACACACACACTCCCATCACTTTCTTTTGAATATAAACTAACAAACACTTAGTTGCACTGCACAGTGTGCTAAGCACTTCCACATGTGCACTCTGACTTGATCCTCACAATTACGTCCTAAAACGAATGTTTTTAGACGTGAAGAAAACGGAGCTTAGCAATGTCAGCACTGAGGTAGTTGTTTATTGATGTTCTCATTTTCCCTTCCTCGTGTATAAAATATTTCCAAATTCCAAAATCACATACATTTAATCAATTTGTTTTTAAAAAATTAAGAAAGCAGGATAAAACCAGAGGCAGAAAGTAGAGCTGGTGTAGACAGAGCAAACCAGGGCAAATGTCACGCAGGCTCAACAGGCCTCCGTTGTCCCCAGTGTTAAGTCATAAATTGCTTCTGAGTTCCCTGGAAGCCTAAGTAAAAACAAAAAGAAAGTATTTACAAGATTCACGTCATCCAGGAGGATAAAGCACACCAGTGGCTCGGAAGAAAGGTCACTTCCCCCGATGCTGGAAGAAACGTCTTCTACAGGCATTCACGGAGGGCGGTGCCTCTCACGCGTGGCTGCAGGTCACGTGTACCCGGGAACTTGAAAAATCCCCAGGCCTGGGCCCCACCCAGACAAATTAAACAGCAATTTTGGGGGAAGGGCCCAGGTATCAGCGTCGTTTCTTTAAAACTCCCCAGATGATCCTAATGTGCAGCCAGGATTGAAAAGCACTGACAGAGTGAATTCAGAGTCACTCACAGAGCAGCATCCCCCGTCAAGTTCTACAGTAAGTCCCAGAGCGAGTTATGTGTACCCCTAGGCGATCTGCCACATGAAACAGTAGGGGACAGTTTGGAAACTGATCCCGAGCTGGATCTTCCAGCTCAGTTTCTGATGTTTTCCCTGAGAATGGGAGCAAGGAAGGGGTAGGGTTTTAGAAAATGAAACTTGGGGGGCTGGCCCCATGGCCGAGTGGTTAAGTTCTTGCGCTCCGCTGCAGGCGGCCCGGTGTTTCGTTGGTTTGAATCCTGGGCGTGAACATGGCACTGCTTATCAAACGACGCTGAGGCAGGGTCCCACATGCCACAACTAGAAGGACCCACAGTGAAGAATATACAACTATGTACTGGGGGGCTTTGGGGAGAAAAAGGAAAAAAAATAAAATCTTAAAAAAAAAAAAAAGAAAATGACACTTGGATTAAGTTGAATATTATTCCCAAGAATGGAACTTTGAGTACAGTAATAGGTAATTTGGTGGCTGCGGAGTGGAAAATGATTTCAGGAACACCTCCTCAGTTAACAGGAGCCAGTGAGTGGCTGGCTGACTCAGAACCCCACCACCCCCAATGGTCCATGGTGCCGCCCGAAGGTCTGAGAAATCACAAACAGGTTTATTTTATGTGTCTCCACCTGCTACCTGTATGTGACACGATTAGGAGTGGCGTGGGTGGTTTCTCTTTGTCCTGAAATATTGGGCATTTCACCAAGCATACAGAGAAAATGACGGCATTTCTAGAGGGGCTCGTGGTTCTGTTCTTCCACTGACCCAATGGCGCCAGAAGTTCCTATCTCACTCAGTGTCTGCAGAGAAGATACCAAGGGGATGAAAAGCTGCCCCAAGGAAAAGCCATCAAGCTGCAGGCTTTTGGAAGATCATAGTAGGTGATTTTTTAAAAAATTGCACCAAGCCTTCCTGTGAAATGGGCTGGCACTAGTGAATGTTTCTGCAGGTGATGACACTGAAAGCTTGTAGTCATTGGGTCCTCTGCAGGTTTTAAGCGCTCGCATAGGCAACGTTAAAGTGATCGCTCAACTTCACAAGAGTATCCATGGAAAGCAGAGTGCCAGGTTTTCCAATAGTTAGACAAGAAGAAGCAGATCTCTGTCACACGAGGTTTGCCAAGCCCGTCTGAAGGTCAGGATCAGCTGGGGCCCTTGTGAAACATCCAGGCCCCTCCGGAGATGCTGGCTCACGGGGCCTTGGCCAGGCCTGGGGATCTGGTTTTGTTTTTCCTTTTTGTTAAAATAATTGTTCCAGGTTTTTCTTATCTTCAGGCAAGATGAAGCAGACCTGGATAATGGGTTGGTCAAGAAACAGCAAGAGTCATTGGGAAAAGTTTCTCTAGGTTTAAACTCTGAAGGATCTTGGCTTAAATTTTGCCCCCCAACACTCAGTAAGTTTGTGCAAATTACTTAAGCTCTCTTTGTCTACAAATTTTGTAAAATAGGAATAATTTTATCATCAGATAGTATCAGAAAATATAACTGATGTACATTTAATTGTCCATCCCTAACAAGGTGCCTATAAAACATAGTAACTGCTTGATGTGTGACAGTGGCTATTACTAATGACCAAGCAGTCAAATTGTGAATCACAGCTCTGAATGAAAAACTTAAACCCTACATCCATCCTAAAGCGATGGTTCTCAACTGAGGGCAATTTTGCTCCTAGGGGACATTTATCATTGTCTGGAGGACATTTTTGATTATCACAACAGGGAAGGTGCTACTGATGCTGAGTCGGTAGAAGCCAGGGATGCTGCTAAACATCCTACTATGCTCAGGACAGCCATCACAACAAAGAGTTATGTGGCCTAAATGTCACTGTGCTGCTGTTGAGAAACCCTATCCCCCAAAGGGACAGTGAGAGAAGTAAAAAGTCTTGAGGGATAAACACTTTGAGTCACTGGCGTCCCCACAGTGGAGGTGGATCCAGTGGGACACAGAGGCATTTCTGGTGGATCAGGAGTGGCTCTGAATAAGAAGGTCAGGGGCGTGGATTTGCTTTCTGGTAATGCCTCTGATCAGGCCCAACTTGTTACACACTCAGGCTCACTATTCCTTGTGTAGGATTCAGTGTGAATGGCACTCCCTGGAGTTGAGCAGTGAGGCAGCCCTGACCCTGACCCAAAGTATCACTTTGAGTAAATCTTTTCACCTTGGGGTGTCTGAGACACCTCATTTAACTGACGATCATTAGACTTACTGAGGAACTCCTTGACATGCAAACTTCTGGCTCCATTCCCTTGAGATTCCGCTTTGCTAGGCTCAGGAAAGGACCCTGGAGGCCATATTTCTAAAAATCACCTCAGGGGATTCTGAATCAAAGTTACAGCTGGGTTTAGACCTTCTAAGTTCCCCACCAACTCTGACATTCAGGGCATCTACGAGACCTGGAAAATGGAGACATAAGGTTCTGCCAGATACAGCTTCTCTCACCTCATGCAAATTAACAGTTTTTGTGGGTTTGAGGTGTTTGGATTTTGCGTTTTCCATTTTCACTATTACTCCTTCTACTGCTAATAATAATAATAATAATTAACAATAACACAGAATGTTAAGGCTAGTACCCTGTTCTTTAAGACTGAAATGAAACTGTCTCAAACACCATCCCAAAGGTCTCTCTCCACGTGTCACCAGGGCTTCTGGGGCAGGGAATGCTGACCCACTCGCCTCCAACCCCCAAGTTCCTGCTTCCTCTGATGTCGATCAGTCGATGGTCCTCTTGCTATCTTTGCCCATGACTGTGTTGACTCTGACAGAGTTTTCTCAACCAACACAACCTTCACTCACACCCATCCTCTGCATGTAAAGTAGACTTTACAAAAAGTTTGGGTCGGTTCAGGGGACTTGTAACAGAAAGAACTTAACACTGAAACATGTATATCCTCTGCTTAAGATTCTCTCTGCGTTTCTGCCAACTCAGACTGAGTATCTGCCGTGTTACTGGATTCTGGCCTGCAGGCCTCTTTTGCCCCACTCTGGATGGCAAAATAAAGGAATGAGTGAATAAATAAATAATATTTATATTTATTTATAAAATGTACATGTATATAGGTATGTGTGTACATATCTAAGTACAAAATAAAATACATATGTAGTGTATGTATGTATACATGTGTATGTACAGGATTACTGACTCAATGAACACAAAATAAGCACATGTATATACATACACACACACAAACATATATAGAAATATATGTTCTTTTGCAGAACTATTCAGCCCTCCCTTCATTTTGCTCTCTTTCCTGATCCCCACCCAAGGGGCTGCCTTTTCATTCCCTCGTGGCCCACTAAACCGTTTATATGAACAGAGATAATCCCTTTCCTAGTAAGAATTCTGCTGCCAGCTGCAGAGACGTCACAGAGCCCGCTGACGCAGCATTCGTGGAGTCTCCCACATTCCTGAGCACTCACACACTGGGTCTTTGAATCTTCGCCAGAACACTTGGATGCGATTGTTGTCGTTTCTCTCACTTTGCGGATGAAGACCTGAGCTGCAGACAGATCAATTTAATTGTTTGAGGTCCAAAAGCAAGTAAAGGCTGTAGGGACAAAGCAGGAACAAACCCCTGGTTCCTCGATTCTAAACCCAGAACTTTCCCTTCCACAGCAGTAGTTCTCCATCCTGGAGGCACATTAGAATCATCTGGGGGACTTGAAAATATACTGATACTGGGGGCCGGCCCGGTGGCGCAGCGGGTTAAGTTGGCACGTTCCGCTTCTCGGCGGCCCGGGGTTCGCCGGTTCGGATCCCGGGTGCGGACATGGCACAACTTGGCAAGCCATGCTGTGGTAGGCATCCAACATATAGAGTAGAGGAAGGTGGGCACGGATGTTAGCTCAGGGCCAGTCTTCTTCAGCAGAAAGAGGAGGATTGGCAGCAGTTAGCTCAGGGCTAATCTTCCTCAAAAAAAAAAAAAAAAATACTGATACTAGAGCTCCACCCTAGTACAGTGAAAAGAATTTCTGGGAGTGTCCTCAGGCAACTGCATATTTAGAAAGTTCCCTGGTGATCCTAAGGTGCAGCCTTGCCCAGTCCTGCACTGGTTGCCAACATGCCAACCTCCACCCAGGAGACTGAGAACCATCATGCGCACAGAGGTAAAGGCTGTGCTCCTGGCTCTTGTGGATCATGGAATATGTACTGCGCCCACAACCTCACCCAACCATCCTCTAAACATTGTTTTCAAACCCAGATTTTGGCTCATTTGGTTACAGGTGAGCATTTACCTGTCCCAAGAAGTCTGTGCACAGCCCTACTTTTCCTTCTCCTCTTTTTCCTCTTTACAGGCACAAAGAAGCGTTCTCAAGGCTCACCAGCCCCAAGCACCAGCTCCGCGAGTCGCCTCACCTTGCCAGGTGGGTAAATAGCATTGCGCCATAATCTGAGCACTTACAGAAAACAGAAAGGACTGGTTTCTCAGGAGTCGAGGTTAGCAGCTGGTAAACTGGCAATCTGGCCCCTTAGTTATCCAGGCTACCCCATGTTATCAGAGAGCTTTGTCTCTGTCATCCACATTTGTAAGGTTCCTCCGGGAATGGACGTGATATAGCCATAGCTGGTTCACAATGCCTCCTGTTCACTGATGGAAAGAATAGAATTTTGATCTTTCTTAATGTTCATCTAGACACACTATGGAAATGTTTCCTTGAGAGACAGATGATGCAGGGGAAAGAGTATGAGGCTTCAGTGTGAGAGAGAGACTTGGGTTCAAATCTCAGCTTTGCCATGTTCAAATTGTGCAAGCTCACTGTACTTATTCAGCTTCTTGGAGCTTCTGTTTTCTCATCTGTTTGCATGACAGGAATTAGAAATAATACTTGTAGGGGGCCGGCCCCGTGGCCGAGTGGTTAAGTTCGCACTCTCCGCCTTCGGCGGCCTAGGGTTTTATTGGTTCGGATCCTGGGCGTGGACATCGCACCGCTCATCAGGCCACATTGAGGCAGCGTCCCACATGCCACAACTAGAAGGACCCACATCTAAGAATATACAGCTATGTACTGGGGGGATTGGGGGAGAAAAAGCAGGGAAAAAAGAAAAGATTGGCAACAGTTGTTAGCTCAGGTGCCAATCTTTAAAAAAAATAATGTAAATTAGCATAGTACCAACTCATGGTGAGTGCTCATAGCTAATCTCTACCATTGAGAAATATGGAAGTCATGAACAATCTATATTTGATCCCATCTAACATTTACTAAAAATGTTAAGCGTTCATGCTGATCCTGTGTGATAACTATGTAATATGAAAGGCACCTAGTGGTCATTCTGTCTCCATGCATAGACTTACAACCTCTACCACGATTTAATTTTTACAAGGAGACCTTGGAAAAACACATTTGTTTGGGAGGAAGGAGAGGTTATAAAAGGTAAATATGGACATTATAGAAAAATTGAAAAATAATACAAATTATAAGAAGGAAAAATGTTGCCAATAATGCTACTACTCAGAGCCAACCAAGATTACCCCTCCCTCCGGTCTTTATTAAATAATTTTTTCCCTAGTTTGGAATTATACTCTACATGGAATTTTGTTTCCTCTCTTTTAAAATTTACCATTGCATTATGAGATTTCCCCCATGTTATTAAATATTAAAAAAATTTCGGTGATGGACTAACATTTCATATGATTATACCACAACTTATTTATATATTTGTTGATAATTTGGCATTTATATAGCTTCCACTTTTGTTATTGTAAATAACCTTACATTCTTGTACATAAATCTTCTTCTGAGTCTGTAAGTATGGGTTTAGGACAGGTTTCTGTAGGTAGGGTTACTGGCTTAAAGAATGTGTACATATTTAGATTCTTGAGACATTATTATCAAAGTGATTTCCAGAAAAGGAGTATTATTTCTTACTTTTAGCAGTATTTGCCATTTCACTATCCTCTTGCTAATGCTAACATTAATACTTTACCAATTTGATAAGAAAAAATTATGTCCGTGTTTCGTTTGCATTTATTTTATCTTTTTTTGAAAAAAATCTGTTTTCTAATGTTAATTTATCTTTTATGTTTCTTCTTTTGGGAATTGCCACATTGCATCCATTCTGAGAGGGACAGTGCCTTGCATTTTAGCCCCTCTGAAACAGGAAAGTTTTGCAGTCAATGGTGTGTTGTAATTTAATTAGCAGCATTTTTTCTTGGTTGTACATCAAATAATAGTTCCTTAAGAATCAGTGGCATCTTAGATTAGATGAAATATAATCTGTATCTATCTGCTTTGTCAACCTCAACTTCTGTAGCTTCCCTACCCTAGTCCAGCAACTTGACTCACTGTCCAATGAATAGCCCTTGAACTTTCTTGCCTCTGTCACCCTGCCTGGAACATTCCTTTCCCTTTTCTCACCCTGGCTAGTTTCTCTTCGCAGTCCCTCTAAATCAGCTGGGTAGAATTAGTACTGACTTATAGTGATTTGCTTATAAGTCTCTTTACCCATTGACGGGTGGCTTTTTCAGGGGTGGAGACTGTCTTATCCTTTCTACCCCAGTGCCTGGCAAGGTGACAAGCACATATTGGGTGCTCATTAATGATATAAGTCTGGGAGCATGAGTGTGTGAGTAAGCACTGTCCAATTTAATGTATGACCATCCTCTGCAAAAGGCTCATTTTCAATGTTGGATTTCATCAACTATACTAACTAGCCTTTTAGTATTGAGTAGTCTTTGCTCTGCAGTCTCTGTAAGCCACCTTCATCTTGTCCCTGCTTGTGATTATTGTGCTCCTAGGAGTATAAACATTAGGAGGAAAACAGCTCTGAACCAAGCAACCCTAGTGTGCAGTGATGGTGTTTGCTCTTCTTTGTAAGGTTATAACATTCCTGGGTCAGGTGGGACCTCTGAAGCCATCCTGGACATCTGCAAGAATATGCAAAGCTGACCTAGTTCCCCCCAGCTGTGCTGGGGGCCTATTGCTGGCCTGCTGTGTTTCCAAGGCCTCTGACTCAGAGTCTCAGCCACCTTGTGTTTGGGCTCAGTCTGACAGTTTGGAGTGGTCCCAAACTGGTGTTGTAGGCTTTGAGTTATGACCACTACAAAGCCTACAGAGATGGAGTTGGTACTTCTCACAACACTTGATATACTTAACCATGGTTTGTCTAGCAAACACCCTCCACCTCCACCTTATTACAATGGCCAGCTCACTACTTCTCCTACCTACCTCAGGAATACCATGTGTTGCCTCCCTCTGATGCAAATGCCTCTCCTGCAAGCTCTTGGTGCTGTCAAACAATCTAACTATCATGTTTTAGGATACTCAAAGAGCCAAATGGAGGAATAATCCTTAAAAAACAATAAAGTAAAATTGTACAGAAACAAAACAAGAACAGAGATATGCAAAAGAAGCAATTCAAAATCTGAAATTTTAAAAAGCAAACATATAGTTATTGGAATTTTTAAAAGAAATAAAAACACAGTTGATGGGATAAACTCAAGATAGAACACAACTGGAAAAACAATCTTGGAAGATAGTCCTGAGGATTTCACACCAAAACAGTCTAGAGAGGGTACCATATGAAAAATGAAAGAGCATGAGCCATAAAACTCTTAAGAGAAAACATAGGGGTAAATATTTGTGACCTTGGATTAGGCAGTAGTTTCTTAGGTATGATACTTGAAGGCCAAGCAACCATAGAAAAATAGATAGAACAACTTCATCAAAATTAGAAATTTTTGTGCTTCAAAGGATGTTATGAAGAAAACGGAAAGAAAATCCACAGAATGGAAGAAAATATTTGCAAATCTTATATCTAATAAGGATCCAGAATATGTAAAGAATTCTTACAATTCAACAATAAAAACACAAATAGCCTAATTAAAAAGTGAGCAAAGGATTTGAATAAACACTTATCCAAAGACAATAGACAAATAGAACGTGAAAAGATGCTCAATATCATTAGTCATTAGGGAAAGGCAAATCAAAACCACAATGAGATACCATTTCAAATGCACTAGAATGGCGAGAATAAAAAAGATGGATAATAACAAGTGTTGATGATGATGTGGAGCAATTAGTACCATCATACACTGCTGAAGGAAATGTAAAATGGTGCAGCCACTTTGGAAAACAGTTTGGCAGTTCCTCCAAAAATTAGACATAGAGTGACCATATTACCCAGTAATTCCACTCCTAGGTATATTCCTGAGAGAACTGAAAACATATGTTCACACAAAAACTTGTCCACAAATATTCATAGCAACATTAGTCATAATAGCCAAAAAGTTGAGATAACCTAAATGTCCATTAACTGATGAATATATAAACAAAATGTGGTATATCCATACAATAGAGTATTACTTGGCCAAATTAAAGGAAAAAAGTACTATGCATTCTACAGCATGGATGAACCTTGAAAATATTTACTAAGTGAAAGAAGCCAGACACAAAGGGCCACATATTGTATAATTCCATTTATATGAAATATGCAGAATTGGCAAATCCATAGAGACAGAAAGTAGATCAGTGGTTGCTGAGGAGAAAAGAGACTTGGGAGTGAATTCTCATGGGGGTGAGCTTGTATAATGGTGGTCATGAAAATGTTTTGGAATTAAATGTTGGTGATGGCTGCACAACCTTGTGAAAATACTAAAAGCCACTGAACTGTACACTTCGAATGGTGAATTATGTCTCAATTAAAAAAATGAAAGAGGCTGGAAGATAGATAAGTGGCTCTAAAGACTCCAAATCTTAGATGGAAAATGTACCTCAATTGCCCTACTTAAATAAAACCAAATACATACCTAAAGCTGTTGTGTAAGATTGCTCAAAATTACGTCAAGGGTGAGAAAATCATAAAATGGTTTGAAGCTGGTTACGTTCAGGGGAGCTGCAAGCAGGTTACCTATAATAAAATGACAACCAACTGACAGCAAAATTTGTGCTGGCAACGGTAGATGCCAGAAAATAATGAAGATATATCTTCGATATGCTGAGGGAAAATAAACCAATATATAATAGCTGAATTACTAGTTATGAGTGAAGGCAAAGTAAAAACATTTTCAGGTACACGATGACATAATTTACCACTCACAGACTTCAATAAAGAAGCAGTAAGGGATATACTTCAACAAGAAGAAAAGTGAACCCAAAAGCAAAGTGTGAGATATAGGAATTAATGATGAGCACATGAGTAAATAAAACATGTTGCTAAAGTTGAGTAATGACCATAAAAATAATGTCCAATTTTTGTGTTAAAATAGGAAACAGAATCTATAGATGGAAGGAGGGATATTCAGTAGTTAAGGAGTGCTAAGATCTATTTGTCTTTGGGCAGAACTTGGTAATTTGTACTTTTTAACACAAAGAATCATCAGTAAAATATTGAAATATAACATATACCATCTAAATCAGCAAGCAAACAACAAAAAAGAAAAGGAATATAGAAAATGGATCTGCTTAAAAGAAGGCAGAAAGGAAGAAAAAGAAGGAAGGAATAAAAAAGGATTAAAAAATTAGATAGTAGGATCAAGTCCAAAAATATCAGTGATAACAATAATTGCAAATGGCTTAAACTCCAGTATTAAAATAGAGAGATTATCTGATTAGATAAGAAAAGCAAAATCCAGCTCTATTCTGCTTTTAAGAGACAGTTTGCTAACGTAGGGCAAAAGAAATTCTATGCAAAATATAAAACGTCATCCATTTTAACATCTGTATAGCAGTCTATTATACAAATGTGCCACAGGATATTTAATTATTCTCCTATTGATGGTTGTTTTCCATTTTTTGATATTACAAACGATGCTTAACATAATGTTGAACAAGAAAAGCGAATTGCAACAAGATATATGCCATCTAACACAATTTATATTATCTTTTAAAAAAACCAAAAACATTAAATATTTTTATGGATACATACAAATGCAATAATAGAATGAATATATGCTCAGGAATAATAAACACCAAATTCTGGATGATGATTTTTTGCAGGGGAGAAAGAAGAATCATGGAAGGGTATGCTAGGTACTTCAACTCTACTTGTGATTTTCAATCTCTTTAAATAAACTTTTTGAGCAAATATACAGAATGTTAAGATTTGATTAAACCGTATTGAGTGGGTATCTGTTATATTATTATTTATAATTTTCTGTATGCTCAAAGTATCATATATCGAAGAATCTTTTTAAGTGAAAAATCTATGGCTGTCCTCCAAGACTGCTTTGTTTGGTTTCATCCCTGCAGACATGATTTTACATATATTTCAGAGTAATTTAATGCTTTCCGTTTCTAACCTTTAGGGAGAGATGGGTGTTGGGGTGTTAGAATTCAGATATGAAGAAAGTTCTGCAAATAACATGCTTCAATCCAGAAGCCACCAGAGATCACTTCGCTAAAGAACTGCTTATGTGGTTTCCAAAATTATCAAAGGGGTCCTCCTGAAGCTCCAGCACCAAAGAACTGTTCTGGGGACATCACTTTGATTCCTTGCACATCTATAGCAAAGTGACTCTTATATGGTAATATAAGAATAATATGGTAAAATAATAGCACCTGCAGTCAATTTTTTTCTAGAGTCAACTTCAGCTATGCCCCATGTTCTTTGTGAACCCAGTCAAGCTCCATGGGTGGGCCATAAGTGATGGAGAGTTGAGGGAATGTTGGCTCTCGCTGGAGGAGTGGCCCAGAGCTTCACCACCACTTACAGGCATGACCGCTAATGATGGAGACTAGTCAGTGACTTACTTCTGAGCAGATTCCCCAGGGCACCTCCGTCACATCACTTTCCTGAAGTGGTCCTTAGACGGAAAGGTACAGTACCGTAGCCATTCGCTGATGCAGATAGCTGACTGCTCCTCTGTGTGTGTAGCTGCTGGCGTGCACGGTAGTGTTGGCAGTAGCTGCGACTCTGCTTCTAATCTCCATTGCCTGACGTAGAAAGAGTTTTGTGTGTTGAGATACTGGCTGGCTTACAATGACATTGTTATGTGTCCTTTTCTAGGGGACTACGGCTAAAACATCTTCTCCAGAGGATTCCTCAGATGAGACCTGACCGGCTCTGAGGTCTGAAGACATTTTAGGAAGCTTATGTTTCTTTTACCAAAACAAAATATTATGTGTATTTTAAGTTATTGAGTGATTAACTTCAAAAAATGATAACTTCCGATCTCCCAAATACAGGTTTTTAAAAATAAATACTTTTACATGTATTACACATCTATTAAATATCAGGGACAATGCTAGGTGGTTAACATGTATTATCTCATGTAATCCTCACAACAACCCTCTAAGGAAGGTACAGTTATCTCCATTTCATAAATTAGGAAACTGAGGCACAATCAGGTGAATAGCTGCCCAAAGTTAGCAGGCTGCAAGCCTGTGTTCTTTGCTTGAGTTTTGTTGCCAGTGGATAAAGACTGATGTCAAAGAGTCCCTACTGTAACCACCTTTCTTTCACACTTGTACTCTGCCTGGAGATTAGATCAATTACCCATGTACCAATTTCACGCACAGTGGGGTGCGGAGGGACCTTGCACTGTCTTTTAAGTGAAGATTCCAATGAGTACTCTTTTTGCAATTGTCTTTTATCTTGAGTTCCATTGGAGGGTTGGCAGTTGTCGTTTGTACTGTGGACTAGAGCAAAGCTCATTTGTTATACGTTGACCTAGCACTTCAGAGCTCTAGAACCCTGAAGAAATTTATCTTTCCAGGGTTCTTCTGGCGTAGGTCATGGTTGGTGTGAACAAATCACAGAGCTACCGATTGAGCCTTACACTTCCCGTCTTCATATGCACACGTGGAAAAACGCACACGTTGATGAAAAAAATCAAGCAAAAGACGTAGCTTTCATAATCTCCCAGATATTTTTCTCCTTTGAAACAGCATGCCTTGTGTACTGTGTGCTTTCCAGGGCAAACGAAATAAAAACAAAGAACCAAATTAAAGTAGGTCATCTCCTTGAGAGAGGACTTTCTTATTCTTTTTTATTAAAATAATTTTATTAAACTAAATCGTTAATCATTAAATCATAAGGTTGCAGGGCATTTAATAGCTGGCACTTGTTTGAGTAAGAAAAGAGCTTGTTTACCAGCCTTCCTCAATTGCACCCCCTCCTTCACCTGTTTGTCAGAAGGAGCGGGGCGTGTTGAAACTATGCCTCAGTGCCTCTCCATACTGTAAGAAGACCTATAGAAATGAGTTGAGATTGTAGCATTTGGGTAAAGCAAAAGGCCTCAACTTGCAACTGCAAAGGGAAGCAATTGCTGACATTCTTCTTTGAGCAAACATGGCCAGCAAATCTAGGTATCAAGACATTGCTAAAGCAAGGGAGGAATAGTAGGTTCTGTAGATTCTGATTAACTTTGCCAGCTGGTATGTATTCCAAGTGATTCATTTACTCTTTAGAAAATGGGAGATTTATGAAGGTTACTGAGTGTGATGCAGAGTAGTTTCCTTATTCATTGTATATTTCTCAGCACCGACCGTTATTGGTGCTGTGATTAAGCTCTGGGGATCCAGGTGTGCATAACACCCTGTCCCTGGCCTCATGAAGTTGATAGCCAGGATTAGTTATCTGTGGGAGAAAGCACAAAGAAGAAGCATCTAAAAGACCAAAGTATCAGTGGTTCAAGAATGGCTTCCAATGAAGGGGACTCAAAGAATTATTATGGCTCAGCATAATAATGCAAAGAATCTTAAGAATCAGAAGTGCCCTTGTCATTTTCCTAATTACATCAAGATTATAATTCAGGGACTGAAACTTCTTCTCTCCTGGTTGGTTGTCTCAGCCTCACTTCCCATCCAGGATTTCCAGCACTGCTTTACACTCCTGGTTAGGCATTGCCCAGAGTGATCCCTATCTGTACATTGTATAAATAGTTGAGGATGTGGGCTAGAAGTTTCTGCTTTGCTTAGGATGGCACTTGGTTTCAGCAAAGTGGTTTCCTCAGGTAGCTGAATGGAAAAAAATACGTACATATATATTTTTTCACAATGCACATTTTGGATAATTAGTCTTTTGTGAATCAGAGTGGTGTGTTCTCTGCCAAATATTCACAAATAAATTCATTAAGTTAATCTCTTCATTGTGTGCTGAGTTCTTTCATGGAGTAAAATCCAGTTGCATGGGGAATTACATGACTTTTCTCTACTACAATGAGAAATCCACCAGAGAGGGCACGGTTAAAAGGCCCCTAGTGATGACCTTTCATCTTCTGTGCTATGTAATAATGGTAGCCATGTACCGAGTACCTATGACTTACTGGCGTTCTGCAAGTTTGCAAGGTACTGTGCATACATTATCTCATTTATATCCCCATTAAAATCCTCACAACATACAAGGCAGTGACTATTTTCCCCATTTTACAGAAAAAAACCCAAAAACCAGAGTCCCAGAACAGATTATCTCCTTAGGATTTCACAGCTAGTAATAGCTTGAGCTAGGTATGTGTTGCCCCAAACCCATGCTTTGCTCATAATACCATACCACGTCTCCCCAAAGTAAATTTTCATGGATCAATTTTTGTCACAGATCTTAGCACATGGCCAAGGGTTGGTCACTCCTGTATGCGATGACCAGACCCCTTGTCAGCTACCCCAAGTGTCCTGTGAAACCTAAGTATAAGCCAACTTATTCTCAAAACAAACTTAGCACGTAAGCCAGTGGTTCTCAACCTGGCTGCACATGAGAATCACTGGGCATTAAAAACATACTGATGCTTGGGCTCCACCTTAAAATAATGACTTATTTCACAGACTCTTTAAGGTAGGGCTTGGGCACCAGTAAATTTTAAAGTTCTCCAGGTGATCCGATGTGCGTCCAGAGTTGGGAACCTCAGGTGGAAGAAAACAGCTTCAGGTTGAATGAGGGGCAACAAAAATATGTGGTTTACCTTTTCCCTGTGGACATGCATTCCTCTGGGTACCTGGAAATGTTGGTCAGGTAATCTTTCCATACTAGATAGTCGTTTGGTTCAGGCAGTGTCAACTCAACTTCTTCTGGGTAGCTTCCCAGAGAGCAAGCTTCCTGTCCCCTGCACTCTTTGCTCTGTGAACTTAAAATATGGAACCAGTAGATTATTTAGCATTCTCATTTTGTTGAGGTAAAATCCTTGGAGTTTTTAAAAATGTAGGTGATGTGTTTAATTATTCTAGTTTCAACATAAAATCCACCTTGAAGAGGTTAAGAATAGATCGTCACCTTAGACAGCACCACATTTAGTGTGCGTGGTTTGAGTAATTTTCCAGCTGGGTTAATGTGGCTAAATTGTGTTTCTACATAAGGAAGGGTCACCTATCATTGTGGCCTCAGTATAATGCTTTTGTGTCTTAAGGAAACAAATGTGTTCTCTAGCTGGGAAGGTATGCTGCTACTGAATTTTCCTGGCAATTGCAAATCTTCCAGATAATTCCTGAAATGTAGGACCCTCCTCTGAGGAAAGGGATGGAAACTGATATTGAGTGAGCACCTGCTAAGTGTTAGGGCCTTGCTGACTGTTTCACACACATGATTTCTTCTCATCCTCACTACGGCCCTCTGCAATGAGTGTTATTATCTCTGTTTTTACAATGGGAATCTGAAATCATGTGCCCAAGTCATATGGGGGCACAGACAGAACTGAATCTGGCCCCCTTCCAAGGATGGTGGAAGAAGGGGCTACAAATGAGATAATGGATGTGAAAACACTGAATGGTACAGAAGAGGAAAGCCAGGCTACTGGACTCCTTAAACAGCACAGCCCTGGGTTTATAAAAGGTAGTTACATTTCACTTTCATTTTTTAAGAAATCTCATGGGAAGCTTAGATAATGAACAAGGACAAAGTCTCCCTTTCTGGTGAAACAAATTAATATCTTCCACCTGCCCCATAAGGAAAAGACCAGCTTTGAGAGCCAATTCAGCCAAACTGCTAGAGGTTTGAAGGGTGTGTTTCTGTTTTTGGGATTGGGGTCAACCCTTCTTGATTCAGTCCTGCCTGGAGCTGATGTTGACATTGAGAGGAGTCTTTTAGCTGATTTTGTGTGTTCTCATGAGCTCATCTTCAAAACGCAATTGGTTCATACCAAATTAGCTAATGTGTCTGACGATCAGAATCAGGCATAAGCCAGGTTTGGAATTCTAGATACTCTAAAAATATGCCACAGAAAGAAGCTAGGAAGAGTCCAGAGAGAAGACCAGTTGGAGACCTAAGCTGATATCAGGCAGATTATCTCGAAAGGGCCAAATGAGCTGAGCAACACCCTATCTGCCAGCGTGAAGTCAGTACTGCACAAAATGGCGGTGCCTGTCCTAGGAGTCTTTCTGGCACTCTGTCTATTCAGGGTTTTATTTTCACCTTATCCACCAGTATTTCCTGTCAGACATGATCATTATCACAACAATAATGATAATAGAAGTTGCCACTAACCAAAAGCATTCTTTTTGCCAGACCCTGTGGTAAATCCTCTACATGCCCAATCTCACTGAGTCCTCCCAACAGCCCTGTTGGTTACGTAATATTGTTATACCGGGTTACAGAGCAGAAAGTGAAGCTCAGAGAGGTGCAGGGGCTTGCCCAAGATAAAACAACTGGAAGTGGTGAAGGAGGCTTGGAAACCAGAGCTCTCATTCTTTCCCCTGAGTCAGATATCAGGAAGTCCCTCTTTGGTCTTATTCTTTCCTCTCCCAAGTGTTGGATTTATTTAGCAAAGATTGGTGACTCTCAGTGTTGGCTCTTCTTGCTGTGGACTTTCTCACAGTCCTCAAATGACAACATCCAAGTTGCTTTGTCCAGCAAAAGAATGCCTTTTCGTTTCTCAGAGCTTTTGTCTTCATGGTAGACTCAACAGGAAGCAAAAATATAATGGACAGGAGAGAGAGAGGAAAAAGCAGAATTCTGAAGACCACAAGTAATTGCTGCCTAAAGGACTCCTCCCCAGCCAGGCAGTTTGTTGCGAGAAAATACAGCAACAGCATTGGCTAGCTCTTTATAGTTGACAGAACATTTTCAGGGTGTGCAAAACACGGCTATTGTTTCTTTTGTGAACATAAGGAAGGAGAGGATTGACTCTGCTTTAATTGGTCTGGGGTGCAACCTGAGCACGGGATTTTCAAAAGCTCCCTGGGTGGTTCTCATATGCAGCCAGGGGTGAGAGCCAAGGAGTTAAAAATTGCACCCCCAGGCTCCTGGAGCTCACCTGGCTTGACTGCTTATCTCCCACAAACTAGACTTTCGGAATTCCTGTTAACATTCCAACCTGGCATAGGTGAGAGAAGAGCGGGAAGCACTTATATAAGAGACCTGTTAGCCAGTACCTTTATGTCCTTCCTTCCTGAGCCATTGCCAGTAATTGTGTTAAGCAGGGCGATTTGCTTTTGCTTTGGGGAAGCTTGATTATAGCTACTAACAAGAGTATTCCAGAATCCTGTATATAACACAGATACATACTCAAATATTGACAGTATAGATGAGGTACAATTGTGGTGTTTACTTGACTCTTTTAACTTATCATGGAAGTTATTAAAACCCACTGTGAACTTTGGTCCAAGGTTGTTTCAAATATCAGAGAAAGGCTCTTGAAGTCAGACTGCTTGGATGTGAATGCAGAATCTAGACTTCTTGCACACTAGCGTGTAAACCTGGGCAAGTTACTTAAGCTCTTTCAAGCCTCAGTTTCCTTACCCAAAAAGGGGTGATAATATGCTTGCCTCCTAGGACGGTAGTGAAGATTAAAGGCTAATTCATATTGCATTCTTAGCATTGTGCCTAGTATACAATGTATGTCAGATATTATGATTATTTTATCATGGCAGATCCTGGAATGGAAATCACAGGCTCAGTTCTTATATCGTTCCGTCCTCAATGGAGCTGATGTTAACATTCCAATCTCTTGCAATTCAAAACTCCTGGATGGTTTTTGTAAGGACTTTCCATCAGATTTCAGACAGACATCCCAAAAAGACACCGCTTTCAGAAACGGAATGTAAGGCAGTGGGATTTCGTTCTTCATGTAAAACAGCATTTAAGAGGCAATAAATGATTATTTTTTATCTTGTTAGTTTAGTGTACATGTTGTGTGTGTGTGTGTAAATGCAGATAAAAAATGTCTATAGATGGAAACGTTTATCCTAAGATCATATCATGGAATTATCTTTGAAAGAGGAGAAAACACATGTTCAATCATTCTTTTTTAAAAAAGGTTCCAATATTAGAATTTATTCAGAAGCTAAGAGTGCCAAGTTGCTGCTTTTGGAGGTGGTGCCCTGCAACAGAGTTTCAGAAATTCTCCCTATGGAGTTGTCACTGCTGCTGTGTGGTGGTTCCAAAAGATCACACTGAAGCCATAGGGGATTGAAAGAACAGAGACGGCTTCTAATGCAGCTTGTTGTTTAACTCACAGGAATTAGGCTGGCCCTAGATCAGATGAGGACTGGTGACCATTCTGCTCTCATTCAGCACAATACGACGGAGTGTACTGAATTCAGAGCTACGATGTGATATGATATGATAGTGAATTAACCCAGTCTTTCTGAAAGTGTTTTATGCTACGCACTCTGTGAGATGCTCCTGATGAAAAGGGTTCCTTAGCTTAACAGAATTGGGAAAAACTACATGCTATCGACTGTTTTAGGGATTTGTGCTACACGTTACCCTTGTTTAGGTCTCTGAGCTGTCCTGCCATGAAAATACTAGTTTAACTTTAACCCAGTTAAGTTTGGCTGAGGAACCTCTGCCTCCTCCAACAAGAACTATTATATTCACAATTTTAGTGAGGGTACTTTGAGAAACAGTAGATTAAATAAATAATCAAACAAGGAGCTTTAAAAACCTCATTTGTATTTCAATACCTGAATCCAACTAACAGCTATGTTAATTTGATATATGAATAAACCTCAATCTATCTTCTGAAGAAGAATAATTCTATGCAGTAGTCTCCCACACCAAAAAAAAAAAAAAAAGTAACCACCAAGCAAAAAGTTCTCAGAGAGAAAGAGACAGAGAGAGAGAATAAAAGATGGGCTGGTGGTGACAGAGGAAAGGGAGAAAGTCATAGACACCTTTGGGAGGAATGGTGTTTATGAAAAAGATGAAATTTAAACAAATGAGTATTAAAACTTCTAAAAGAGCATCACTTTTATGCAAAACAAACATTGCGTGTAATTGTAAAATAAAGGATGATGTGTGTATTTTTGTCTTGAACTTTTCTTTTCCTAAGCACGTTTGAAAGTAATAGAGATAATGACTTTCTCAAGTTCAGGCTCTGTGCAGAGATATGTGCCTTTGTCAAATCTTCATTAGCTAATTAGATTGTTTTCTCGAAGTAAATTACTCTATGAGGTGAGGAAGTAAATTACTCTAAGAAGTGAGAGTAGACTTTGTGAATGCGTCCCTAAGAGGAAAAGGGTCCAAGTTTCTTACAATCAAGCATATGGAGAGGAGGGGCTTCTGTTCCCAGTTTGGTTCTTCTCTACCTGGGGAGGATTGTGTCGCTGCTGCTTGGGTTCAGCTGTGGGAAGTACCTGGTCATTGAAAGGAGAAGGGTCAGACCCCCTTCCAGGAATATCTCAGGGATAGCCGGAAGACGAATAAGAGTCCTCAGGAGGCCACACCAGCACCCCAGAAGAAAGGTTCCCATTCAACTCAGGATGGTGCCCTCATGCCAGGCTCCACTGTTTTGCCCTGTCATCAAATCGTGTTCCCCTGCAGAGGGGAAAGGCAATCAATGCATACAAAATAGCCCTGTATGAATTTTCCTTTTTTTCCCATATTTTGAGTGAGGGTGACAGCAGGCATACGAGTATTTCCACAACCTCGGTGGGGAGCCGATCTCTATCAGCGGGCTCAACTCTTTTTGCAACGACTCCGGTGGCAAGGAAAGTTTTTGCTGTGACAATCAGAATCCCGGCAAACGGTAAATGTTTCTGCATGCTGAGAAGTGGGAAATTCAATAATACTTTGGCTGAGTTCATGCTGAGCAGCGAAAATAGAACGAATATGGAGAGGGACTGTGGCTTGAAGAGCAGTAAATCAGTTAGCCCAGACATTTGCAACAATCAGTTTTGATCTGAAGCCCTCTCCTGTCTCTACTCCATTCTCCAGGGTAACAACCACTGTTTTTATGTTTGTTCCTAGAGTGTTTTGTGCTGCAATCCTTGTTTACCCTAAGAAACAGAACTGAGCACTCTGAGATCTTAACAACAACAACAAAATCTCTGTTCTTCTGTATATGTCTTGTTACGTCACTATAGGACCATTTGCTGGAAGTCTTTACTATGGGTTAGGATAACTCAAAAGACAAAGTCGGTGTAGGTATTATGGAGATTATAGCAACAGCATCACTTATTTTATTTGAACATGTTTTTTTTCTGTAAGCCAGTCACAAGTTTCAGAGGGGGTTACTGGAATGGAAGCCCAGCGAGGGCAGGGTTTTCTGTCTGTTTTGTCCATCGTTATATCAGCAGGACACGAGTAGGAGCTCTAAGAAGTTGATGAATGAATATTAATCTGTAGGCTGTGAAATGTACACTCAGCTCTGAGCTTTCTGAGATGTCTAGTACCAAAGCCTAAAATAAACTCAATTTTACTCACTTTCTATTACATATGATTTTCTAGAATAGCTCTGATATATGATTCTATAGAAGAAATTTTTAGTAGTATGTTTATTTTTCAAAAGTTACATCTCTAAGACCTGATCATCGTAGAAAAAGATAAAAAGTGTAAATGATCAAAAAGAAATAAAATAGCCATGTTTATACTGCTCAGAGATAAGCGCTGCCATGGTTTAAATGTGTGTTCTTCCAGATTTTCCTATGCACATATTTATATGTTTTTATAGTAATGAGATTAGATTATATATACTACTTTTTTCATTTGACAGTATTACATGAACCTCTATTTTTATTAATAGACAGGTATATCATTTTTCCATAGTATCACAGTAGTGTATTTTAAGAATGTACCATAACTTAACCAGTTCCCTATGGTTGTATATTTAAGTTGTTTCTAATCTTTTGCTTGATCATAATGCCATGTGTTTTCCTGGTATTGGAAGAGATTTGCAAAGCTGGTTTTTCACAAGGATAACTTGTATAATAGATCTGTCCCCCAATCTTAGCCCTTCAAGCTGACCCACCTGTGTATCACACTTCTAGCTGGCCCTTTCAGTGAGAGTGGAGGAGCCTCAGTGACAGCTGCTGTTTGAGGCAATGGCTCAGCACCAGCTCTTCTCCTTCACACCTCTTGTCTCTTTATTATGTCTCATCTGTCTGTGGTTATCATTTAACCTGGTCTCACCTTTATTCACTTGTACCTTGTCTCACCAACTAAACACTTTCCACAGGACCAAGGAGGGAAAGGGATGGGGTAGGTGGTGGGAGGCTGGAGCAGAGGGGAGTAGAGAGAGGAAGAATCAATTAGTGCTTTACTTTCTTCTGTTTACAGATCTGCAGGTTAGGTGATGTACTTTTATTATTGTCTACAGTCCATATTTTGTTCATATGTCATTAGTTGTCACCTAGTGTCTTTTTTCTGTTCCAGGATCCCATCCAGGATAACACAGTACATTTAGTCATCCTGTCTCCTTAGGCTCCTCTTGGCTGTGATGGTTTCTCAGATTTCTTGTTTTTGATGATCTTGAAAGTTTTGAGGAATATTGGTCGAATATTTTGTGGAATGTCCTTCAATTGGGACTTGTCTGATGCTTTTTCATCATTAGAATGGGGTTATATATTTTGGGGAGGAGGACCATGGAAGCAAAGTGCTAGTTTTATCATATAATATCCATTTTTCATCTTGTGAAATCAAAGGTGCATACTACCAACATAACATCACTATTGGTGTTAACCTTGATGTCCTGGCTGAGGTTGTGTTTATTAGATTTCTCCACCATAAAGTTACTCTTTTGTCCCCTTCCTAGACTGTCCTCTCTGGAAGGATGTCACTATATCCAACCCACTCTAAAGGCTCCTCCTCCTTCAGAGAGGTGTATCTACATAAATTATTTGGAATTCTTCTGCATGAGAGATGTGTCTATTCTCCCACAATTATTTATTCAAACATTTATTTATAATGAGCATGGACTCATGGATATGTATTTCATACCTTGGATTATAATTCAATACTGCTATATTTATTTTGTTGCTCAAATTGTTCCAACATGGCCATTTGGGAGCTCTTTCATTTGAGGGCTCCTTTGTCCTATCGTGTGTGTGTGTGTGTGAGTGTGTGTATGTTTAGCACTTTCTTACTTTCTGGTACTATAGATGTTCCAGGTTCATCCTCTATATTTTGTTCTCTGGTCCTAGAATCAGCTATTTCTACAAAGAGCCCTGGTTCCTTTTATTGGAGAATGGTATTAGGAACCAAGATCTGGACACTAGAAGTGCTCATTGCTAGTGAGGCTTCTAGGCTAGTAGCTACTTCATTGCTTCTAGGTCCTTTCAGCTAATAGAGCAAGGAAATATATGGGGGTGTACCAACACACATATGTGTATGTGTGTAACCATCTGTATCTATATTAAGTTAAACATGAATTCATACTGATGTCTTCAACTCTAATCTATTACCACGTGGATCATTTCTAGCCTTCTCCTTTTGCTTCTCTGTAAACTCCCACTCCAACAGTGTGAAACTTGGCTCTCATCATCCACTATCCATTTACATAATTGTTCAATTCTAGTAGACATATAGAGTAGTATTAGAATTGTTAATCTTTACCCCCATGGGAAACAACTTTATCAACTTGTATACAGTACTTGTGTATGATTTCATTGGCATTTAGTCTAACAGAATCCACCAGTATTCAAAGTTACTTAGGTGAGCATCTTTTCCCCCTACACTATTTTGTGAGGCTATTTCCTGCATTTTTAATGCCGTTAGATTGTTTTGTTACATTATGCATGTCATTCTGTGATTCCCCTGACCTCTTAAATTATTTTAAAAATTTGCGTACATTAAGGTTCACTCCTTGTGCTGCAAAGTTCTATGGGTTTTAACAAATGCACAGTGTCACATATCCAGCACTACAGTACCATACAGAATAGCTTCGTTGCCCTAAAAATCCCCTATGCTTCACCTATTTAACCCTACCTCCTCCCTCTGAGCCCCTGGCAATCATTGATCTTTTTGTCATTTCTGTTGCTTTGATCTTTCAAGAATGTCATATAAATGGAATCATACAGTATGTAGCCTTTTCAGACTGGCTTCTTTCATTTAGCAATACACATTTAAGATTCCACTATGTCTATATATGGCCTGACTGCTCATTTCTTTTTATTACTGAATAATAGTCCATTGTATGACTGTTCTGTGACTTGTTTATCCATTTAACTGTTGAAGGACATCTTGGTTGCTTCCAGTTTTTGGCAATTGTGAATAAATTTCTATAAAAAGCATGTACAGGTTTTTATGTGGACATAAATTTTCAGGTAAGTTGAGTAAATATTGGAGCACAATTGCTGGATCGTATGGTAAGACTGTGTCTAGCTTCATGAGAAACTGTCAAACTGTCTTCCAAAATGGCTGTA